>NC_092714.1:128676742-128988958 GCF_047496885.1 Scyliorhinus torazame
GAGGTAGAGTGGTGAGAGGGGAGGGGGGCAGAGGTGGTAGGGGAAGAGGGGGTAGAGTGGTGATAAGGGAGGGGGTAGAGTGGTGGTTTGGGAGGGGGTAGAGTGGTGGTTTGGGAGGGGGTAGAGTGGTGGTTTGGGAGGGGGTAGAGTGGTGGTTTGGGAGGGGGTAGAGTGGTGGGAGGAGAGGGGGTAGAGTGGTGGGAGGAGAGGGGGTAGAGTGGTGGGAGGAGAGGGAGTAGAGTGGTGGGAGGAGAGGGGGTAGAGTGGTGGGAGGAGAGGGGGTAGAGTGGTGGGAGGAGAGGGGGTAGAGTGGTGGGAGGAGAGGGGGTAGAGTGGTGGGAGGAGAGGGGGTAGAGTGGTGGGAGGAGAGGGGGTAGAGTGGTGGGAGGAGAGGGGGTAGAGTGGTGGGAGGAGAGGGGGTAGAGTGGTGGGAGGAGAGGGGGGTAGAGTGGTGGGAGGAGAGGGGGTAGAGTGGTGGGAGGAGAGGGGGTAGAGTGGTGGGAGGAGAGGGGGTAGAGTGGTGGGAGGAGAGGGGGTAGAGTGGTGGGAGGAGAGGGGGGTAGAGTGGTGGGAGGAGAGGGGGTAGAGTGGTGGGAGGAGAGGGGGTAGAGTGGTGGGAGGAGAGGGGGTAGAGTGGTGGGAGGAGAGGGGGTAGAGTGGTGGGAGGAGAGGGGGTAGAGTGGTGGGAGGGGAGGGGGTAGAGTGGTGGGAGGGGAGGGGGTAGAGTGGTGGGAGGGGAGGGGGTAGAGTGGTGGGAGGGGAGGGGGTAGAGTGGTGGGAGGGGAGGGGGTAGAGTGGTGGGAGGGGAGGGGGTAGAGTGGTGGTTGGGGTGGGGAGTAGAGTGGAGGGAGTAGAGTGGTGGTAGGGGAAGAGGGGGTAGAGTGGTGGTAAGGGAGGGGGTAGAGTGGTGGTTGGGGAGGGGGTAGAGTGGTGTGAGGAGAGGGGGTAGAGTGGTGTGAGGGGAGGGGGTAGAGTGGTGGGAGGGGAGGGGGTAGAGTGGTGGGAGGGGAGGGGGTAGAGTGGTGGGAGGGGAGGGGGGTAGAGTGGTGGGAGGGGAGGGGGTAGAGTGGTGGGAGGGGAGGGGGTAGAGTGGTGGGAGGGGAGGGGGTAGAGTGGTGGGAGGGGAGGGGGTAGAGTGGTGGGAGGGGAGGGTGTAGAGTGGTGGGAGGGGGTAGAGTGGTGGGAGGGGAGGGGGTATAGTTTTGGGAGGGGAGGTGGTGGAGGGGAGGGGGTAGAGTGGTGGGCGGGAGGGGGTATAGTTTTGGGAGGGGAGTGGATAGAGTGGTGGGCGGGAGGGGGTATAGTTTTGGGAGGGGAGGGGGTGGAGGGGAGGGGGTAGAGTGGTGGGAGGCGAAGGTTAGGGGGGTGGGAGGTGAGCTGCTAGGAGGGGAGGGGTGTTAGACGGATGGGAGGAGAGGGGGATAGAAGAGAGGGGGTGGAGAGAGGGAGCTGGAGGGGAGGGGTGTTGAGGGGAAGGGATGTAGAGGCGGGTAGAGGGGAAGGGGTAGGAGGGGAGGAGTTTAGACGGGTTGGAGGCGAGGGGATAGAGGGGAAGGGGTAGATGAGAGTGGATAGAGGGGAGGGGTTGGAGGGGAGTGGTTAGAGGGGAGGGGGTTAGAGGGGTGGGGAGCGAGGGTTAGAGGGGAGGGGGTGGTGGGGAGGGGGTTGGAGGGGTCATGGGGAAGGGGGTGGAGGGGAAGGGGGTAGAGAGGAGGGGGGATAGAGGAGAGTGGGGTAGAGTGGAGGGGGGTTAGAGGGGGGGGGTCGAGGGGTGGTGGGATAGAGGGAGAGGGGTAGAGCGATGGGAGGAGAGGTTTTAGGAGGGGAGAGGGTTAGACAGGTGGGAGGTGAGGGGAGGGGGTAGAGTGGTGGGAGGGTGATATACCAGCAATGACTACGAGACAAATGGTGAACTATTGTGGCTTTATTGTGCCAAATGTAAAGCCTCCTGTAGCTGGACCCAAGAATGGGGGCAATGCAGGAGAGCGTACACTTTTATACAGAGCCTGCTGGGTGGAGCCAGCAGGCTGGGATTTACCGTAATAACTGTAGTACAATGGCAATGCACCATAATACATGTAATGTATGTTCAGTGGTTTACCACATTCACCCCCTGTTTAAAAAACAGAGTCCAGCGGGGATGAAGCGAAGTTACAGGTCGAGTCTGTCGGGGGTTTTGACCTTCCGCCTCGATCGCCTTAGCCCCAGCTGTGGTGTGGGTGCCGATGTGAGTACCTGCGACTCCGGGGGCGTGTTGTCCTCTCCTTCACCCAGTAGATGAGCCGGTGGGGGGGGGGGCGGGTGCTGCCAGGGTGGGGCTGGCGGTGATAGTCGCTGGTGGGGGGGGAAATGACGCAGGCGTGGGGGTGGCAGTGGTCGTCAGCGGGGAGCAGGGGAGACGGTACCAGGTCGGGGGCGGTGGTGATGGTGGATGGGGAACCAGCGGGTGCCAGGTCCCGGAGGGAGACTGTATCCTGCCGCCCGTCATGGTGTGCCACGTAGGCGTACTGTGGGTTTGCATGGAGGAGGAGGACTTTTTCGACGAGGGGGTCTGACTTATGGGACCTCGCATGCTTCCGGAGGAGGACGGGCCCAGGAACTGTCAGCCAGGTCGGGAGCGAGGCCCCGGAGGTGGACTTCCTGGGGAAGGCAAACACACGTTCATGAGGGGTCTCATTGGTAGCAGTGCACAGGAGCGACTGGATGGAGTGGAGCACATCGGGGAGGACCTCCTGCCAGCGGGAGACTGGGAGACTCCGAGACCAAAGGGCCAGCAGGACGGCCTTCCAGACCATCGCGTACTCCCTCTCCACCTGTCCGTTTCCCCGGGGGTTGTAGCTGGTAGTCCTGCTCGAGGCGATGCCTTTGCTGAGCAGGAATTGACGCAGCTCATCGCTCATGAACGAGCCCCGATCACTGTGGGTGTAGGTGGGGAAACCGAACAAGGTGAAGAGACTGTGTAGGGCCTTGATGACAGTGGCAGAAGTCATGTCAGATATGGGATGGCGAAAGGGAAACGGGAGTACTCATCAATGATGTTGAGGAAGTTCACGTTGCGGTCAGTGGAGGGGAGGGGGAAGTCCATGCTGAGGTGCTCAAGGGGCGGGGAGCCTTCACCCTGTGCGCTCTGTCCGGCCGGTAGAAGTGCGGTTTGCACTCCACACAGACCTGGCGGTCCTTGGTCACGGTCCTGAACGCCTCGATGGAGTAAGGCAGGTTGCGGGCCTTGATAAAGTGGAGGAACTGGGTGACCCCCGGGTGACAGAGGTCATTGTGGAGGCCCCCAAGTTGGTCTACTTGTGCGCTGGCACATGTACCACGGGACAGGTCATCTGGGGGCTCATTGAGCTTCCCAGGACGATACAAGATCTCATAGTTATAGGTAAGAGTTCGATCCTCCACCTCAAGATCTTGTTGTTCTTAATCTTGCCCCGGTGTATGTTGCTGAACATGAAGGCAACCGACCATTGGTCAGTGAGGAGAGTGAATCGCCTGCCGGCCAGGTAATGTCTCCAATGTCGCACAGCTTCCACAATGGCTTGGGCATCCTTTTCGACAGAGGAGTGCCGAATTTCGGAGGCATGGAGGGTACGGGAGAAGAAAGCCACGGGTCTGCCCGCCTCGTTGAGGGTGGCGGCCAGAGCCACGTCCGATGCGTCCACCTGAAATGGGAGGGACTCGTTGACTGCGTGCATCGTGGCTTTGGCAATGTCTGCCTTGATGTGGTTGAAGGCCCGGCGGGCCTCAGCAGTCAGAGGGAAAATGGTGGACTTGATGATTGGGCGGGCCTTGTCCACATAATTAGGGACCCACTGGGCGTAATATGAGAAGAATCCCAGGCATCGCTTCAGGGCCTTTGGACAATGAGGGAGGGAGAGTTCCAGGAGGGGGTGCATGCGGTTGGGGTCGGGCCCTGGGACTCCATTTTCCACAACGTAGCCAAGGATGGCTAGGCGGGTTGTGCGGAAAACTCATTTCTCCTTATTATAGGTAAGGTTAATCAGTTTTGCGGTGTGGAGGAATTTCTGGAGATTCGCATCGTGGTCCTGCTGGTCGTGGCCGCAGATGGTGCCGTTATCCAGATACGGGAACGTGGCCCGCAGCCCGTACTGGTCAACCATTCGGTCCATCTCTCGCTGGAAGACCGAAACCCCATTGGTGACGCCGAAGGGAACCTTAAGGAAATGGTAGAGGCGGCCATCTGCTTCGAATGCCGTGTATTGGCGGTCCTCCGGGCGGATGGGGAGCTGGTGGTACGCGGATTTCAAGTCAACGGTGGAGAAGGCTCGATACTGCGCAATCTGGTTGACCATGTCACATATGCGGGGAAGGGGGTACGCATCGAGCTGCGTGTACCGGTTTATCGCCTGACTGTAGTCGATAACCATCCGGTGCTTCTCTCCAGTTTTCTCGACCACCACTTGAGCTCTCCAGGGGCTGTTACTGGCCTCAATGACCCCCTCCCGCAGAAGTCATTGGACCTCTGACCTGATAAAGGTCCTGTCCTGGGCACTGTACCGTCTGCTCCTCGTGGCGACGGGCTTACAGTCCGGAGTGAGATTCGCGAAGAGCGAGGGTGGATAGACCATTAGGGTCGTGAAGCCACAGACGGTGAGGGGGGGGGGCAGGGGTCCACCAAACTTTAGGGTGAGTCTCTGGAGGTGGCACTAGAAATCGAGGCCCAGTATCAAGGCAGCGCAGAGATGGGGGAGGACGTAAAGTCTGAAGTTACTGTACTCTACGCCCTGTACCGAGAAGGTCGTGACGCAGTACTCCCGGATCTGTATGGAATGGGATCTGGAGGCCAGGGAGATTTTCTGGGTCACGGGGAGAACCGGGAGGGAGCAGCGCCTTACCGTAGCTGGGTGTATGAAACTCTCCGTGCTCCCGGAATCGAAGAGACAGGTCGTCTCGTACGGTCGTTGTAGCGGTCGCGAGGTTGCAGGGCCAAGACTGGTCGAGGGTGATGGAGGCGAGCTGCAGAAGGTGGTGGGAGGGCTGGTCGGCGGTGGCGTTGGTATCGGCGGCCAGCATACGGCCAGGCAAGCAGGGGTCCTGGGGTGCGTCCCAAGATGGCACCGCCCACGGGGCGCACATGGCGGGCGACATCCTAGATGGCGGCGCCCATGGGCCACACGTGGCGGGCGACGGTGAAGATGGCGGTGCCCCTGGATCGCACATGGGGGATATTGCGGTAGTGATGTTGGTCCTAGGAACTGCAGCGACCGATCGGGCCTGGCAAACGGTGACAAAGTGGCCCTTCTTGCGCCACACGTTGCAGGTCGCGCTCCGTGCTGGACAGCGTTGTCTGGGGTGTTTGTTCTGGCCGCAAAAGTTGCATTTGGGGCCTCCAGAGTTAGTTGGCTGCCGCACGGCACAGGCATGCGGTGCACCCGGGTCGGATGATGGCGGGGCCCATGGCGCCCACGAGGGTGTCGCGCGGTCGGGGGTGTAGGACTCCAAGTTGCGGGAGGTTTCTTCTAAGGAGTTCGCGAGCTGTACTGTCTCTGTGAGGCCGAGTGTACCCCCTTCTAATGAGCGCTGGCGGATGTAGTTGGACTTAATGCCCGTGACATATGCGTCCCTGATCAGCAGCTCCATGTGTTGGACTGCTGACACCGCCTGGCAACTACAGTTTCTGCCAAGTAGCCGCAAGGCACGCAGGAAATCGTCCTGAGACTCCGCCGGGAGTTGCCGTCTCGTGGCCAGGAGGTGCCTGGCAAACACCTGATTTACAGTCCTGATATACTGTCCTTTCAGTAGTTCTATCGCCTCCGTGTAGGTCGGAGCGTCCAGAATGAGGAGGAAGACTTGTGGGCTCACCCGTGCGTAGAGTAGTTGGAGCTTCTGTAGGTCTGAGATGACTTTGGTGGATTCTCCGAGATAGCCTTCAAAGCAGGCTAACCAGTGCTCGAAAGTCGCTGTGGCGTCGGCTGCGTGTGGGTTCAGCTCCAGGCGATCCGGCTTGAGTAAGATGTTCATCTTCAAAATTCTAACACAATAAATTGATATACCATCAATGACCACGAGACGAATGGTGAACTATTGTGGCTTTATTGTGCGAGATTTAAAGCCTCCTGTAGCTGGACCCAAGAATGGGGGCAGTGCAGGAGAGCGTACACTTTTATACAGAGCCTGCTGGGTGGAGCCAGCAGGCTGGGATTTACCATAATAACTGTAGTACAATGGCAGTGTACCATAATACATGTTATGTATGTTCAGTGGTTTACCACAGAGGGGAGGGGTTAGAGTGGTGGGAGGGGAGGGGGTTAGAGTGGTGGGAGGGGAGGGGGTTAGAGTGGTGGGAGGAGAGCTGGTAGGAGGGGAGGGGGGTTAGATGAGTGGGATAAGAGGGGGAGGGAGGTGGATAGAGGAGAGAGGGTGGAGGGGAGGTGGTGAAGGGAATGGGGTAGAGCAGTAGGGACGTAGGGGGAAGGGGGGTAGAGGAGGTGGGTAGAGGGGTGGGAGGAGAGGGGAGGGGTTTAGATGTGGGGGTTGTGGAGGGGATGGGCTAGAGGGGCTGGGGTGGAGGGGAGAGGCTAGAGGGGAAGGGAGGAGGTGGAGGGGAGGGGTTAGAAGGGAGGGGGGTGGAGGGGAGAGGGGAGGAGGTTCAGGGGAAGGGAGGGGGCGTAGAGGGGAGTGGGTTAGAGAGATGGGAGGAGAGGTGTAGGAGGTTTGATAAAAGGCAGCCAGTGGATGTAGCATATTTGGATTTGGAAAATGCATTTGATAAAGTGCCATGCAATAGGTTGATACATCGGTTGATAGGGGCTCTCGGGGTTGAGATAATATATTTGCAAGGAGATTGGTTAAAGGACAGACAACGGAGGAGGAAGAGATTAATCATTTTCAGGTGGGCAAGTTGTTGCTACTGGCGCTGGAAGAATCAGTTCTTGGGCTTCAACTTTTTGCAATCTATATTCATGCCAAATGAATCCAAAGTAATGTATCCAAGTTAGCTGACACAACAAAGTGAGGTAAGAAAGTAAATTGTGCGAATGTCACGAGGGGCCTGCAAAGGAAAATAAACAGGTTGAGCGAATGGGCAAGAAGGTGGCAGCTGGAGTATAATGTGTAATGATGCAATTTGGAGGAAGAATAGAAAAACAATACTTTACAAATGATGATAAACTATTAAACATGGGTGTTCAGAGGCACTTTTGAGTGCCCTTGTATGCAAAATATGCAAGTGACAGCTAGCAATTACAATCAATAGTTTGTTGACCTTTATTGTGAGGGGGCTGGAGAACAAGTGAAAGTCAAAACAAAGTGGGTCTGACAGCAACTGTGGAGAGAGAAACATTTATGTTTCAGGTCAGTGACCTTACATCAGAAATGCTGCATCAAATGTTAAAATATCAAAACAGAACTTCACTGTGGAGCCCTGTTGCTCCTTTAGAAATGGTGTACTGTAGATTTCACAATTGGAAGTTCCTTTTACATGTTTGACTCCTGCTGTTTAGTCTTGGGGCAAAAGAACAAAGAGGAAACGAGAATTTATTTGCTTAGTGAGTTCTGATGAACTGGAATGCATTGCCTCACATTGTGAAGGAAGTAGTAACTTTCAACAATGCATTGGATAAATATATTTGATGAGAAAAATGTGCAGGGTTATGAAGATAAAGCAGGGGAATGGGTCTAATAATAATCTTTATTGTCACACATAGGCTTACACTGCAATTAAGTTACCGTGAAAAGCCCCTAGTCGCCACACTCTCGTCTGTTTGGGTACATTTTGCTGTAATGTCATTGACCTGAAACATAACCATGATGTGGAGATGCTGCCGTTGGACTGAGGTGGCACAGTAAGAAGTCTTACAACACCTGGTTAAAGCCCAACAGGTTTGTTTCAAAACACTAGCTTTCGGAGCGCAGCTCCTTCCTCAGGTGAATCACCTGAGGAAGGAGCTGCGCTCCGAAAGCTAGTGATTCGAAACAAACCTGTTGGACTTTAACCTGGTGTTGAAAGACTTCTTACTGAAACATAACTGTTTCTCTCCACAGTTGCTGTAGGGATACTGCAAAGATAGGGAAGTGCAAATTTTGCTAACCGTGTTATTTATTGCACTGTTTATTTTAGCCTTCCGGAAAAAAGTTAGCTTCAGCTGTGACTACTCAGGAGCCAATAAAGTCTGAACCAGACAACAGGCCTAAGGGTGAGTGTAATAGTGGATTAACATGCTGTTTTTTGTGTTCCTAACATTAAATGCAAAAGAAAGGTTTAGTTAAAGAATCTCTTAATATTACATTTTGGTAATGGCTTCTTCGTATTGAAATGCTGTCGGAAGTCCTAAAAATTTCAGTAAATCTACTTTTATTTCTACTTTTAAAGACATTTTTGGATCTTTGACTTTCTCTTGTGATCATCATTAACAGTTGGTCGTATTATATTTGACTTCTTGATTTTCTCTAATAATGTAATCTTTTAGATGTTCTTCCTATATCTGATTGATCATCTTCTGACAGGTGAATTGAAGAGTGCTTTTATATTTTGGTGCAATGTTCTACCTTGAAAGTGCCACTACAGCTAGAGTATAAATACAGCTTGAATCTGGAGTTGGGGCACCAGTATAACACTGGAGAAAGTAGAGTGAGGCTCCTGGAGTTGTTGATCTCTCACTGCTCTTCATTTTAGAGTCAAATTAGGACTTAACACCCAAATTACACTCTATAAACTTAACTTCAGTGAAAAGCCAAAACAGCTTGCGTAAGTATTCCAGTATTCCTAACCGTTCCTCCTTTTCCAAAATCTGGCAGAATCAAACTTCCAATAGTGTGGGCTTTTTTAATATATCTCTGGATAGGCTAATTATTATGTTCAACCAAGGCAGCTTTGAACATACAATTTTTTATAGAAGTCTGCCGGGATCCCGTCCGGTCCCTGTGCCTTCCCTGCCTGCATAATGATAATAATAATCTTTATTGTCACAAGTAGGCTTACATTAACACTGCAATGAAGTTACTGTGAAAAGCCCCTAGTCGTCACATTCTGGCGCCTGTTCGGGTACACAGAGGGAGAATTCAGAATGTCCAAATGACCTAACAGCACGTCTTTCAGGACTTGTGGGGGGAAACTGGAGCACCTGGAGGAAACCCACGCAGACACGGGGAGAACGTGCAGACTCCGCACAGACAGTGACCCAAACCGGGAATCGAATCTGGGACCCTGGCACTGTGAAGCAACACTGTGCTACTGTGCTGCCCCTGATGCTCTCCATGATTTCTCCTAGATCTATTGGTGCTTCCAGTTCCCCCCGCCTGTCCTCCCCCACAACTGGCATGTCCAGTCCATCGAGGAGCTGTTTCATCCATGAGCTCCCTTTGGGGGCTCGGAGGTGTACAGCCCTTGGTAGAAGGTCGGAGATGCCCAGTTGACCTCCTTAGGTTCAGTTACCAGTCTGCCTCTGCTATTTTGTACCTGCGCTATTACCTTCGTGGCTACCTGCTTTCAGCTGGTGAGCCAGTAGACGGCTAGCCTTTTCTCCGTGTTCATAAAAGGGCCCCCGTTTCTGGCGGAGTTGGTGTACTGCTTTCCTGGTGGATAGCAGGTTGAAGTCCATTTGTAGATTTTTCCTCTCCGCCACGCGCTCTACGATCGGGGAGCACCGCACTGAGCAGGGCCAATTTCACCTCCTCCTGCTCAAGGCTCAGCCTCACGCAGTTTAAAGTGGTACATGGAGCACCCCTAACCAGAACCCGAATGAACAGGTTCTTCTCGGAGGTGGAAGATAAATGTGAACGGTGCCAGGGAGGCCCGACCAACCACGCCCATGTTTTGGGCTTGCCGCAGACTTATACGGTTCTGGACAGCCTTCTTCGAGTTCTGGACAGCCTTCTTCGAGGCAATGTCCAAGGTTGTGGGGGTGAGGGTGGAGCTGTGCCCGTTTGTGTGGCAGTCTTCGGGGAATCAGACCAGCCAAAATTACACATGGGGAAGTGGGCCAACGCCCTTGCTTTCGCTTCCCTAATCGCATGCCGGAGAATCCTGCTCAGCTGGCGATCAGGAGAAAACACCTAGGGGGCAGAAGAGGGGGATGCCAAGGAGGGGATGGGGGGGGGGGGGGGGGGGAGGAGAAGAGATATCAAGAAAAGATGTCTGTACATATTGTAAATATTGGACATAAAAGTTTCACTATATAAAATTGAAAATGCCAATAAAAACATTTTTAAAAAAGAAAAAGTTTGCATTGATGATTTTTAAATCTCCTGCATCAACGTTTGCTGTGAAGTACAAGTTACCCTTCTTAAAGGCAGGTACTTAAAGCAGTTTACTGTCGTATACATTTTCACCAATTTTAATAGTGGTAATGTGAAATTATAATTGTGTGGAGGTAAAAAAAATTGCTTATTTACAAAGTGAAGTAAAATTAAATCTACTTGTTAGTGCTAAATAGATATCTTTACATACCAGATCCCAATTTACTTCTCCCCAAGCTGTCATCATTGATCCAAGATTGGGTAGATAAGTCAATTTTCTGTCTCGGCTAAAAAGGCTGTATAAATACTGAGAATATTGAATTCCATGCATAAATTGCAGCTGGCTGTAAAATTCATAAAGTTTCAATAATATTTCCTGGGTAACCATTCGGCTTATTGCCCTCACTGGGTGTTTTACATTTTTCAACTTGGTATCAGAAGACCCGGGAGTTCAGGGAGTGAAAGAGGCCGACGTTTTGGCCTTTGCCTCCCTGGTAGCCCGGAGACGGATCCTTTTAATGTGGAGGGACTCAAAGCCCCCGAGTGTGGAGACTTGGGTCAGTGACATGGCTGGGTTTCTCAAGCTGGAGAAAATAAAGTTTGCCTTGAGGGGGTCAATGCTGGGGTTCTCTCCGAGGTGGCAGCCGTTCGTCGACTTTCTCGGGGCAAATTAAAATGTCAGCAGAAGCAACATTCTGAAGGTTTTTGGGGGGGGGGGGGGGGGTTAGGGGCAATATGGTTAAGGGATGTACAGAAGGGGTTGGGTGGGAAATGTCTAGTTTACCATGTTGATGTTTATGTCATTATTGTTTTGTTTGTTATTGTTATAAAAATTTTGCAAATGCTTTAATAAAAAAAATTTTTTTTAAAAATTTCTTTTAAATTCAACTTGACCAAAAATGTATGTGAGCTCACTTCCATAACTTATTGTGATGAATTGTTTCTGGTGATGTGAAATGTCACGCAAGTTGAACAAACAATTTCATTTGGAACTGCATAACCATTTTGGCTTCCTCAGTCTAGAGCTGGAAAAGGGACTCGGCCATTGTCATCAATAATACATGTGCAACTGGAATGAAATATTAAAATGTGAAAATGTATAAATTGAGAAGTTATTTAGTTCAGCTGACCAGGGTGCTGATTGTTTAATGATTTACTGCCTGCTTGGTTTAAGGCAAGGAATATTGCAAAGTAATATTTCCATATGAAGCACAGAATGAAGATGAGCTGACAATCCGAGAAGGAGAGATCGTAATTATTGTAAATAAGGTATGAAGATTATTTATTACTTAATTACTACATGAATGTTACTTTATAAAATTATTCTTTCCAGTTATACTTACTTTAGTAATATAAGTAAGTGAATTGCTACAAGGATAGGTGCATAATTTCCTCATCTTCAAAGCATGCTATTGAATAAAAGTGGTAGACAACAGTGATTTATTGAAAAATGATCTATTGAGCATCCTGAACATTTAGCCTAATTTTAATGGGCTAAAGAAAAAGTAATATTACCTAGCTCAATAATATATTGTTAATTTAATAACTTCTCATTTCAGTAAATAGCTACATGCTATTTCGGTTTTTCATGCTAGCTTGATTTGGGAATCAAAGCACTTAAAATGAGTACATTTAAAGTATTTTCACAGAATTTATTGCCCATTTCTGAATGCCCTTGAGATGATGGTGGTGAACCGCCTTCTTGAACCACTGCAGTCCATCAATGTAGGTACACCCACAGTGATGGAAGGAAGAGAGTTGCAGGATTTTGACCCAGCTACAGTGAAGGGATGGCGATGTAGTTCCAGGTCAGGAATATGTCTGGCTTGGAGGGGAACTTTCAGGTGATGGTGGTCACATTAACCTGCTGCCCTTGACCTTGGTAGAAGTTGCAGGTTTGAAAGGTGCTATCAGGATTAGGTGCTAATCAGGTAGGCTGATTTGTTCTGCATGGTGTCAAGCTGCTTGAGTGCATTTGGAGCTGCAGACATTTAGGCAAGTGAAGAGTATTCCATCACACTCCTGACTTATGCCTTGTAGATCGTGGTCAGACTTTGGGAGTCAGGAGCTGAGTTACTTGCCACACAATTCCCAGCCTCTGACCTGTTTTGTAGTCACAGCATTTATAACGCTGGCCCAGTTCAGGTCCTGGTCAATGTGACCACCAGGATGTTGATTTTGGAGAAAGGGGCCCGAATTCAGCAATGGCAATGCCACTGAATGTCATGGGGAGATGGTTAGATTCAATCATGTTGAAGATGGTCATTGCATGTTACTTAAGTGGCAAGTAACATTCGTGCCACACGTCAACCCAAGCCTGAATGTTGTCCAGGTCTTGTTGCAAATGGACATGGACTGCTTCAGTATCTGAGGAATTGTGAATTGTGCTGATCAGTACGCAATCATCAGCTGGCATCCCACTTCTGACCTTATGATGGAAGGAAGGTCACTGAGGAAGCAGCTGAAGATGGTTGGGCTTAAGACACTGAGGAGCTCCTGGAGCTGAGAAGATTGACATCCGACCACCAAACTATTCCCCTTTGTGCCAGGTATGACTCCAGCCAGTGGGGCTTCCGGTTGCGGCAATGCCTAGCTAAGTCGCATGTTTGGCAGCTCCCGCCGGGAACGGAACGGACTTTTGGGCTCTCCAGAGGGGCCCCAACGGCAATTGTTCGACGGCTTCCAGTGTGGGAAGGTGACAGCAGGGTCCCCCTGGCATTATATGGATTGGACCAGGAGTGGAGCGGTGAAAAAAGTGATCTTGGGGCAGCGAAAAGTGCGAGGGAGGAAAAGCAAGATGGCGACGGGTGGAGACCAAGCAGCATGGGCGCAGTGGTCGCAGGAGCAGCAGGAGTTTCTTAAACGCTGCTTTGAGGAGCTGAAGACAGAAATGCTGGCACCAATGAAGGCGGCGATTGAGAAGCTTGTGGAGACCCAGAAGGCCCAAGGGGCGGCGATCCGGGAGGTGCGGCAAAAAGCCTCGGAAAACGAGGATGAGATCTTGGGCCTGGCGGTGAAGGTGGAGGCGCACGAGGCGCTGCACACTAGGTGGGCGGAAAAATTTGAGGACCTGGAGAATAGGTCGAGGAGGAAGAATCTTAAGATTCTGGGTCTCCCTGAAGGAGTGGAGGGGCCCGATGCCGGGGCATATATGAGCACGATGCTCAATTCGCTGATGGGCGCGGGAGCTTTCCCGAGGCCCCTGGAGCTGGATGGGGCTCATCGGGCCCTGGCAAGGAGACCCAAAGCCAACGAGCCGCCAAGGGCTGTAGTGGTGAGGTTCCACCACTTTATGGACAGAGAGTGTGTCCTGAGATGGGCCAAAAAAGAGCGGAGCAGCAGGTGGGAGAACACGGAGATCCGAATTTACCAGGACTGGAGTGCGGAGGTGGCTAAGAAGAGAGCTGGTTTCAATCGGGCTAAGGCGGTGCTCCATCGGAAGGGGGTGAAGTTCGGTATGCTGCAGCCAGCGCGATTGTGGGTCCCGTTCCAAGATCGGCACCACTATTTTGAAACGCCCGATGAGGCATGGAACTTTATACAGACTGAAAAGTTGGACTCAAATTGAGGGTTTGTCGTGGGGGGGATGTTTACTGTGTTCACTGTGTTTATTACGTTTGGGGAATGTTCTTTGGGTTTGAGTGCTGGGTGGGGATGGGTGAATGGATTTGATGTGGGGGCTGTGGGAGAGTGTGGGCGTCGGTGTTGGAGGGGCAGGCCCCTACAGAGGAAGAGGGGGAGGCCCCCACAGAGGAAGAGGGGGAGAGGAGGCCCGGGGATGGGGAGTTGGGGTAAATCCGCAAAAAGGAGCTGCGCCAGGGGGGACGGGGCCGGCTCAGGAAAGCGCGGGCTTTTTCCCGCGTTAGGGAAGGATTGGGGGGGGGGCGGTGCTGGAGAGGAGCGCGCACTGACTGCCAAGGGGAGGGGGGATTCTCACACTGGGGGATCGATGGAATGGGGGAGAGGCCGGGGTCAGCAAGAGTCAGCTGACTTACGGGAGTGTCATGGGGGGAGCAAAATGGCTAGATGTGGATCTAGAGGGGGGAGTGGGGGGGAACAGGGTTACTGCTGCATTGGCCAAAGGGGAGCTGGAAGTAGGAGAGGTAGTCGGGGCGGGGGTCCGCCGCCCGGGGGACTGGAGGGTGCGGAAGGCGCGGGCACGTGGCTGGCCTAGAAAAGGAAGTGACTAGTCGGCAGGGGGGGACCCGGATCTGGAGGTAGGAAGGAGGAAGCTTGATAATGGGGGGGGGGGGGGGGTCTTCAACACGGTGCTGGACACAGCACTGGACCGCTCTAGGTCCAGGATGGGTAAGAGGCCGGCTGTGGCCAAGGTGCTCAGGGGGTTTATGGACCAGATGGGGGGAGTGGATCCATGGAGGTTTGTCAGGCCGCTGGCCAGGGAATTTCCCTTCTTTTCCCACGTCCATAGAGCCTACTCCCGGATAGATTTTTTCATTTTGAGTAGGGCGCTAATCCCGAAAGTGGAAGGAACGGAATATTTGGCCATAGCCATCTCGGACCACGCCCCGCATTGGGTGGAGCTGGAGTTGGGGGAGGAGAGGGACCAGCGCCCGCTGTGGCGCCTTGATGTGGGACTATTGGCGGATGAGGAGGTGTGCGGGCAGGTGCGGGGGTGCATTGAAAGAAATTTGGAGGCCAACGAAAACGGGGAGGTGCAGGTGGGGGTAGTCTGGGAGGCGCTGAAGGTGGTGGTCAGGGGAGAGCTAAACTCCATTAGGGCCCACAGGGTGAAGAGAGAGGCGAGGGAGAGGTTGGTGGGGGAGATTTTAAGGGTGGACAGGAGGTATGCAGAGGCCCCCGAGGAGGGGCTACTCCGGGAGCGACGGAACCTCCAGACGGAGTTCGCCCTGTTGACCACAGGGAAAGCAGAGGCACAGTGGAGGAAAGCGCAGGGGGCGACGTATGAGTATGGGGAGAAGGCGAGTCGGATGCTGGCACACCAGCTTCGTAAGAGGGAGGCAGCGAGGGAGATTGGTGGAGTTAAGGATAGAGGGGGGAATACGGTGCGGAGTGCGGTGAGAATAAACAAGGTATTTAGGGACTTCTAAGGGGATCTGTACAGGTCTGAGCCCCCAGCGGGGGAGGAGGGGATGCGACGATTCTTAGATCAGCTGAGGTTCCCGAGGATGGAGGAGGAGGAGGTGGCTGGTTTGGGGGGGGGCAATTGGGCTGGAGGAGCTGGTTAAAGGATTGGGGAGCATGCAGGCTTGGAAGGCCCCGGGGCCGGATGGGTTCCCGGTTGAATTCTACAGGAAATACGTGGACCTGCTGGGCCCGTTGCTAGTGAGGACTTTCACTAAGGCGAAGGAGCGGGGGACCTTGCCCCCAACAATGTCTAGGGTGCTGATTTCTTTGATCCTGAAGCGGGACAAGGATCCACTGCAATGTGGGTCATATAGACCGATCCCGCTCCTCAATGTTGATGCTAAGTTGCTGGCAAAGGTGCTGGCTCCGAGAATTGAGGACTGTGTCCCGGGGGTGATTCATGAGGACCAGACGGGATTTGTGAAGGGTAGGCAATTAAATACAAATGTGCGGAGGCTCCTCAATGTGATTATGATGCCCCCGGTGGAGGGGGGAAGCGGAGGTAGTGGCAGCTATGGACGCAGAGAAGGCCTTTGACCGGGTGGAGTGGGAGTATCTTTGGGAAGTGTTGCGGAGGTTTGGGTTCGGGGAGGGGTTCATCAGCTGGGTCAGGCTGCTTTATAGAGCCCCGGTGGCGAGTGTGGCTACGAATCGGCGGAGGTCGGAGTACTTTCGGCTGTACCGGGGGACGAGGCAGGGGTGCCCCTGTTGTTTGCACTGGCAATTGAGCCTCTGGCCATGGCACTAAGGGAGTCCAGGAAATGGAGGGGACTGGTGCGGGGGGGAGAGGAACACCGGGTGTCGTCGTATGCTGACGACCTGTTGCTGTACGTGGCAGATCCAGTGGAGGGGATGGCGGAGGTCATGCGGATCCTAAGGGAGTTTGGGGACTTTTCGGGGTATAACCTCAACGTGGGGAAGAGCGAGCTCTTTGTGGTGCATTCAGGGGACCCGGGAAGGAGGATAGACGAGCTACCGCTGAGGAGGGTGGAAAGGAGCTTTCGGTACTTAGGGATCCAAGTAGCTAGGAGTTGGGGGGCCCTGCGCAAGCTCAATTTGACGCTGTTGGAGGAGGATTTTAAAAGATGAGATATGCTGCTACTCTCACTAGCGGGTAGGGTGCAGTCGGTCAAGATAACAGTCCTCCCGAGGTTTCTCTTTGTGTTCCAGTGCCTTCCCATTATGATCCCCAAGGCCTTTTTCAAAGGGGTAAACAGGAGTATCATGGGATTTGTGTTGGTGAATAAGATGCCGAGGGTGAAGAGAGTGTTTCTGGAGCGTAGCAGGGACAGGGGGGGGGCTGGCGCTGCCGAATTTGTGCGGCTATTATTGGGCAGCCAATGTGGCGATGATCCATAAGTGGGTAATGGAGGAAGAGGGGGCGGCGTGGAAGAGGTTAGAGATGGCGTCCTGTGTGGGCACGAGCCTGAGGGCGCTGGCGACGGCACCGCTGCTGCTCTCGCCGACAACGTACACCACAAGTCCGGTGGTGGGGGCAACGTTGAAGATCTGGAGGCAGTGGGGGCGAGGTGGGAGCCTCTGTTTGGTTCCCGATTCGGGAGAATCATCGGTTTGTCCCGGGAAGGATGGATGGGGGGTTTCGGAGCTGGCATCGGGCAGGGATTAGAAGAATGGGGACCTGTTCATCGATGGGACGTTTGCGAGCCTAGGGGTGCTGGAGGAGAAGTTTGGGTCACCCCTGGGAAATGCTTTCAGGTACATGCAAGAGAGGGCGTTTGTGAGGTGGCAGGTGAGGGAATTCCCGCTGCTCCCGGCACACGGGATTCAGGACAGGGTGATTTCGGGTGTATGGGTTGGAGAAGGCAAAGTTTCGGCGATTTACCAGGAGCTGAAGGAAGAGGAGGAGGCCTCGGTGGAGGAGTTAAAGGGCAAGTGGGAGGAGGAGCTTGGGGAGGAGATAGATGAGGGTCTGTGGGCTGATGCCCCGAGTAGGGTTAATTCTTCCTCCTCTTGCGCCAGGCTCAGCCTAATACAGTTCAAAGTTACTCACAGAGCGCATATGACAGGGGCGAGGTTGAGTAGGTTCTTTGGGGTGGAGGACAGATGTGGGAGGTGCTCGGGAAGCCCGGCAAATCACGTCCATATGTTCTGGTCGTGCCCGGCACTGGATGGGTTTTGGAGGGGTTTTGCGAGGACTATGTCCAAGGTGGTGAAAGCCCGGGTCAAGCCGAGCTGGGGGATGGCATTATTTGGGGTAATGGACGAGCCGGGAGTGCAGGAGGCGAAAGAGGCCGGTATGCTGGCCTTTGCATCCCTGGTAGCCCGGCAGAGGATTTTGCTATTATGGAAAGATGCGACGCCCCCTAGTGTGGAAGCTTGGATCAATGACATGGCAGGGTTCATCAAGCTGGAGAGGATAAAGTTTGCCTTGCGAGGGTCTGTGCAGGGGTTCCTCAGGCGGTGGCAACCGTTCCTAGACTATCTCGCGGAGCGTTAGGAGGAGGTCAGCAGCAGCCCAGGGGCGGCGGGGGGGCTCTTTTGGGTGGGTGTGGGGGGGGGGCTTCCCTATTGGTGCTTTTAAATGTCATATGGGGGTTATTGTATATGGGGGAAATCCAATGAATAATTTTTGATTGTTGTGTTCTTGTTTCTTTCCTTTTGTTGGGGGGGGGGGGGGGGAGGGGTCTGTTGAAAATCTGTTAAAATTTGAATAAATATATTGTTTTTTTAAAAATGACTCCAGCCAGTGGAGATTCTCTTCCCCCCCCCCCCCCCCCAATTCTCTTGACTTTACTTTTGCTAGGTTTCTTTGATGCCTCACTCTGTCAAATGCTGCCTTGTTATCAAGGACACTTGCATCACTTCTCAAGTTCAGCTCTTTTGTCAGTGTTTGGACCAAGGCTGCAATGTGATCAGGATCTGAGTAGTCAAACTTTGAGTGTCAGTGAGCAGTTGATGCCTAAGAAATGATTTTGACAAGTCTAATTTTGAGGCAAGGAAATATTTGCCAAGATTCAGTAACCCCCAAATTTAATTGCACGTGCACACTTCAGCAACTGCAATGTAGAATATCATTTTTACTTCAGCACTCCCCTATAAGATGAGGTTCTGGCAAACATCTTTTTCAGCTTTTGCGATGAATGCAATCTTTAACAATAGGTTGTATATTTAAAATGATTAGAATTTCACCTTAATAAATGGTTGAATAAAATCTGAGATTCCAATTAGTTGCACTAAAAGACATTTCACTAAAATACTGAGGGACTACTTGAGGTCATAAATGTAAGGTCATCAACAAGAAATCAACTAGGAAATTGAGAAGAAACCTGTTTACCCAGAGAGTGGTGAGCAGGTGGAATTCCGTGTCACAAGGAATGGTTGAAGTGTATATTATCAATGTATTCAAGGGACTTCCGGGTGCGGCGATGACCAGCTAAGTCGCACGTTTCAGCAGCTCCCGGTGGAACGGACTTTTGGGCTCTTAATAGGAGCCCCAACGGCAATTTTAATGGCTAAAAACACTGTGCGGTAAACCAGAAGGGAATCCCCCCTGGACACGGATGGAAAAAGGAGAGGAAAGTGGCCGGATTGCGGTGGATCCTCTAGAGCAGCGGCCAGGAAGGCAAGCACAAAGCAAGATGGCGTCGGAAGGTGGCAGTTTAATATGGGGCCCTGACCAACAAGAGTTCCTGCAGCGCTGCGTGGAAGAACTTAAAAAGGAGATGAAGAAGGAGCTGTTGGCCCCGATATTACAGGCGATTGAAGGGCTAAAGGAGGAGCAAAAGACCCAGGAGCAGGAGCTTCGGGTCGTGAAGGCAAAGGCTGCCGAGAATGAGGACGAAATACAGGGCCTGGTGGTGAAGACAGGGATGCACGAGGCACAACACAAAAGGTGTGTGGAAAGGCTGGAAGTGCTGGAGAATAATGCGAGGAGGAAGAATTTAAGGATTCTTGGTCTTCCCGAAGGTGCAGAAGGGGCGGACGTCGGGGCATATGTGAGCACAATGCTTCACTCGTTAATGGGATCGGAGGCCCCGACGGGCCCGTTGGAGGTGGAGGGAGCTTATCGAGTTATGGCGCGAAGACCGAGGGCTGGAGAAATTCCTCGAGCCATAGTGGTGAGATTTCTCCGCTATAAGGACAGAGAGATGGTCCTCAGATGGGCAAAGAAAACCCGGAGCAGTAGGTGGGAGAACGCGGTGATCCGCGTATATCAAGATTGGAGTGCGGAGGTGGCGAGAAGGAGGGCAAGCTTGAATCGGGCCAAGGCGGTGCTGCACAAAAGGAAGGTTAAATTTGGAATGCTACAGCCGGCAAGACTGTGGGTCACACATCAAGGGAAACACCACTACTTTGAAACGGCAGAAGAGGCATGGACATTTATTGTCGAGGAGAAACTGGAATAAGTGGGCTAGAAAAAGAACGTTTGGGACAAAGTGGTGGGGTGATTACGTGGGGTTAAGGGGGGGGGGAAATGGGGGAAGAGATGATTTCCCAAGTTGTTAATCCTGCAACCCTGTAACTTTTCTCTCTTCCCCATGTCGTGGGGGAGGGAGGATGGGGAGCTGGGGGCGCCGGCCATTGGGGGCGGGGCCAAATGGGAAGCGCGGGCTTTGTTCCCGCGCTATGGTAATCATGGCGGGAACAGGGAAGCAGGAAGGAGGGGGCCTCGCACAGTGGGGGCCGAGGTCACGGGGGGGAAGCCGAGGTCGGCCAGAGTTTGCTGACTTCTGGGAGCAACATGGGGGGTGCAATTACGCTAGAAAGTGATCTAGCGGCCCGGGGGGGGGGGGGGGGGGGGGGTTAACTGGGTTGCTGCTGCTGGGGAGAAGGGGGAGCTGGTATGGGGTGGGGTGGTCGGGGCGGGAGGGCGCCGTTGGGGGGAGATACGGCTACGTGGGAACCGGGAGAGGAGCTGGATTGAAAAGGGAGATGGCTAGTCGACAAGGGGGGGGGGTAAAGAGCCCCCCAACCCGGCTGATCGCGTGGAATGTGAGAGGGCTGAACGGGCCGATTAAGAGGGCACGGGTACTCGCACACCTAAAAAAACTTACGGCAGATGTGGTTATGCTGCAGGAGACGCATCTGAAACTGATAGACCAGGTCAGACTTCGCAAAGGATGGGTGGGGCAGGTGTTTCATTCGGGGCTAGACGCAAAAAACAGGGGGGTGGCTATATTAGTGGGGAAGCAGGTAATGTTTGAGGCAAAGACCATAGTGGCGGATAGTGGGGGCAGATACGTGATGGTGAGTGGCAGATTGCAAGGGGAGGCGGTGGTTTTAGTGAACGTATATGCCCCGAACTGGGATGATGCCAATTTTATGAGGCGTATGTTGGGACGCATCCCGGACCTAGAGGCGGGAAAGTTGGTAATGGGTGGAGATTTTAATACGGTGCTGGACCCAGGGCTGGACAGATCAAGGTCCAGGACCGGAAGGAGGCCGGCTGCAGCTAGGGTGCTCAAGGACTTTATGGAGCAGATGGGAGGAGTAGACCCCTGGAGATTTAGTAGACCTGGGAGTAAGGAGTTTTCGTTTTTCTCCTATGTCCACAAAGTCTATTCATGGATAGACTTTTTTGTTTTGGGAAGGGCACTGATCCCGAAGGTGACGGGGACGGAGTACACGGCTATAGCTATTTCGGACCACGCTGCACATTGGGTGGACCTGGAGATAGGGGAGGAAAAAGAACAGCACCCACCCTGGAGAATGGACATGGGATTATTGGCAGATGAAGGGGTGTGCTTAAGGGTGAGGGGGTGTATTGAAAGGCACTTGGAACTCAATGACAATGGGGAGGTTCAGGTGGGAGTGGTCTGGGAGGCGTTGAAGGCTGTGGTTAGAGGGGAGCTGATATCTATCAGGGCACATAAAGGAAAGCAGGAGGGTAGGGAAAGGGAGCAGTTGTTGAAAGAACTTTTGAGGGTGGACAGACAATATGTGGAGGCACCGGAGGAGGGACTGTACAGGGAAAGGCAAAGGCTACACGTAGATTTTGATTTGTTGACTACGGGTAATGCAGAGGCACAATGGAGGAAGGCACAGGGTGTACAGTACGAATATGGGGAGAAGGCGAGCAGGTTGCTGGCCCACCAACTGAGGAAAAGGGGAGCAGCGAGGGAGATAGGGGGGGTGAGAGATGAGGAGGGAGAGATGGAGCGGGGAGCGGAGGGAGTGAATGGAGTGTTCAAGGCATTTTATGAAAGATTATATGTAGCTCAGCCCCCGGAAGGGAAGTAGAGAATGATGTGCTTTCTGGATCAGCTGGAATTTCCTAAGGTGGAGGAGCAGGAGGGGGCGGGACTGGGAGCACAGATTGAGACGGAGGAAGTAATGAAAGAGATTGGAAGCATGCAGGAGGGGAAGGCCCCGGGACCAGACAGATTCCCAGTGGAATTCTATAGGAAATATATGGACTTGCTGGCCCCGCTACTGATGAGAACCTTTAATGAGGCTAGGGAAAGGGGCAGCTGCCCCCGACTATATCAGAGGCAAAGATATCGCTCCTCCTAAAGCAGGAAAAAGACCCGCTGCAATGTGGGTCCTATAGGCCCATTTCCCTCCTGAATGTGGATGCTAAGATTCTGGCTAAGGTAATGGCAACGAGGATAGAGGATTGTGTCCCGGGGGTGGTTCATGAGGACCAACCTGGGTTTGTGAAGGGGAGACAGCTGAACACAAATATACGGAGGCTGCTGGGGGTAATGATGATGCCCCCACCAGAGGGGGAAGCGGAGATAGTGGTGGCGATGGATGCCGAGAAAGCATTTGATAGAGTGGAGTGGGATTATTTGTGGGAGGTGCTGAGGAGATTTGGCTTTGGAGATGGGTATATCAGATGGGTACAGTTGCTGTATAGGGCCCCGATGGCGAGTGTGGTCACGAATGGACGGGGGTCTGATTATTTTCGGCTCCATAGAGGGACGAGGCAGGGATGTCCTCTGTCCCCGTTATTGTTTGCATTGGCGATTGAGCCCCTGGCCATAGCATTGAGGGATTCCAGGAAGTGGAGGGGAGTACTCGGGAGGAGAAGAACACCGGGTATCTCTGTATGCGGATGATTTGTTGTTGTATGTGGCGGACCCGGCGGAGGGGATGCCAGAGATAATGCAGATACTTAGGGAGTTTGGGGATTTTTCAGGGTATAAATTGAACATGGGGAAAAGTGAGTTGTTCGTGGTGCATCCAGGGGAGCAGAGCAGGGAAATAGAGGATTTACCGTTGAGGAAGGTAACAAGGGACTTCCGGTACTTGGGGATCCAGATAGCCAAGAATTGGGGTACATTACACAGGCTTAATTTAACGCGGTTGATGGAACAGATGGAGGAGGACTTTAAGAGATGGGACATGGTGTCCCTGTCACTGGCAGGTAGGATGCAGGCGGTTAAAATGGTGGTCCTCCCGAGATTCCTTTTTGTGTTTCAGTGCCTCCCGGTGGTGGTCACGAAGGCTTTTTTCAAGAGAATTGAGAAGAGTATTATGAGTTTTGTGTGGGCCGGGAAGACCCCGAGAGTGAGAAGGGGATTGTTGCAGCATAGTAGGGACAGGGGGTGGTTGGCACTACCGAGCCTAAACGACTATTACTGGGCCGCCAATGTTTCAATGGTGTGTAAGTGGATGGGAGAAGGGGAGGGAGCGGCGTGGAAGAGATTGGAGAGGGCGTCCTGCAGGGGGACTAGCCTACAAGCAATGGTGACGGCGCCGTTGCCGTTCTCACCGAAGAAATACACCACAAGCCCGGTGGTGGTGGCTACATTGAAAATTTGGGGGCAGTGGAGACGGCATAGGGGAAAGACGGGAGCCTCGGTGCGGTCCCCGATAAGAAATAACCATAGGTTTGTTCCGGGGAGAATGGATGGGGGATTTGGAGCATGGCAAAGAGCTGGGGTAGTACAATTGAGAGATCTGTTCGTAGATGGGACGTTTGCGAGTCTGGGTGCGCTGACGGAAAAATATGGGTTGCCCCAAGGGAATGCATTTCGGTAAATGCAACTGAGGGCTTTCGCGAGGCAACAGGTGAGGGAATTCCCGCAGCTCCCGACGCAGGAGGTGCAGGATAGAGTGATCTCAGAGATATGGGTGGGGGATGGTAAGGTGTCGGACATATATAGGGAAATGAGGGACGAGGGGGAGATCATGGTAGATGAGCTGAAAGGGAAATGGGAAGAAGAGCTGGGGGAGGAGATTGAGGAGGGGCTGTGGGCTGACGCCCTACGTAGGGTAAACTCATCGTCCTCATGTGCCAGGCTAAGCCTGATACAATTCAAGGTTCTACACAGGGCACATATGACTGGAGCACGGCTCAGTAAATTTTTTGGGGTAGAGGATAGGTGTGGGAGATGCTCGAGAAGCCCAGCGAATCACACCCACATGTTCTGGTCATGCCCGGCACTACAGGGGTTCTGGGCGGGGTGGCAAAGGTGCTTTCGAAGGTGGTGGGGGTCCGGGTCGAACCAAGCTGGGGGTTGGCTATATTCGGGGTTGCAGAAGAGCCGGGAGTGCAGGAGGCGAGAGAGGCTGATGTTTTGGCCTTTGCGTCCCTAGTAGCCCGGCGCAGGATATTGCTTATGTGGAAGGAAGCCAAGCCCCCGGGTGTGGAGACCTGGATAAATGACATGGCAGGGTTTATAAAGTTAGAACGGGTCAAGTTCGTATTAAGGGGTTCGGCTCAAGGGTTCACCAGGCGGTGGCAACCGTTCGTAGACTACCTCACAGAAAGATAGAGGGAATGGAAAAGAAGAAGACAACAGCAGCAACCCAGGGCGGGCGGGGGACCGGACCGGACGGACTCTCAGGGATGTCATTGTATATGTATAGACACTTGTTATAGGTAATGTATATTGGATTGTTGGATTGTATCTTTGGAGAGTAACTATTTTTGACAAGGCAGTTGCCACTCAGTTTTGTTTTTGTTTATATATTATTTATTTATTTGTTTAAAATTGGCCACAGTTATTTACATTGCTTTGTTGTTGTTCAAAAGAAAAACTATGTACTGTTATGTTTGGCCACAAAACTTTGAATAAAATATATATTTTTTTTTAAATAAAAAAATCAATGTATTCAAGGGAGGCCAAATAGGTTCGAGGGAGAAGGGAGCAGAGAGTTATGCTGATAGTTAGATGAGGAAAAATGGGAGGAGGCTCGAATGCAGAATAAATCCAGCATGGACTGGTTAGGCTTTTTTCTGTCCTGTATAACCTATGTAAAGGTGATGTCTTTCTGATAAGACATTATACTGTTACCTCATCTTCCCCCTCATGTGAATGTAAGATATCCCATGGGAATGTTCCTGCCATAATGTCTATGCCAACAAAGAATCATGGAATTTACAGTGCAGAAGGAGGCCCCTCGGCCCGTCGAGTCTACACCGGTCCCTGGCAAGAGCACCCCACTTAAGCCCGCACCTCTATCCCATCCTCCTTCTGCAATGTAAATTCTATGATTCTATGATCCCCGTAACCCAGTAACCCCACCCAACCTTTTGGACATTAAGGGCAATTTACCATGGCCAATCCACATCTTTTGAACACCTGGAGGAAATCCACACAGACACGGAGAAGGTGCAGACTCCACTTAGACAGTGACCCAAGCCGGGAATCGAACCTGGGACCTTGGAGCTGTGAAGCAACAGTGCTAACCACTGTGCTACCATGCCGCAAGGTGGAACTGCTCTCGGATGCTCAAACTTGTATGTTTGAGCCAGTTCTGTTTCAATGGGGAGTCAAGTTGCTTCGGTTGGCCCCATTTTATACCTAACGTTTATGAGTAGATCTTCAGCTGAATTTCGTTGCAAAAGAATCCCATGCCATTTCTTGAATAATTAGAATTCTAACAGTTAGAAGGCTTAGATTTCAAGATGATGCATTGTTAACATTCTTTGACTTCTAAGTTTTTTTTTGAACCTTGTGAAGAGGTTTTATGCTAATTGAGGAATAGCTATGGATAAACAGTATCTCTGTATAACAACTTTAATAAATCACTTACTACTCTAGATTTGTTTAAGTCTAATTTTATCATCTGGTTTAATGCCAGATCGATATGTAGCACTGCAGAAAATAAATTTTCTTGACGTGCAAGCTCTGTCCCTCCCCCATGCGGGTTCACAGGGAAGATCTCACTTTTGCTCAGGTTAAATTTGTAACCCGAGATGGCTCCGATCTCCTTTAGGAATTTCATTATTTCTTCCATGCTGGCCTGGGGGTTGAGATACAGAGGAATAAATCATCCACGCAAAATGAAACTCTATGCTCTCTGTCCCACTTTTGGATACCTCTCCACCCCTTTGCCGTTCTGAGGGTGGTTGCCAGAGCAAACAGCAAGGATAGTGTGTATCCCTGCCTCTGTGCAGCTGGAAGTATTCAGAGCTGGTGGTGTTTGTCCATACGCTTTACCATGGGAGTACTGTACAGTAGTTTCACCCAGGAGACAAACCCAAACCGTTCACCTTTATGAGGTACTTCCACTTGACTCTGTCGAAAGCCTTTTCTGCGTCCAGGGAGATGATCACTTCTGGTGTTCTTTCCCTGGACGGGTCATCATCATGTTCAGCAGGCATCTGATGTTCGATGTTTGCTTCGTGCCCTTGACAAAGCCCATCTGATTCTCCGAGACTACCTCTGGCACACAGCTCTCCAGCCGCTTTGCCTGGGCCTTTGCCAGGATCTTTGCATCTGCGTTGAGCAGAGAGATGGGCCTGTAGGACTCGCATTCTGTTGGATCTTTGTCCTTTTTCGGTGTCAGCGATATTGAGGCTTGTGCCAGTGTCGGTAGCTGTGTGCTCTAACTAGTGAGTCTGCGAATATATCCCCCTGGTGTGGGGCCAATGCGAGCGCAGATTTTATGTAGAAGTCCGCCGGGAATGCATCTGGCCCCGACACCTCCGCCTGAATGGAGTGGATGTTCTCCATGACTTCTCCCAGTTCTAACGTGCTTCAAGGCCCCGACACTTCTCTTCCCCCACAACTGGCATGTCCAGTCCGTCGGGGAACTGCTTCATCTCCAGTGGGGGGAGGGCCTTGGTGGTCACAAAGGCCTTGTTGTCCCTTTCCAGCACTGATGTCCCTAAACTGGGCTACGCCCCTTGTGGCTACCTGCTTTCTCAACTGGTGGGCCAGCAGGTGGCTGGCTTTGTCTCTGTGTTCATAGACTGTCCCCCGTGTATGGCGGATCTGGTGCACTGCTTTCCCCGTGGTGAGCAGGTCAAAGTCCATTTGTAGCTTCTTCCTCTCCGCCAGTAGTTTTACGGTCAGGGCCAAGGAGTACCGCTGATCCACCTTCTGCCCCCCAATGATGATGAATCAGTGTGTCTCTATATTGGGGATTTCTGCCATGGGTTTCTTCATGAGCCCCAGCCCTCATTCTGTAGTGTGAATGGTATGTCTGTCCCACCCAGCTTTCCGTAGTCAGTCCTTCTCCCTCAGCCTTCCTCCAGGAGACCCACCTATGTTGACTTTCATACAAGGGGTAGGGGGAGCAGCCAGAAGTCGTGGTGCACATTGGTACCAACGACGTAGGTAGGAAAAGGGTTGTTGAGGTAATAAATGAGTTTAGGGAGTTAGGCTGGAAGTTAAAAGTCAGGGCAGACAGAGTTGTCATCTCTGGTTTGTTGCCGGTGCCACGTGATAGCGAGGCTAGGAATAGGGAGAGAGTGCAGCTAAACACGTGGCTGCAGGAATGGTGTAGGAGGGAGGGCTTCAGGTATTTGGATAATTGGAGCGCATTCTGGGGAAGGTGGGACCTGTACAAGCAGGACGGGTTGCATCTGAACCAGAGGGGCACCAATATCCTGGGAGGGAGGTTTTCTAGTACTCTTCGGGAGGGTTTAAACTAATTTGGCAGGGGAATGGGAACCGGATTTGTAGCCCAGCAACTAAGGTGGCCGATATTCAGGACGCCAAAGCGTGTAATGAGGCAGTGGGGAAGGGAACACTGCCAAAGGAGAGTACTTGCAGGCACGGAGATGGGTTGAAGTGTGTATACTTCAACGCAAGAAGTATCAGGAATAAGGTGGGTGAACTTAAGGCATGGATCGGTACTTGGGACTACGATGTGGTGGCCATCACGGAAACTTGGATAGAAGAGGGGCAGGAATGGTTGTTGGAGGTCCCTGGTTATAGATGTTTCAATAAGATTAGGGAGGGTGGTAAAAGAGGTGTGGGGGTGGCATTGTTAATTAGAGATAGTATAACAGCTGCAGAAAGGCAGTTCGAGGAGTATCAGCCTACTGAGGTACCATGGGTTGAAGTCAGAAATAGGAAAGGAGCAGTCACCTTGTTAGGAGTTTTCTATAGGCCCCCCAATAGTAGCAGAGATGTGGAGGAACAGATTGGGAAACAGATTTTGGAAAGGTGCAGAAGTCACAGGGTAGTAGTCATGGGTGACTTTAACTTCCCAAACATTGAGTGGAAACTCTTTAGATCAAATAGTTTGGATGGGGTGATGTTTGTGCAGTGTGTCCCAGGAAGCTTTTCTAACACAGTATGTAGATTGTCCGACCAGTGGAGGGGCAATATTGGATTTAGTACTTGGTAATGAACCAGGGCAAGTGATAGATTTGTTAGTGGGGGAGCATTTTGGAGATAATGACCACAATTCTGTGACTTTCACTTTAGTAATGGAGAGGGATAGGTGCGTGCAACAGGGTAAGGTTTACAATTGGGAGAAGGGTAAATACGATGTTGTCAGATAAGAATTGAAGTTCATAAGTTGGGAACATAGGCTGTCAGGGAAGGACACAAGTGAAATGTGGAACTTGTTCAAGGAACAGGTACTACGTGTCCTTGATATGTATGTCCCTGTCAGGCAGGGAAGAGATGGCCGAGTGAGGGAACCATGGTTGACAAGAGAGGTTGAATGTCTTGTTAATGAAAATGAAAAAAAATGAAATGAAATAAATCGCTTATTGTCACAAGTAGGCTTCAAATGAAGTTACTGTGAAAAGCCCCTAGTCGCCACATTCCGGCGCCTGTTCGGGGAGGCTGTTACGGGAGCTGTTAAGAGGAAAAAGGAGACTTATGTAAGGCTGAGGAAACAAGGTTCAGACAGGGCGTTGGAAGGATACAAGATAGCCAGGAGGGAACTGAAGAAAGGGATTAGGCGAGCTAAGAGAGGGCATGAACAATCTTTGGCGGGTAGGATCAAGGAAACCCCCAAGGCCTTTTACACATATGTGAAAAATATGAGAATGACTAGAGCGAGGGTAGGTCCGATCAAGGACAGTAGCGGGAGATTGTGTATTGAGTCTGAAGAGATGGGAGAGGTCTTGAACGAGTACTTATCTTCTGTATTTACAAATGAGAGGGGCCATATTGTTGGAGAGGACAGTGTGAAACAGACTGGTAAGCTCGAGAAAATACTTGTTAGGAAGGAAGATGTGTTGGGCATTTTGAAAAACTTGAGGATAGACAAGTCCCCCGGGCCTGGCGGGATATATCCAAGGATTCTATGGGAAGCAAGAGATGAAATTGCAGAGCCGTTGGCAATTATCTTTTCGTCCTCACTGTCAACAGGGGTGGTACCAGGGGATTGGAGAGTGGAGAATGTCGTGCCCCTGTTCAAAAAAGGGAATAGGGATAACCCTGGGAATTACAGGCCAGTTAGTCTTACTTCGGTGGTAGGCAAAGTAATGGAAAGGGTACTGAGGGATAGGATTTCTGAGCATCTGGAAAGACACTGCTTGATTAGGGATAGTCAGCACGGATTTGTGAGGGGTAGGTCTTGCCTTACAAGTCTTATTGAATTATTTGAGGAGGTGACCAAGCATGTGGATGAAGGTAAAGCAGTGGCTGTAGTGTACATGGATTTTAGTAAGGCGTTTGATAAGGTTCCCATGGTAGGCTTCTGCAGAAAGTAAGGAGGCATGGGATAGTGGTAAATTTGGCCAGTTGGATAACGAACTGGCTAACCGATAGAAGTCAGAGAGTGATGGTGGATGGCAAATATTCAGCCTGGATCCCAGTTACCAGTGGCGGACCGCAAGGATCAGTTCTGGGTCCTCTGCTGTTTGTGATTTTCATTAATGACTTGGATGAGGGAGTTGAAGGGTGGGTCAGTAAATTTGCAGACGATATGAAGATTGGTGGAGTTGTGGATAGTGAGGAGGGCTATTGTCGGCTGCAAAGAGACATAGATAGGATGCAGAGCTGGGCTGAGAAGTCGCAGATGGAGTTTAACCCTGAAAAGTGTGAGGTGGTCCATTTTGGAAGGACAAATATGAATGCGGAATACAGGGTTAACGGTAGAGTTCTTGGCAATGTGGAGGAGCAGAGAGATCTTGGGGTCTATGTTCATACATCTTTGAAAGTTGCCACTCAAGTGGATGGAGCTGTGAAGAAGGCCTATGGTGTGCTAGCGTTCATTAACAGAGAGATTGAATTTAAGAGCCGTGAGGTGATGATGCAGCTGTACAAAACTTTGGTAAGGCCACATTTGGAGTACTGTGTACAGTTCTGGTCACCTCATTTTAGGAAGGATGTGGAAGCTTTGGAAAAGGTGCAAAGGAGATTTACCAGGATGTTGCCTGGAATGGAGAGTAGGTCTTACGAGGAAAGGTTGCGGGTGCTAGGCCTTTTCTCATTAGAACGGAGAAGGATGAGGGGCGACTTGATAGAGGTTTATAAGATGATCAGGGGAATAGATAGAGTAGACAGTCAGAGACTTTTTCCTCTGGTGGAACAAACCATTACAATGGGACATAAATTTAAGGTGAACGGTGGAAGATATAGGTAGGTTCTTTACCCGGAGAGTAGTGGGGGGCATGGAATGCACTGCCTGTGGAAGTAGTTGAGTCAGAAACATTAGGGACCTTCAAGCAGCTATTGGATAGGTACATGGATTACGGTAAAATGATATAGTGTAGATTTATTTGTTCTTCAGGGCAGCACGGTAGCATTGTGGATAGCACAATTGCTTCACAGCTCCAGGGTCCCAGGTTCGATTCCGGCTTGGGTCACTGTCTGTGCGGAGTCTGCACATCCTCCCTGTGTCTGCGTGGGTTTCCTCCGGGTGCTCCGGTTTCCTCCCACAGTCCAAAGATGTGCAGGTTAGGTGGATTGGCCATGATATATTGCCCTTAGTGTCCAAAATTGCCCTTAGTGTTGGGTGGAGGTGTTGACTTTGGATGGGGTGCTCTTTCCAAGAGCCGGTGCAGACTCAATGGGCCGAATGGCCTCCTTCTGCACTGTAAATCCAATGATAATCTATGATTAATCTAGGACAAAGGTTTGGCACAACATCATGGGCCGAAGGGCCTGTTCTGTGCTGTATTTTTCTATGTTCTATGTGGGCAAAGACTCTGGATCTTTTCACTGGGCCATTGAGTCCCCTGATGCTCTGGGTGACTATTCTGATCGGGGGTTTCTACCCCTGCCCCTCCCCCCCCACAATATTACCTTGTGGATGCGCCCCTGCACGCCGGGGTTTCCCTTTGTTATGGGAATCAAGGTGGCCGCGGTCACTGTACTCACCATGAGGCCGGGCTCCTATGCTCCGGGGTTTCCCTTTGTCCAGGGACCACCCAGGATGGCCGCCATCTATGTGTACACTATGTGGATGAGCCCATGTACTCCGCAGATTCCCTTTGAGGGCTCTCCAAATTGCCTATTTGCAATGCCTTTGTTTTCCTTGCCGCCATGTGCGATTTGTCATTGCCAGCCTAGTGTCCCCTCCCCCGTCCCTACGAGTTTCCCTCTCTGTTTATCCTTACCCCCCTCCCAATCTTGAGTATTCTTTCCCCCTGTCGCCAGTCACCCTTGCCCCGTCAGGAGCTGTGCCGCAGCACCTCCCACGCTCGTACGTCCTTGCATTAGCTCACCCACTAATGTCGTGCCCCCCCCCCTAACCCCTGGGGTCGTTCTATACCTTCCCCCGACCGATGCGTGTCTCTTCCTTTCCTTTCCTCCTCCTCAACCCCCCTCTTACTGCTCTCACCCCACCTTTCTGAGACTCAAACGTCAGATTTAAAGACGAGGTGGTTCAGTCCAGCGCAAATAGTCTCTACAATATCTGATGACCGATACGATTAAGTGTTTGGTTCACTGCTGGTTTTGTTGCCATCCCAGCCCATGTTAATGCATAAATTCTTCTTCTTCCGAAGGTGGGGACTTCTTGTCCTGGAAAGCTATCTAGAGCTTGACCAGGTACAGCATTCTGAACTGCACATTGTTCTTATAAAGGGCCGCCTTGGCTTTGTTAAATTCTGCCCGGTGCTTGGCCAGGTCTTCCCCAATGTTTTGGTATACCTGAATCGAGTGTCCCTCCCGATTACAGGACCTTGTGTGTCTTGCCCAGTTCAGGATCTTTTCCAGGTCTTGGTACCGCCGCAGTCTCGCAATGACGGCCCACAGCTGCTCCCTGCCTTGGGTTTGGCCAGAGTGACCTGTGGACTCTGTCCACTTCTGGGGGCTTAGGGAAGCTTTCCCCTCCAACCAGTTTGCCCAGCATCTGGGCCCCATACTCTGTATTGTTCCTGCCCTTAGTGCCCTCTGGTAGGCCCACAATACAGAGGTTTTGGCAGCGCAATCTATTTTCTTAGTCCTTGACTTTCCCCCTTTGTGTCCATTGCGTCACCACCAACTTGCCATCTCTGTCTCCAGTGATCGCTCTGGTCAGTCGCGGCCTTCTCTAGCTCCCTAATTGTTGCTTTCTGCATCTCTAGCTGCTGTTCTGTCTTTTCCAGAGCTGCTTGCAGGGTGATCAGTGCCTCCGCTATCACCACATTCACCGTCGCCTTCATTTCACGTTTGATGGCATCTTTGAGCTCTTGGAGTTCCTGTGTTAGGAATTCCCTCCATTCATTCATTGAATGTTAGCCCGGCATATGTTCTGGCAGTCCATCACATTCGGGTGTGGCCGGGACCTCGTCTTCCCCCCCCCGTGTTTGGCATCACCTCAGTCTTTCTCTCCTGGCTTTTACTGCCTCTGCTGTCTCTTCAGCTCCTCGGGTTGTTGGTGCTTGGCATGTTTCTTTCATTGTGGTGGAGTTAGAGGAGGATGGATTTTTTCCCCCCGTGTTTAGCCATCTATTTTGGGTTAAAAGTGCTTAAATTCGAGTTTCCAGGAGGGAGAGCCACCATTTGCACTACGCTCAGCATGTCCCGTCATTGAAAGTCACGATTTATTTTAAGTACAAAATGAACAAAATGAAATTAGTTCAGAGAAAGTGGAAAAATCGATTTGGCATTGTCAACGTGTAGACAATGCAGCAAAGGAATTTTAAAAACAAATAGAATGATGGGATATGTAACCAAGATGGTACAATTCGAGAGATTTTGCGGAGACTGTACAGTATGTGCTTAGGGCAGACATGGAATACTGTGCACTTCTGATTGCCATGCTGCAAATGAAACATGGATGATTGGTATAGATGTAGATAAGAGGTTGACTTCAACCTTTACAGGTTTAGTAAGAAGGTATAACATCTCATCTGAAAGACAGCGGGCTGGATTCTCCGATATGAAGAGTAAGTGCTGACGCCGGTGTGGGAACAGTGGCGTTTTATGCCAGAAAAAACGGTGTAAAGCTGCACCGATCCTCCATCTGGTGGGGGGCTAGCAGGCACACAGCGTAAAACCCCCAGTCGGAGCCAAGGAGTACAGCCGATCCACCTCCAGTATAGGGTTGACCAGCTCTTGCCTAGCCGTCCACTCCTACCTATTTTTGCGCATCTTGTACACAAATGATTTATCCCCATATCACAGCTTTCAGTACCTCCCAGAACATGGGGGATGAGACCTCTCCATTCTGGTTGTTGATAATGTAATAGTCTATGGCCTGTGATATCCATTCGCAGAGTGCGTTACCGGCCCGGAGGGCCATGTCCAGCCTCCATAGGGGGCGTTGTGCCCGGCCCATATCCACCCTCATGTCCACGTAGTGTGGAGCGTGGTCGGAGATTACTATCGCGGAGTACTCCGTTCCCACCCCAGCCTAAAGAAGTCAATCCTAGTATACCTCGAAGAAAAAGGAGAACACCTTCTCCCCTGGGTTTGTGAACCTCCATTGTTCCATCTGTCCCCATCTGTTCCATGAACACACCCAGTTCCTTCGCCATGTTTGACATTTTCCCCAATTTGGGGTTTGATTTGTCTGTTTGTGGATCCTGTACGCAGTTAAAGTCTCCTGTTTTTTCTGCCATGGTTTTCTTCATGAATTCCGCGACATCGTGCAACATGGTGCCGGCCACCAGCAGACCGGCCTGCCACATAACTGTCCCCCAGTAACCCCCCTCGCCACCCCCAGACCACCCCCCACCAGTGCCCCAGCTCCCACCAATGCTCCCCCTGCCGCGGAACGGCTCCCCTCCGACTGTGGCGGTACAGGACTCAGTCTGCAGTCGCCACGCTGGATTCACAGAAAAAAATAGCATGAGTGACCGACGCCGTTGGGAACCTGACCCATTGGGAGCAGAACGTCAGGGGACGGCCTCAGGTGACATCCGGAGGCTGCCCATACAGCGTGCAACTGAGCATCGCAAAAGCACCGCTGCCCCTGATTTCAGCGTCGCCGATCGTAGAATCCTGCCCAGCATCTCTGACAGTTCAGGACTCCCTCAGTACTGCACTGGAGTGTCAACCTTGGTTTTTGTGCTGAAGTCCTGGAATGGGACTTATACCCACAGCTTCGGAAAATGCCACTGACTGAGCCATAGGTGACATGTGATACCATACACAATTCCAGAACCAAAGTCTTAAGTGTGAAGGGCACTCACAGGAGATGAAATCATAGTCAACTGAAGATGAAATTTAGATTAGGTACAGAAAAGACTACATTTTTTTGCAAATTGTGCTGAAGTCAGTGTTGTTAGGAAGGGAATTCCAGGATTTTGACCCAGCAACGGTGAAGGAATGGCGATAGAGTTCCAAGTCCGAATGCTGTGTGGCTTTGAGGAGAACTTGCAGGTGGGGGTGATCCCATGCAATTGCAGTCCTAGCCCTTGGTGGTAGAAGTTGCAGGTTTGGAAGGTGTTTTTTGAGGAGGTAACAAAAAGCGTCAATGAGGGTAATGCTCCTCAAGTAGTGTAAATGGACTTTCAGAAGACATTCAATACAGTGCCACACAATAGACTTGTGAGAAAAGTTATAGTTTATGGACTATAAGGACAGCAGCAATGTGGTTACAAAATTGGCTGAATAATAGGAAGCAGATACTTGAGTAATAGTCGATGGGCATTTTTTGGACTGGAGGAAAGTTTCTAGTGGTATGCCCCAAGCGTCGGCATTGAAATATTTGCATTTCCTGATGTATATTAATGATCTAGACCTTGGTGTGCAGAGGACAATTTTAAAGTTTGCGGATGGCAAAAATTTGGAATTATTGTAAATTGTAAAGATGACAGTGTAGGATTTCAAAAAGACATAGGTAAGTTGATAGAGTGGGTAGATATGTGGCAGATGAGGTACATTGCGGAGAAGTTTGAGGTGATGCATTTTGGTAGGAAGAACATGGAGACTCAATATAAAATAAGGGGTAAAACTCTTAAAGGAGTGGAGGATCAGAAGGACCTGGGTGTATATACGCATAGATGATTGAAGGTGGCCAGACAGAGCAGTTTTTCAAACTTGATTTATGGCATGTGGGAGTTGCTGGCTAGACCAGCATTTATTTCCCATCCCTAGTTGTCCTTGAGAAGTGTTGGTGAGCTGGCTTATTTTTTTAAATTTCTAAAAATAGATTTAGAGCACCCAATCTTTTATTCCAAGGGGCAATTTAGCATGGCAAATTTACCTACCCTGTACATCTTTTTGGTTGTGGGGTGAGACCCGCACAGACACTGGGAGAATGGGCAAACTCCACACAGCTAGTGACCCGGGGCAGGGATTGAACCCGGATCCTTGGCGCCGTAGGTAGCAGTGCTGACCACTGCGTCACTGTGCCACCCGCGAGTTGGCTTCTTGAACCGCTGCAGTAGAACCATAGAAATTGTGCAGCTCAAAAGGGAGTCATTCGGCCCATCTTGTCCATGCCAACCCAAAGACAACCAGGTGCCCTTTCTAATCCCATTTTCTTGCACACGACCCGTAGCCCTGCAACTTATAGCACTTAAGGTGCAGATCATGTCCCCTGTGATACGTCTGCCACTTAGCTTGAAACTATGACCCCTGTTTTTTTAACTCTCTGCCAAGGGAAACCAATTCCTCCTGTCTACTCTGTCTCTACCCACTCACCATTTTGTATATCTCAATCTTGGGGTGGCACGGTAGCACAGTGGTTAGCACTGTTGCTTCACAGCGCCAGGGACCCACATTCGATTCCCGGCTTGGGTCACTGTCTGTCGGTGTCTACGTGGGTTTCCTCCGGGTGCTCCAGTTTCGTCCCACTGTCCAAATGATGTGCAGGTTAGGTGAATTGGTCACGCTAAATTGCCCCGTGGTGTCCAAATGTGAGGTGCGGTTGCTGGGTCACAGGGATAGAGTGGAGGTGTGGGCTTCGGTAGGGTGCTCTTTCAGGGGAACAAATGGCCCCCTTTTAAACTGTAAATTCTATGATTTTATGTAATCTCTCAGCCTTCTCTGTTACAAGGAAAACAACGGCAATCACTCCTCATAGCTACAATTCTCCAGCCCTGGCAACATTCAAGTAAATCCTCTTTACACTTTCTCTAGAGCAATTACCATAGAATCCCTATAGTGCAGAAGGAGGCTATTCAGCCCATCAAGTCTGCACCGACCCTAGGCCAATTCCCCATCGTATCCATGTAACCTCACTTAAACTGCACATCCCTGTATACTAAGGGGCAATTTTATCATGGCCAATCCACCTAACCTGCACAACTTTGGAGAGTGGGAGGAAACCGGAGCACCTGGAAGAAACACACGCAGACACAGGGAGAACATGCAATCTCCACAGACAGTGACCCAAGGCCGGAATTGAACCCAGGACCCTAGTACTGTGAGGCAGCAGTGCTAGCCACTGTGCCCCCCAGATTACATTCTTCCTGTAATGTGGTGACCAGAACGGCACACAATACTCCAGTTGTGGCCTCACCAGTGGTCTTGTACAGCTCCATCATCATATCCTTACATTTGTAATCTAAACCTCTGCCAATGAAGGATAGCATTCCATATGCTTCCATTACAACCTTATCTACCTGCACTGCTACCTTTCGGGACCTGTGCACTTGGACGTCAAGATCTCTCACTTCACCTACCACTTCCAGTATATTGCCGTTTAATGTGTATTCCCTTTTCCTGTTTGACTTCTCTAAATGTATTATCTTACACTTATCAGAGTTGAATTCCATTTGCCACTTCCCTGCCATCTCCACCAACCCATCTATATAATTTTGGAGCTTGCAGCTATCCTCTACACACTGCAAATTTCCCAATCATGTCCCCCATGAATTCAAGTTCAAATCACTAATATATAAAACAAACAGCAGGGGTCCCAACACCGAGTCTTGTGGAACACCATTTGAAACAGCTTTCCATTCTCAAAGGCAGCCACCGACCATTACCCTTTGTTTCTTTTTGCTAAGTCAACTTTGGATCCAATTCGACACATTACCCTGTATTTCATGGACTTGTACTTTTTTGACCAGTCTGTCGTGTGGGACCTTGTCAATGCCTTACTAAAATCCATGTAGACAACATCCGTTGGGCAACACGGTAGCACAGTGGTTAGCACAGTTGCTTCACATCTCCAGGGTCCCAGGTTCGATTCCCGGCTTGGGTCACTGACTGTGCAGAGTCTGCACGTTCTCCCCGTGTGTGCGTGAGTTTCCTCCGGGTGCTCCGGTTTCCTCCCACACTCCAAAAATGTGCAGGTTAGGTGGATTGGCCATGATAAATTGTCCTTAGTGCCCAAAAAGGTTAGGTGGGGTTAGTGGGTTACGGGGATAGGAGTGGGCTTAAGTGGGGTGCTCTTTCCAGGAGCTGGTGCAGACTCGATGGGCTGAATGGCCTCCTTCTGCACTGTAATTCTATGATCTTCTGTGATCCACTGCACTACTCGCATTGATCATCCTTGAATTCAGATTTGTGACCATCCCTTAACAAAGCCATGCTGACTTACCCTGACCAGTCCATGCCTTTCTAAGTGACCGTTTATCTCAGGATTGTTTCTAACAATTTGTCCACCACTGAAGTAAGACTCACCAACCTGTAATTGTTTAGCATTTCCTTTTTTTTATTTTTTAAAAATAAATTTAGAGTACCCAATTATTTATTTTTTCTTAATATACTTCTTAAGCAATTGAACCACATTTGCATTCCTCAAGTTCTCTGGCACCCCCCTTGCGTCTAGTGAAGCTTGGAAAATAATCCTCAGAATATTTGCAATTTCCTCACTGATCTCCTTCAGCATCCTAGGAAACAATACATCTGGCCCTGGCGACTTATCCACTTTCAAGAATTCCAACATCTTGAACACTTCCTCTCTCGTTATGATTATTTTATCCAATATTTTACACTGCTCCTCTTGGATTACTATATCCACATCATCACTTTCCTTTGTGAATACGGAGACAAAATGTTTTATAAAACTCTTCCCATATACTCTGCATCTTCACATAAGTTCCCTTCTTCATCTCTGACAAGTCCCACTTTTTCCTTAACTATCCATTTGCTCTTTATATACTGGTAAAACATCTTTGGGTTTTCCTTAATCTTGCTTCCTAATATTTTTTCATGCTATATCTCTGATTTCCTTATTTCTTTTTTTTACTTGATCCCTGTACTTTCTACAGTGCTGTTAGGGAGAGAGTTCCAGGATTTTGACTCCGCAACAGTGAAGGAATGGTGATATATTTCCAAGCCAGGATGGTGAGTGACTTGGAAGGGATCCTTCAGGTGGTGGTGTTCCAGGGATCTGGTGCTCTTGTCATTCTAAATGACCCTGGCAGAGCCCACACTGAGCCTCCATGATTGACCTCCAACAACCACAGCCATTTTCCGTTTTGTCAGATATGACTTTAATCAATGGAGTTTTCCACCCAATTCCTATGGAGTTCAGTGTTCAGACCAAGGCTGTCGTGAGATCATGAGCTGAGTGGCCCTGGCAGAACCCAAACTTAGGACCGTTGAGCATGTTATTGCTTAGTAACTGCTGCCTGATAGAATTGCTGACAACCGCTTCTATCACTCTGCTGATAATTTAAAATATGAATCTCAAAAAAATTGTTTAATCGCAATAGTTAAATACAAATAATTGATGGCCTTAATTTCCCCTCGATAATTATTGCATTGGGTGCAGTTGAGATTATGACTGTTATTGTCTCTGGCACGGGAAGGCTGATTGAATGTATTTAATTTATTTCCGCAGAAGTATAGATCTTATTGTAGAGTTGCCAATTTTGGTTGGAGGCATTTCTGGAAATTTGAACACATGGCACTGGGATGTAATTCTCTCAAATCCCTGCCGGCGGGTTTGATCGTGGGCGTGGGGAGCATATGGCTGGAGGCCCAGGAATCAGTTTCACGCCTGCGTGAATTTACAATGGGACCTTCTGCTGGTGCCCACCATCACGAATCAGAAAACCCACCTGAGGTTGGCGTGAACCTCATTTGCATCCCATTAATAGGATGCAGATGAAGGCCCTGACCGGCCTCTCCATGACGCTGGTGAGAATCATTTTTGGAACAGTGTGGCGTGCAGATCTCCGTATTCCCTTGAACAACCCCTGGATCTGCCGGTGGAGCTCATGATTGAGGCAGCCTGCAACCCTGGACCCTGGAACACCAGAGCAGTGGGTCAGGGGTGCGTCTAGAGGTGGCCTTTCTGATTCTGTGTCCTGGAGGGTGTCCATATTCCAGCCTTAGAATGTCGCTGGAGATCCATCTTCGTTCTCCGGAGGTCCATATTCTTTAACAGTGGGTCAGTGATGTTGGGTGCAATTTCAATGCGGCACCCAGACTTGATTGCAAACTATGCATAATCCAGGCCTGCCCTGCCAGTGAATATGTCGTAAATCACCCGGGTGGGTAATTAATGAAGATGGGGTCAGAAGGTTTGGCGTGTTTTCCCTGCCAGCCTCCAGAGCGGGAAACACTCCATATTCCTGTGCCCACCTCGGCATTTTGTCTCAAAATGGGAGAATTCCGCCCTGTGATGTCTGATCACATGACATTTGATTCCATGACTTCTGCAAATGTTATTGTATTTACCTTAATGGTGGGTCTAATGTGGGTAAGCATGTTTTTGTACAGGTTCTAAAAATGGGAGGATATTCTTTCGCAGGCTAAGAGGATGGGAATAGGGAAACCCGAAAGTCAGGATGTGTCCAGAGACTGAAGAAACGTTTGATCCCATCATTAACTAATGGTTATCAATGCAATTTCAGTGAGTTACCAATAATAATAGTGACAACACTCCTATTCCCTTCTTATCCATCTGTACTAAATAACTCACTGATGGGTCTCTATGTAACTGGTAGTAAGTAATAGGTGCAATGCTATGATATCCTACTTATCTGCCACAGCCTATGTCACTTTTAACAGACCTGATCTCCGTATCTCCTTGGACTCTGGCTTTGATTCTGGTTACATGTGAAGGTGGCACCTCTGGACTGGGAATTTCGGTGATCTGTACTTGAATTTCATGGGTCAAAGCCAGGCGGCACAGACCTGAACACAACCAAGCGATCAGATAGAGGGCCATAAGCTCAGTATATGGGGCAATTCTCACAGGGCAAAGCATCCAAAATCAACTCAGCACCAGTCCTCTGAGCTCAGACTTTAAAAAGCAATGTTTTCATGGACTTATAGAAATTACAGCAAAGGAGGAAGCCATTTATCCCCTAGTGCTTGCAGCATCTTCTATAACTCAATCTCTCTCTTTCTCCACTCCCCCCAACCCCAAACTCCACCAACAATTATTATAATCCATCCCCAAATATATGTTCCATGCTGTTTGAAGTTAACTGTTAATATCTATTATGTGGTGATGTATAACATGGTCTAATAACCTTCAGTTGGGAAACTTTCCTCTTCCTTTGCCCAGTAAAAATCCTTTGTTTCTGTTGCCCATTCTCCGACCATTGGAAGGAATTGTTCACTATTTACCCGAAGATCCTCCGGTTTCACTATCCCTTAACCGGCTATTTTTCTTCCAGTGCCACTCCCACATGCTACTTACAACTCTTGCTCTTGGCTCTGTGAAAAATGCTAGCAGGCGAGCGAGGGTCACTGCAACTGGAAATTTAAATGGTTGATCTCTCAGGCTATCGGGTGGTATCTGATTTTGGTGAAACTCCATTCACTCTGGGATGTTTGGGAATTCTATATTATAATTATGGATAACAGTTGAATCTTTAGATCTAGTTCTAGTTGTTAATTTCTTCTCTGTAGGAATGTGCAGATGCTGGATGGTGGGAAGGTGAAATCAATAGTAAACGGGGAGTTTTTCCAGATAACTTTGTTAAACTTCTGCCACCTGACTTTGAAAAAGAGGTAAGTGCCTTTCTGCCACCTTGTAACTTGTTCTTGTACAACATAAGCAACTGTTCTTCCGCTTTTTAAAGAAGTGAGATAGGTTTATGAAAACGTGCAACTTAATTTATACCCAAAGGACCACAACATGTTGAATTAATTACTGCAGTGTAGAGCACCATCTGTTCTCTTCCATCTGCTGAGACTGTACTTGGAAAGTGTTATTTTCTTGGCGTGAAATTGAGCCTTAAAAATATTAGCAGTTCTTGAAGCAGGGGGTTCAGAGGAGGGGCAGAAATGCCATGAAAATGTCTCCAACCAGTTTGCTATTTTTATTCATTTGACTGTATTTTTCCCTACGCATTAAGAAAAGCTAAATATTGGATTATTTTTAATATTCCACAACGTCTTACTTTGGAGTAAACATGGACTTAAATTTATATTATTACTTGGGTAGTTTATTGTTGTTAGGGACCTTGACCACGGGAATTTCAAAGGCACTAATGGTAGTGACCCCAAAGATGCAACGATTTGGCTAAGACCGAGAATACTTGGTGACTAGAGGGTTGGTTGCTAAAAGAAGAAAAGAATAATCGCTCAAAGTCAGCTTTCTGTACAACAAAATGATTTTCAAAATTCAAGGAAAACCATGAACGTGAGGACTAGACATAAATAGGAAGGACATGGAAATAGTATCTGAATGTATGCACCAGGGAAATTGTATGTTTGGCAAAGGAGGATGCAAGAAAGAGCTAATTGGAAGGATTATTCCAGCTGAACTGTTTTTCATGAGCTGTGGGAACTACTCTGTTGGAGAAACATAATGGGCTGTGAAAAATGATATGTGCCAGCGTGTACATTCTATACTTTCTATTATTAATCAATACATAGAATGTAGGGGAGGGGTGTTTATGCTAGAACTGTATAAAACAAGAGCTAGAGTACTGCTTGCAGTTCTGGTCACATTACAGGAAGAATGTAATCACACTAGAGAAGGTACAGAGAAAGGTTTCAAGGATGTTGCAAGGAATGCAGAATGTTGGCTTTGAGGACAGATTGGAGAGGCTAGGGTTTATTCCCTTTGGAACAGATGAGGCTGAGTGGAGATTGAAGTGATAGAATGTGTATGAAGGGCCTATTCCCCTTGTCAGAGAGACCATTACTCATGAATCCGAGCTTTAAAGTAATTAATTGAAGGATTAGAAAGGAGGTGAGCAGAACACTTTTTTGACCCAGGTGATTCTTCTGGAACCCTGCCTGAAAGAGTGTTGGAGAAAGAAATGCACATTGCATTTTAAAGGAAATGCAATATGCATGTACAGTGTCATAACCTACAGGAAAATGGGATTGAGATGGATAGCTCTTTTGTGGCCTGCAGACACAGTCCGACAAATGTCTTCCTCTATGCTGTCATGTTTTATATCTCTGTGATTCTAATAATGGCCAGGATTCTCTGCCCCCCCCCGGGTCAGAGAATCCCCGGGGTAGGCGCGAATCCCGCTCCCGACGCCAGCTGCTCTATTCTCCGGCGCCGTTTTTCGGGCAGCGGTGGGATTCCCTCCACGCTGGTCGGGGGCCGTGATAGTGCCCCCCCCCCAGCGATTCTCCGGGCCCCGATGGGCCAAGCGGCCATCCAGTTTTGGCCAGTCCCACCGGCGTGAATTACTCACCTCACGCATGGTGGGACCTGGTAGGTACGTGTGCGGGGGCAGTCCTCGGGGGGGGGGGGGGGGGGGGCACACGGTGGCCTGGCCCGCGATTGGGGCCTACTGATCTGCGGGCGGACTTGTTCCGTGGGGGACTTCTTTCCTCCGCACCGGGCCCCTATAGGGCTCCACCATATTGCCCGGGGGCTGACGCGGAGAAGAGACACCCCGCGCATGCGCAGAAATATGCCAGCCGGTCTGCGAATGCGCTGAAATACGCCAGCCATTCCGCGCATGCGCGAGATCATGCCAGCCGTTCTGTGCATGCGTGAACTCGCGCCGGCCCTTCGACAGCAGCTGGAGCGGCGCCAACCCCTCCAGTGTCCACCTAGCCCCCGAAAATTCAGAGAATTACTCACTTTCGAGGGCAGTTGACGCCGGAGTGGTTGGTGCCTTTTTTCCTGCCGGCGTGGGGACTTAGTCCCCAGAAGGGAGAATCCCGCCCAATGTTTCTATGGTTCGGTATGATCCTGAGATCTGGTGCTGACAAAGGCACAGGAAAAGAAACCAGCTGCTTTTGAAACATGATCAGCAAGGGTTCCTGCTGTTGGGAATGGCATGAAGGGCTGCCCATCATTATGGAGTTGATACCCTCAGGAGCAACAGAGTGTGGGGGAAAACAGAAGAAGACAAAAGAATAACGTCTCTCAAACCAGGGCTGTACAACTCATCACCTGAAGTTCAAACCTTTATCGGGGGTGGTTCCTTTTCTTCAGCCCCAAGCCTTTACACGTTCCCTAAATCGTTGTTCAACAGAAAGTCGATTTTAATTTTGGGTTTCCACGTTACTGTAAAATTCCTGGTCCTGGAGGACTGGTAAAGGATGTTTGGTGGATTAGACAGCAACTCTTTTTGGACTAATCAGGAACCTATTGGTGTCAGAATTCCAAGCCTGAGAAGTTTTAACACTGGAGGCTAAATGTTGTGTGGGCTGTCATTTGGGGAGAAAGATGGGTTATGGGGGCAGACAGCGGTAAGGGAAAATGGATATGAACATTTTGTGTGGGGGGCTGGCTCGCATGTAGATGATTTTTGTTTGTATGTGGAGGTGTTTGGATTTATTTTTTTGTATACAGCTTTCCATTTTGGGGGAACAATTGGCTCAACATTTTGTACTATTCACTCATCTCCCTTTTGAGTAAGTGATCAGTTTAGAAGTAGCCTAATCTAACTTAAATTGGCAGTCAGCTGAGAGTGGAGATTTTAATCTCATCGATCTAGGATAAATTTCGATGTTGCTCCCAGAGCTGAAAAGAAAATGCGCATTTTCACACTGGTTGTCTAAAGGTTGAAGACGAGCATGATTTTTCTGGCTAGGATCAGTTAGCCAGCGAACAAATGTCGGATATTATTGGCTCAGTTATTCATTGAAGGCACATTCAATGAAATAGAGTTGTTTCCTGTACCTGAAGAATTGTATCATAAGATGATCTGTATGCAATTTGAGCATAAAAGTTAACCCTCAACTACATACTGAGCACTGTCATTCTGCATTGTTATTGTTTGTATATTGCATTCGTAAAATGCAAGATGAATCCTATGCTTCAGAATTCTAACTCTTTTCCCCAAGTTAAAACCATTTTGTACGGAAGGAAGATTGAACTTTTCTGTGCCATCTGTGAAGTTGAGCTTTTTTTAAACATTCACGCTAGCCTAGACAGGATGTTACACCATCAGTGTTAGGACACTATAGTTCCACTAAGTTATTGGCTACTGATTTTGGACACAGTATATATTGTAGTTCTGAAATGGATGTGTGCCCTTCAATATTAACTTGCTTATTTTATTCTTTAGCGACCTAAGAAGCCTCCACCTCCTTCAGCTCCAGCTGTCAAACCATTATCAGGTAATATTTATTAGTTCTAAATTACCTTCTATTGCACAAAATTCTTGATCAAAAGTACTGAAAAGTTCAGATCTGCAAAAGTTGTTTGAAAGAATAATTTCATCATAGAACACCTACACTGTATAAGGAGGCAATTTGGCCCATCGCGTCTGCATTGGTCTCATGAAAGAGCATTCCACCTTGGCCCACTCCCCCACCCTATTCACTTAATTCCACCTAACCTGCACATCTTTGGACGCTAAGGGGCAAATTAGCATGGCCAATCCACCTAACCTGCACATCTTTGCACTGCGGGAGGAAACCGAGTCACCCGGAGGAAACCCATGCCAACACTGGGAGAACGTGCAAACTCCACACAGACACCTAAGGTCAGAATCTAAACCGGGTCCCTGCCACTGTTGGGCAGCAGGGCTAACCACTGGACCGCTTGTTTTCAAATTTGGACAATTTTGTTAAATGTCACCTGAAGATAGCAAGTGTAAACCATACATAATATTCTCTATTTGTGGTAGATTGAACTGTTTAATGGTTGAATAAATGTGTTTTGATACAAAAGATTTGCAAATTATCTTTTCCATTAATTAAAAAAAGATGAAGCTTATAATTTTTAGTAAACAGATCTGCGTGTTAGAAATTAATCCGTGTACAGTGGGAATGCCTAATCCCATCGTCTCTCTTGCGCCAGCAACTGAATCCTATTTGTGCTTTTATTTTTGATTTGCTGTTTTCTCGTCTTTTGATTTTGTGTGCCGAGAGAACACCCAAACTTGGAAGTTGTAAATTAAAACACAATGTAAGGAGATAAACCCAAGGCAGAAGATGATATAATTTTTGCTCTACACTATAATAGATTTGTTGATTTTGTGATTTAATTGCTCCTGATTATGTCTGGCCACAAATTGGGGAAATCGTTTGTTGAGCTTTGGTGGTGTGCCATCTAGTGGGCATTCTTCATTACTAATGATGAGCTCTTCTATATGAATGAACCTCAGCAGGTAAAAGTTGGGTGTAATTTCTCTTGAGAATTATTGAGAGTGCTGTCGTATCTCTACTTTATGGACTGGTGAGATGAGGAAGATTTTCAAAGAACTTTACATATATTTATGTGCACTCATTCTTTCTCTCCATGCTTGTCTCCCTCGTTCCCCTCTCCACTGCCTCACTCTTTAGCTTCCATCATATTGCAAAACTACATTGTAGGAAACTGGATTGGGCTGAGTTCTCCACTGATTTTAGCCTCCTATAGGGAATATATCCAGTCTGCTTACTATCTTGCCTGAATATAATTTGGAAATATCCCTGTTTGTAATTTTCCATCACACCCCTGCGGTTTGGTGTATACATCCAAAACCATTGCCTTCTTTGTGTGTTTAAGCATTTGAAAATTAGGTCAAAAGTTGTGATTAACGAGGATGAAAGATTTACTTCTTTGCCTTATTTTCAAAATGTACATTTTTAAACTGTTTTCAGCAAAAAAAAAAGCAAATATTTGGATAAAAATATGGCCCATTTAAATGTTTGCAGAAATACTGCAACTTTTCATTGTGCAATCCTCAGGCAAATACCAATTTATTATGAAGGACCACCTTCTCAATCTTGCCCCTCGCCTGAAGTGTGGTGATCCTCAGGTTAAATCATCACCAGTCAGCTCTCCCCCTCAAAGGGGAAAGCAGCCTGTGATCATCTGGGACTATGGTAACTTTACTTACTTTTACTTTACCAAATTCAGACATAATCAATGAGATCACCTGATGATCTAATCCTGTCTACATTACTTGTAGTCTGTTCTCGTCACTGAGGGTAATTTAAACACCTACCAGTTTGATTCTGTCACGTGAAATAATTTTGGTAGACACTTTTCTGCTTTTTCAAAAAATCATAGAATGTTTCCAGTAAAGAAGGAGGCCTATCCAGTCTGCACTGGCTCTACAAGAACAATGTAGGAAATCCCATTCCGTGGATCTCTCGCTGTCACCCTGTATTTTCTTTTTCTTTAGTTCCCTTTTGAAAAGCACAGACAAATCTTCCTCTTTCAGGCACAATGCGGATGTGTAAAAATGCTTTTCCTCAAGTCATCTTTAGCTTTTTTGCAGTCACTTTAAATTTGTGTGTTCTGGTTCTTTGGTCCTTCTACTAATGGGAATCTCAATATATACAAAATATATCTGTTTCTAGAGCACTCATAGTTTTAAACACTTCTATCAACCTCTTCTCAGTCTCCTCCAAGAAGAACAGCCCCAGTTTCTCCAGTCGATAACTGAAGTTTCTCCGTCGAACATACAAAATAGGTGCCTCTTGAGACTGCCCTGCATTTGTTAAGATCATGGCTGATCTGTTTTGTGTTTCAATTTCCACATTCCCATCTACCCCCAATAACCTTAGATTCTTGTTAGGTAAGCGAACCAATCTGTCTCCGCCTTAAAATATTCAATGACCCCGCCTCCACCACCTTTTGAGGCAGAGAGTTCCAAAGATGCACAACCCTCTTAGAGAAAAGATACTTCTCATCTCTGTCCTGAAAGGGGGCGGCACGGTGGACCAATGGTTAGCACTGCTTCCTCACGGCGCCGAGAACCCGGGGTCGATCCCTGCCCCGGGTCACTGTCCGTGTGGATATGCACGTTCACCCTGTTTCTGAGTGAGTCTAGCCCCCCACAACCCAAAGATGCGCAGGGTAGGTGGATTGGCCACACTAAATTGGCACTTAATTAGAGGGGGGGGGGGGGGGGGGGGGGGGGGAGATAAATCTCTCTTAAAAGGGCAACCCCTCATTTTAAAACAGTTTCCCCTAGTTTTGGACTCCCCCATAAGAGAAAACTTCCTTTCAAGACCATTCAGGATCGTATATACTTCAATCAAGTCACCCCTCACTATTCTAAACTCTATTGGAAATAAGCCCAGTCTGTCTAACCTTTCCTCATAAGACAACCTGCTCATTCCAGGGATCATTCTAATAAACCTCCTCTGAACTGCATCCAATGCCTTTATATTCGTTGTTAAATAAGGAGACAAAAACTGGATACTACATTCAAGATGCGGTTCCCACCAGTGCCCTGTATAACTGGAACATAACATCCTTACTTTTACGTTCAATTCCTCTCGGAACATGGATAGCATTCCATTAGCCTTCTTAATTACTTGCTATACCTGCATATGAACTTTTTGTGACTCCTGCACGATAACACCTAGATCCCTCTGTACCTCGGAATTCTGCAGCAATTCTCCATTTAAGTAATAATCTGCTTTTTTATTCTTCCTTCCAAAGTGAATAACTTTGCATTTTCCCACATTGTACTCCATCTGGCAGTTTTTGCCCACTCGCTCAATCTATCTATATCCATCTGCAATCTCCTAATGGCCTCTTGCCTACCTATCTTTGTGTCATCTGCAAATTTGGCTACCATGCCTTCACTACCCTCCTCTATTGATATAAATTACAAAAAGGGGAGGCCCCAGAACAGACCCCTGCGGGTCTCCACTCGTCACATACTGCTAATCAGTATATGATGATCACAATAATGCTTATTCTGTTTTCTGCAACCCAGCCAATCTTCTATCCATGTTAATAAGTTTTTTCTTTGAAAGATAATTTATTGAAGGTATATCCAAAGCATATCGAGAATACAAAAACTGGAACAGTTCATAACACTAACAACAACGAACACCACGTAACATATTAACAATACATATAACACTATAACAATAAATTTTATATATATATATATATATATATATATATATATATATACACACATACACGTATGAAACCAATGCCCTCAACAAAAAGAGAATTTCTTTTTATTCTTTAATAAAACAAAATAATGTACCCACTCCCTCGCTCCCCCCCCCCCCCCCTCTCTGATAGTCTAGTAGTTCTTGAAAAGGTTGATGAACAGGTTCTATCTCACCGAGAACCTCTAATGGCAAACTTGATTCTCTCCAAATGAAGAAACCCAGCAAGGTCCCGTTCCCATGACCCAGTGCTTGGCAGTTCTGTGGCATGCGAATTCAGCAAAATTTTCCTTTAAGCTCATAAGGAGGTGAAAGCCACGACATCGGCCCCCATAAGTCTACCTATTACCCTAGCAGCCAACCGCATCCATAGTTGATGGGCGAGCATCCTACCAGATCTCTCCCCATGTTCGTACATGAACCCCTGACTCTGTGCAGCTGTCTCACCGCCTCCTCTGAGGTGACCAAAATAAACTCCATCTGGAGCCTCTGACGCTTCCTCAACAGTACTTCACCTTATGTTTCCAGGTAACTGCGATCAACTGCTAAGATCGCCTGTACCAATCGCGATTGCTCTTCTCGTTCCACCCTTAGCCTATGCGCCCGGATCAAAATAAGTTCTCCCCGAACCACTGCCTTCAGTGCCTCCCATAACACCCCTGCGGAGACCTCACCAGTGTCGTTCTGATCCATATAATTATGAATGACCCCTTCTAACCGCTCACATATTCCCTTATCTGCAAGAAGACCAACGTCCAATCTCCACTGGGGTCTGCAAGGGGACGGTCTTTCCGCCCGCGGGTCCACCCAATGCAGGGTGTGGTCAGACACCACGATCGCAGAATATTCTGTCCCCGCAACTCTAGAAATCAGTGACTTGTCTGGAAATTTTTTTTTATTCAGGAATAGCACTTGAAAACATGTGAAAAGAAAGGAAACTCCCTTGCCTTAGGCCTCCTAAAGCACGACAGATCCCCCCCCCCCCCCCCCCCCCCACATGAGCTGCATGAATTATGACAGCTCCCCAGCCATCGCCAGCATCCTCCCAGACCTAGGGCTTGATTAGTCTAGCTTCGGATCCAAGACTGTATTAAAGTCTCCTCCTAGAATGTGTTTGTGTGAATCTAGGCCCGGGATCAGGGACAGAACCCTCCTCATAAAGTCCACATCGTCCCAATTTGGGGCATATATATTGCACAGTACCATTGGGTAGTCCTCGAACCGCCTGCTCACCAACCACTCGGATCAACAATGAATCTCTTCATTGAAAATGACACCCTCCTACTTATTACTACAGCCACCCCTTGCGCCTTCATATCCAGTCCAGAGTGGTACACCTGGCCAACCCATCCCATCCTCGGTCTTATCTGGTCTGCCACCTTCAAATGAGTCTCCTGGAGAAACATCAAGTCCGCCCCCAGGCTCTTCAGAGGAGCAAATATGAGCGACCTTTTAGCAGAACCATTCAGGCCTCGAACATTCCAAGTTGCCAAACAAATGAGGGGGACAGCTGCCTCTTCTCCCCCCCCCCCCCCCCCCCCAGCAATCGGCCATATTTTTGCTTGAGCCAAACCCCCCAGGTCCTCAAGCCGCACCTTATGGGGCCACGACTAGGCTTCCACTGCCATCGACTTCCACATCACAGCTCCTTAGCAAAACTCAGACCGTGTGCTATCCCATCTCCCCCTCCCCACCCTCAAGTTAAACCAAAAGAAATAAATATACAAAACCTTACCCTCCTCACACCATTTTGTCCCCCTATTTACTGGTATTTACACCAATGTGGGCCTTCCCTCCCGCAACGAGGCCCGCAACTACCCTGAACCCGCCAAAACACCTATATCCGATCCGAAACAAATAAAAAGGAAAGTGCCCGAGCAAGCAGATACCCAACTCCCTTCCTCCCCATCCCCCAGCTCATGAGTGCCAGACCCACCTCATTAGAACGAAGAAGGAAACCGAAAAGGGAGTGATGCATAGAGGAACATAGTAACAGGATTAGAATACAGGGCAATCAAATTAACAACACAATCCCCAGCAACTCAGAACAAGACCATTTTCATAATTTAACGTATTTACAAATTCCCTATCCCTTGGTCTCGAAGAAACTTATCCGTTTCCTCAGGGGTGTCCAAGAAGTATTCCTATTTACGGAAGGTGATCAACAGATGGGCTGGATACAGCATTCCAAATCTCTCACCTTCTTTGTGGAGAACTGTTTTGACTTTATTAAAACCATGATGTGGAGATGCTGGCATTGGACTGGGGTGAGCACAGTAAGAAGTCTTACAACATCAGGTTAAAGTCCAACAGGTTTCTTTCGAATCACTAGCTTTCAGAGCACAGCTCCTTCATCAGAAATTGCATTATCGCTTTTTTCAATGAACAATTAAAGCAGGTGCTACAATTAAGGGGATTTTATCTTCGGATTTAGTGATAGCACCCTCGCCTCAGAATCAGATAGGTTGTAGATTCAAAGCCCTACTGGAGAGACTTGTGTGATCAATGTAGGAATTTCAGATGTGTTGTAATATATGTATATCGTGCAGTAAGCGTTAAAAGCCTGGGTTAGTGTGGGTATGACTGCTGCAGTAGTGTTTTAAAAAAAACTGAAGGTTTTTGCAACCAGAGGTGCAATTAATGTATCATAAAGGTTTGGGCTAATGGTCATTTATTAATATTAAGAGGGTTCCCTGGTGAGTAGTTAATTAGTGACATTGTGTTCAGTTTAGTGAGATGATGTAGCTAATAGCAGGAGCCAAGGGTTGAAGCAGTCAGGTGTTGGCATTTTCAGGGTTCGTTTTTGGCTGGAAGGTGTCTGAAGAAATGCAGCCAGAGATTTTGCATTATTCTGACAGGGTGTCAGGTCTCTTACTTTTAAGCAGTTGTAGCGCATAATGACTTACACAAGTCGAGAAGCGATGAAGTCTATCGAGGCTTTCTTAAGCAAGACTTGTTCCCCAGCAGCTCAGTTACAGAATGCGGCTGCTGGGAGAACTCGAGCTCTTATACTCCGCCTTCAGGGCGGAGCCAGAAGTCTGCAGATCCAACCAGGACCCGGGACCTGTCAGCCAATAGCCTCTCGGCTTCACAGGTACCATATTACCCCTAATACATACCACCACATTCACCCCTTGTTAAAAAGGAACCCGGCGGGGTGGTGGTTCGCATGGTGGTAGGGGTTTACAAGGCTGGTCCTGGAACAAATTTCGAACAGTGGCTATGCATTTTTAGCCCAACATTTAGCTATGTACAAGTTTGTGTCAGAATTATTTACAACAAAATTATTTGCAACAGAATTCTTGTTTTCTTGGTGTCACGCGGATTCCACGAGTCGAGCGGGTGCCCTGGTCCTCCTTGTCGATCGCCTCAGCCCCGGTGGTGGTGCAGGTGATGGCTCGGGCACTGTCGTCTCCGGGAGCCTTGCGCTGTTCGTTCCTGTTTCTTTCCTCCTGGGCGGGCACGGGAGGAGGACCGATCCACCCGGGAAGGGGGCGGTCGTGGGTGCGCCGGTGTCAGGGAGGGGCTGATCGGTGTTGGGGGTGTGTGTGTGTTGCCGGCGGGCGCCAGGTCTCGCAGGGAGACCGTGTCCTGTCGGCTGTCGGGGTACGCCACGTAGGCGTACTGAGGGTTTGCGTGGAGAAGGTGAACCCTCTCGACCCAACTGGTCCGATTTGTACGCCCGCACATGTTTCCGGAGCAAGATGGGTCCTGGGGCTGCCAGCCAGGTCGGCAGTGACGTTCCGGAGGAGGACTTCCTAGGGAAGACGAGGAGGCGCTCGTGAGGCATTTGGTTAGTGGTGGTACACAGCAGCGACCGGATGGAGTGGAGAGCATCCGGGAGGACTTCCTGCCACCGGGAAACTGGGAGATCTCTGGACCGTAGGGCCAGTGGGACGGTCTTCCAGACCGTACCGTTCTCCCTCTCTACCTGCCCGTTCCCCCGGGGGTTGTAGCTGGTCGCGTTGCGGTCGGTGGAGGGGAGGGGGCCTTTGAAATCCAAACTGAGGCGTTCAATGGGGTGGGAAGCCTTTATCAGGTGCGCTCTATCTGGCCTGAAAAAGTGCGGTTTGCACTCTGCGCAGATTTGGCAGTTCCTGGTGACTGTACGGACCTCCTCCACAGAGTAGGGGAGGTTGCGGGACTTTACGAAATGGTAGAATCGAGTGACCCCCGGGTGGCAGAGGTCCTCATGGAGAGCTTGGAGGCGGTCTATTTGTGCGTTGGCACATGTGCCGCGGGATAGGGCATCGGACGACTCGTTCAGCTTTCCGGGACGATACAAGATCTCATAGTTATAGGTGGAGAGCTCAATCCTCCACCTCAAGATCTTGTCATTCTTAATTTTGCCCCGCTGTGCATTATTGAACATAAAGGCTACCGACCTGTGGTCAGTGAGGAGAGTGAATCTCCTGCCGGCCAGGTAATGCCGCCAATGTCGCACAGCTTCCACTATGGCTTGGGCTTCCTTTTCCACTGAGGAGTGGCGGATTTCTGGGGCGTGGAGGGTCCGGGAGAAAAAGGCCACGGGTCTGTCCGCTTGGTTGAGGGTGGCCGCCAGAGCTACATCGGATGCGTCGCTCTCGACCTGGAAGGGGAGGGACTCGTCGATCGCGTGCATCGTGGCCTTTGCGATATCCGCTTTGATGCAGCTGAAGGCCTGGCGGGCCTCTGTCGACAGGGGGAATGTAGTGGAATGTATTAACGGGCAGGCCTTGTCTGCGTATGGGGAACCCACTGGGCGTAATATGAAAAGAAGCCCAGGGACTTCCGGGTGCGGCGATGACCAGCTGAGTCGCACGTTTTGGCAGTTCCCGGTGAAACGGACTTTGGGGCTCTTGATAGGAGCCCCAACGGCAATTTTGACGGCTAAAAACACTGAGCGGTAAACCAGAAGGGAATCCCCCCTGGATACGGATGGAAAAAGGAGGAGAAAGTGGCCGGATTGCAGTGGATCCTTTAGAACAGCGGCAAGGAAGGCAAGCAAAAACCAAGATGGCGTCGGAAGGTGGCAGTTTAACATGGGGCCCTGAACAACAAGAGTTCTTGAAATGCTGTGTGGAAGAGCTCAAAAAGGAGATGAAGAAAGAGCTGTTGGCCCCGATACTACAGGCGATCGAAGGGCTAAAGGAGGAACAAAAGACTCAGGAGCGGGAGCTTCGGGTCGTGAAGGCAAAGGCAGCCGAGAATGAGGACGACATACAGGGCCTGGTGGTGAAGACGGAGACGCATGAGGCACATCAGAAACGATGTGTGGAAAGGTTGGAGGCACTGGAGAACAATGCAAGGAGGAACAACCTGAGGATTCTTGGTCTTCCTGAAGGTGCGGAGGGAGCGGACGCCGGGGCATATGTGAGCACGATGCTGCACTCGTTAATGGGAGCGGAGGCCCCGGCGGGTCCGTTGGAGGTGGAGGGAGCATACCGAGTGATGGCGCGAGGACCGAGAGCAGGAGAAATTCCCAGAGCCATAGTGGTGAAATTCCTCCGTTTTAAGGATAGAGAAATGGTCCTTAGATGGGCAAAGAAAACTCGGAGCAGTAAATGGGAGAACGCGGTGATCCGCGTTTATCAAGACTGGAGTACGGAGGTGGCGAGAAGGAGGGCGAGCTTTAATCGGGCCAAGGCGGTGCTTCATAAAAAGAAGATAAAATTTGGAATGCTGCAACCGGCAAGACTGTGGGTCACATATCGAGGGAGGCACCACTACTTTGAGACGGCGGATGAAGCGTGGACTTTTATTGTGGAAGAGAAACTGGAATGAGCGGGTTATTAAAAAGAACGTTTGAACAAAGTGGTGGGGCGAATGTGGGGGGCGAAGAGGGGGGTTAAAAAGGGGGGAAAGAGGAGTTTTATGTACTAATCCTGCGATGTGGTAACTTTTCTCTCTTCCACAGGTGGTGATGGGGGGAGGAAGGGAGGTGGAGGAGATGGGGCGTTGGCCATTGGGGGCGGGGCCAAGGGAGAAGCGCGGGCTTGGTTCCCGCGCTATGATAATCATGGCGGGAATAGAGAAGCAGGAAGGAGGGGGCGTCGCACGGTGCGAGCCGAGGTCACGGGGGGAAGCCGAGGTCGGCCAGAGTTTGCTGACTTCTGGGAGCAACATGGGGGGAGTAATTACGCTAGCGGGGGAGGGGGGAATTACTGGGTTGCTGCTGCTGGGGAGAGGGGGGAGCTGGTATGGGAGGGGATGGGCGGGGGGACACCGCCTGGGGGAGATACAGCTGCGTGGGAACCGGGTGAGGAGCTGGAAAAAGGGGATGGCTAATCGACAAGGGGGGGGGGGTAGGAAGCCCCCCAACCCAGCTGATCACGTGGAACGTGAGAGGGCTGAACGGGCCGATAAAGAGGGCACGGGTACTCGCACACCTTAACCACATCTGCCTTAAGTTTCTTATGTTACAGGAAACGCACCTGAAACTGATAGACCAGGTTAGGCTACGCAAAGGATGGGTGGGGCAGGTGTTCCATTCTGGGCTAGATGCGAAAAACAGGGGGGTGGCTATATTAGTGGGGAAGCGGGTAATGTTCGAGGCAAAGACTATAGTGGCGGATAACGGGGGCAGATACGTGATGGTGAGTGGCAAACTACAGGGGGAGACGGTGGTTTTGGTAAACGTATATGCCCCGAACTAGGATGATGCCAATTTTATGAGGCGGATGCTAGGACGCATTCCGGACCTAGAGATGGGAAAGCTGATAATGGGGGGAGATTGTAATACGGTGTTGGAACCAGGGCTGGATAGGTCGAAGTCCAGGACTGGAAGGAGGCCGGCAGCAGCCAAGGTACTTAAAGATTTTATGGAGCAGATGGGAGGTATAGACCCGTGGAGATTTAGCAGACCTAGGAGTAAGGAGTTCTCGTTTTTCTCCTATGTCCATAAAGTCTACTCGCGAATAGACTTTTTTGTGCTGGGAAGGGCGTTGATCCCGAAGGTGAGGGGAACGGAGTATACGGCTATAGCCATTTCGGATCACGCTCCACACTGGGTAGACTTGGAGATAGGGGAGGAAACAGGAGGGCGCCCACCCTGGAGAATGGACATGGGACTAATGGCAGATGAGGGGGGGGTGTCGAAGGGTGAGGGGGTGCATTGAAAAGTACTTGGAACTCAATGATAATGGGGAGGTCCAGGTGGGAGTGGTCTGGGAGGCGCTGGAGGCGGTGGTTAGAGGGGAGCTGAAATCAATAAGGGCACATAAAGGGAAGCAGGCGAGTAAGGAACGGGAGCGGTTGCTGCAAGAACTTTTGAGGGTGGACAGACAATATGCGGAAGCACCGGACGAGGGACTGTACAGGGAAAGGCAAAGGCTACATGTAGAATTGGACTTGCTGACTACGGGCAATGCAGAGGCACAATGGTGGAAGGCACAGGGTGTACAGTACGAATAGGGGGAGAAGGCGAGCAGGTTGCTGGCACACCAATTGAGGAAAAGGGGAGCAGCGAGGGAAATAGGGGGAGTGAGGGATGAGGAAGGAGAGATGGAGCAGGGAGCGGAGAGAGTGAATGGAGTGTTCAAGACATTTTATAAAAAATTATATGAAGCTCAACCCCCGGATGGGAGGGAGAGAATGATGGGCTTTTTGGATCGGCTGGAATTTCCCACGGTGGAAGAACGGGAAAGGGTGGGACTGGGAGCACAGATCGAGGTGGAAGAAGTGGTGAAAGGAATTAGGAGCATGCAGGCGGGAAAGGCCCCGGGACCGGATGGATTCCCAGTCGAATTCTATAGAAAATATGTGGACTTGCTCGCCCCGGTATTGACGAGGACCTTTAATGAGGCAAAGGAAAGGGGACAACTGCCCCCGACTATGTCTGAAGCAACGATATCGCTTCTCTTAAAGAAGGAAAAGGACCCGCTACAATGCGGATCCTATAGACCTATTTCCCTCCTAAATGTAGATGCCAAGATCCTGGCCAAGGTAATGGCAATGAGAATAGAGGAATGTGTCCCGGGAGTGGTCCACGAGGACCAAACTGGGTTTGTGAAGGGGAGACAGCTGAACACGAATATACGGAGGCTGTTAGGGGTAATGATGATGCCCCCACCAGAGGGGGAAACGGAGATAGTAGTGGCGATGGATGCTGAGAAAGCATTTGATAGAGTGGAGTGGGATTATTTGTGGGAGGTGTTGAGGAGATTTGGTTTTGGAGAGGGGTATGTTAGATGGGTGCAGCTGTTGCATAGGGCCCCGATGGCGAGCGTGGTCATGAATGGACGGGGATCTGCATATTTTCGGCTCCATAGAGGGACACGGCAGGGATGCCCTCTGTCCCCATTATTGTTTGCACTGGCAATTGAGCCCCTGGCGATAGCGTTGAGGGGTTCAATGAAGTGGAGGGGAGTACTTGGAGGAGGAGAAGAACACCGGGTATCTTTGTATGCGGACGATTTGTTACTATATGTGGCAGACCCGGCGGAGGGGATGCCAGAAATAATGCGGATACTTGGGGAGTTTGGGGAGTTTTCAGGGTATAAATTGAACATGGGGAAAAGTGAGTTGTTTGTGGTGCATCCAGGGGAGCAGAGTAGAGAAATAGAGGACCTACCGTTGAGGAAGGTAACAAGGGACTTTCGTTACCTGGGGATCCAGATAGCCAAGAATTGGGGCACATTGCATAGGTTAAATTTAACGCGGTTGGTGGAACAAATGGAGGAGTATTTCAAGAGATGGTATATGGTATCCCTGTCACTGGCAGGGAGGGTGCAGGCGGTTAAGATGGTGGTCCTCCCGAGATTCCTCTTTGTGTTTCAGTGCCTCCCGGTGGTGATCACGAAGGCTTTTTTAAAAAGGATTGAAAAGAGCATCATGGGTTTTGTGTGGGCCGGGAAGACCCCGAGAGTGAGGAAGGGATTCTTACAGCGTAGCAGGGACAGCGGGGGGGCTGGCACTACCGAGCCTAAGTGAGTATTATTGGGCCGCTAATATTTCAATGGTGAGTAAGTGGATGGGAGAGGAGGAGGGAGCGGCGTGGAAGAGATTAGAGAGGGCGTCCTGTAGGGGGGCTAGCCTACAGGCTATGGTGACAGCCCCATTGCCGTTCTCACCGAGGAACTACACCACAAGCCCGGTGGTGGTGGCCACACTGAAGATTTGGGGACAGTGGAGACGGCATAGGGGAAAGACTGGAGCCTTGGGGGGGGTCCCCGATAAGAAACAACCATAGGTTTGCCCCGGGGGGAATGGATGGGGGATATGGAATGTGGCAAAGAGCAGGAATAACGCAACTGAAAGATCTGTTTGTGGATGGGAAGTTCGCGAGTCTGGGAGCGCTGACCGAGAAATATGGGTTGCCCCAAGGGAATGCATTCAGGTATATGCAACTGAGGGCTTTTGCGAGGCAACAGGTGAGGGAATTCCCGCAGCTCCCGACACAAGAGGTGCAGGACAGAGTGATCTCAAAGACATGGGTGGGGGATGGTAAGGTGTCAGATATATATAGGGAAATGAGGGACGAAGGGGAGACTATGGTAGATGAACTAAAAGGGAAATGGGAAGAAGAGCTGGGGGAGGAGATCGAGGAGGGGCTGTGGGCAGATGCCCTAAGCAGGGTAAACTCGTCGTCCTCGTGTGCCAGGCTAAGCCTGATTCAGTTTAAGGTATTACACAGGGCGCATATGACTGGAGCACGGCTCAGTAAATTTTTTGGGGTGGAGGATAGGTGTGCGAGGTGCTCGAAAAGCCCAGCGAATCATACCCATATGTTTTGGTCATGCCCGGCACTACAGGGGTTTTGGATGGGGGTGACAAAGGTGCTTTCAAAAGTAGTGGGGGTCCGGGTCGAACCAAGCTAGGGGTTGGCTATATTTGGGGTTGCACAGGAGCCGGGAGTGCAGGAGGCGGGAGAGGCCGATGTTTTGGCCTTTGCGTCCCTAGTAGCCCGGCGCAGGATATTGCTAATGTGGAAAGAAGCCAAGCCCCCGGGGGTGGAGACCTGGATAAATGACATGGCAGGGTTTATAAAGCTAGAGCGGATTAAGTTCGTTCTAAGGGGGTCGGCTCAAGGGTTCACCAGGCGGTGGCAACCGTTCGTCGAATACCTCGCAGAAAGATAGATGGAAGGGAAAAAAGAAGGCAGCAGCAGCAGCCCAGGATTGTTATTTATTATTTAATCATTTTCTGTTTATAAAATAGGTCATTGTTATTTGTGTTGTTATAATATTGTGTAAAGGATGCACAATGTACTGTGTTGGTTGACCAAAAATTTTCAATAAAATATTTTTTTAAAAAGAAAAGAAGCCCAGACAGCGTTTCAGGGCTTTGGAGCAGTGGGGGAGGGGAAATTCCATAAGGGGGCGCATGCGTTCGGGGTCGGGGCCTATCACTCCATTGCGCACTACATATCCCAGGATGGCCAGACGGTTGGTGCTAAAAATGCATTTTTCCTCGTTATATGTGAGGTTCAGGGCGTTAGCGATCTGGTGGAATTTTTGGAGGTTGGCGTCGTGGTCCTGCTGATCGTGGCCGCAGATGGTTACGTTGTCGAGATACGGGAACGTGGCCTGCAACCCGTGTTGATCAACCATTCGGTCCATCTCCCGTTGGAAGGCCGAGACTCCGTTCGTGACGCCAAATGGGACCCTTAGGAAATGGTAGAGCCGCCCGTCTGCCTCGAAGGCTGTGTACTTGCGGTCACCTGGGCAGATGGGGAGCTGGTGGTATGTGGACTTGAGGTCTACGGTGGAAAAGACCTTGTACTGTGCAATCCGATCGACCATGTCAGATATGCGGGGGAGAGCATACGCATCTAGCTGTGTGTACCTGTTGATGGTCTGGCTATAGTCTATGACCATCCTCTGCTTCTCCCCGGTCTTCACGACTACCACCTGGGCTCTCCAGGGACTATTGCTGGCCTGGATTATGCCTTCCTTCAGCAACCGCTGGACTTCAGACCGGATAAACGTCTGGTCCTGGGCGTTGTACCGTCTGCTCCTGGTGGCGACGGGTTTGCAATCCGGGGTGAGGTTCGTAAACAAGGAAGGCGGTTCAACCTTGAGGGTTGCTAGGCCACAGATAGTGAGTGGGGGTATTGGGCCGCCGAATTGGAATGTTAGACTCTGGAGGTTACACTGGAAATCTAATCCCAGTAATGTGGGCGTGCAGAGTTGGGGAAGGACGTAGAGCCTATAGTTCTTAAACTCCCTCCCTTGCACCGTTAGGTTCGCGATGCAGAACCCTTTGATCTCTACTGAATGGGATCCTGCAGCTAGGGAAATCTTTTGAGCGCTTGGATGAATGGACAGAAAACAGCGTCTTACCGTATCTGGGTGAATAAAACTTTCCGTGCTCCCGGAGTCAATCAAGCATGGCGTCTCGTATCCGTTGACCAGCACCGTTATTGTCGTCGTTTGGAGCGTCCGGAACTGCGATTGGTCCAGGGTCACCGAAGCCAGTCGTGTTAGTAGCGTTGCGGCGTTTTCTTCGGACCCCGTGGAGCCATCTATGCTGGGGTCCTTTGTTGTCAGCCAAGATGGCGGCGTCCATGGATCGCACGCGGTCGGGGGGTGAACAAAATGGCCGCCCCATGAATCGCACGTGGCCGGGGGGTCACAAGATGGCGGCGCCCATCCTCTCCTCGTGATGTCCGGGACCCAAAATGGCGGCACCCGCGGGTCGCGCATGGATCGTTTGGGGGGGGGGGGTTGGAATCTGCTGTCCTCGTTCTTCCCCGGGGATTGCGGCGACCCCCCGGGACCGGCACACTGCCACGTAATGGCCCTTTTTGCCGCAGCTTTTACAAATAGCTGCGCGGGCCGGGCAGCGCTGCCGGGGGTGTTTCGCCTGCCCGCAAAGGTAGCAGCGGGCCACACCGGGATGGTCTGACGTTCTAGCCGCGCAAGCTTGCGGGAGGGCGGGGGGGTGCCGGGGAGTCGGTCGCAACGGGGGTTCACGGAGCCCAAAGGCGCTGCCGCGCGGTCAGGGCCGTAGGCGCGGGCGTTTTGAGAGGCCACATCAAGGGAGGCTGCAAGGGCCCGTGCTTCAGAGCCCTAGCGACTCTCTTTCTAAATGTCTCTGACGAATTTGGGGAGAAGTCATACCTGCCACTAATGCGTCTCGGATTAGCAGGTCCGTGTGCTCGATCACGCTCACCGACGGTCAGTTGCAGTTTCGCCCCAAAATCAGCAGCGTGCTGTAGAATTCGGCGAGTGATTCTCCGGGAATTTGCTGTCTCGTCGCGAGTTGGTGGCGTGCGTAGACCTGGTTTACGGACCGAATGTAGACGCCTTTCAGCAACGTGTGCGCTGTCGGAAAATCCTCCGCGTCTTCGATAAGCGTGTAGATCTCCGGGCTCACCCTGGAATGCAGGACCTGCATTTTCTGCTCCTCCGTGGTCCGGCCGGGGGCCGTTCGAAGGTAGCCTTCGTAGCATGCTAGCCAGTGTTTAAACACGGCCGCCGAGTTTGCTGCATGGAGGCTGATCCGCAGGCACTCCTGGGCGATCCGGAGCTCCATCGTCTTTTAAGCTTGCTTAATAAATTGTAGCGCACAATGACTTACACAAGTCGAGAAGTGATGAAGTCTATCGAGGCTTTATTAAGCAAGACTTGTTCCCCAGCAGCTCAGTTACAGAATGCGGCTGCTGGGAGAACTCGAGCTCTTATACTCTGCCTTCAGGGCGGAGCCAGAAGTCGGCAGATCCAACCAGGACCCGGGACCTGTCAGCCAATAGCCTCTCGGCTTCACAGGTACCATATTACCCCTAATACATACCACCACGGCAGTCTCAAAAGATCTCTTCCCAATGTGGAGTATCCAAGACAGTAAGTATTCCTGAGTGCTAATTGTACTTAAAATTATATTGGGATCTGAGATGGTTTTGTAGTTCCAGTGGCAATAAAGATAACAGTTGAGGGCTATTGTGTCACTATTGGTTAGCATTGTTTCAGGGGTAATTGTAAGCTTTTTTTGAGTGATATTAAAGATATTTTAATACTGTGTTAGTAATAAAGTTTGTTTTAATATACTATATGCCCATTCTGCATGAAATCACTCCTGGAGCGAGGTATCCTTTCCTCAGTCTTACAAAACTAAAACAAAATATTGGGGAGATTTTGTCCAGTATCCCAGCCTCTGGAGTCTGGTCCAGGATCACAATACTTGAACACAAAAACTCCAGTGCAATACTGAAGAATGTCGGGCGGGATTCTCCAACGCTCCGCCGGGTGGGAGAATCGCCGCGCGAATCACGCCACGCCGATACCGGGACGCGATTCTCCCACCCCTGTGAAATTGGCTGCGCGCGAATGGCGCCAGGCCGCACGGAGAATCGTCTCAAACGGCCGTAGCGGCGATTCTCCGGTGGGTCAGCGATTCTCCGGGACGGGTGGGCCGAAGTCTCGCCGGCGCGACTGGATGTCACGCCGGTGCCGTTCCAACATGCTATAAAACAGCATCAGCCAGTTGTGCTGGAGGGGGGGTGGGGGGGTTTGGGTTGGTTGGGGGGATTGTGGGGGGGGGGTGCGGGGATTGTGGGGGGGGTTGGGGGGCGGGGCGGGGATTGTTGGGCGGGGATTGGGGGGGATTGTGGGGGTGGGTTGGGGGGGTGGAGGGGTGGGGGTGTTTGGGGGGGGGTGGGGGTGTTTGGGGGGGCGTGGAGGGGTGGGGGTGTTTGGGGGGGGAGATGGCGGTGGGGGTGGGCCCACACATCCGCTGCCAGGTGGAGGGTGGGGGAGGTGGGGTGGGGATGGCCCCACACATCCGCTTCCGGGGGTGGGGGAGGTGGGGGGGGGGGGCGCACGGAAGGCCACGGCCCGCCATGACGGTGGACACGCGGTTGTCCACCCAGCCCGTCCGCCTTCGCGGCCTACGGAGCCCAGCCGTCCTGACGTGTTCCAGACCCCCCCTCCCCACCAGACTGGCGGGCACATCGGCGGGTGGCTCCAGGGCAGCACACACGGCAGCCCCCCCCGTGAGGGCAGGGGTGGGGTGCGTGCTGGCAACCGGGTCTGCCAAGCAGCCCGTGGCACCTGGACGTGGAGGGGGGTATACCAATGATGAAACCCTGTCTACTCCCACCCCCCCACAGATCGTACAATGTTCAGCCATCCTCCAGCCTTGTTGGCCGCCGTGGCGGGGGCTGCTGCCCTGCATGAGGCCCAGTGGGAGCTGGAGCACGGGCCTGAGAGGGAGGTGGTGGAGCCAGCAGTACAGCAACGGGCTGCAGTGGGGCACGTGCAAGGCTCCCAGGCCGCAGTGCCGCACGCCAGAGAGGCGCAGGCTGGGCGGGCACCACACTGTGTGGGAGCCACAGCACGGGGATGCCGAGAAGGAGGAGGGTGTGCCACGGCCACGGAGGCGTCTGACGTGACCCCGTGTGTACCGGCCCCACATTTCCTTCGAGGACCTCCCGTCAGGGCGTGCAGGAGGAGACTGCCGATGAGCTGCGAGACCGTGGCCCACATCTGCCACCTGATGGCACACCTGGCACCACGAGGGTCTGGGGGTGGACATGCAATCCCGGTGGCCGTCAAGGTGACGGTTGCCCTCAACTTATTCGCGACAGGGTCGTTCCAGTCACCGAGTGGGGACCTGTCTGGCATCTCCCAGCCATCGGTGCACAGGTGCATCCGGGCCGTCACCGACGTGCTGTACGACATTGCGGACGGATACATACAGTTCCCTGCGAACTGCGCCCACCAGGATGCCCGCGCATGCGGGTTCGCCCCTGGTGCCCATGGTGCAGGGGGCGATCGATGGAGTGTACATCGCCATGCGGCCCACCTCGGAGGAAAGGACCATGTGCCTAAACAGGAAGGGTACACATTCAATGAACGTGCAGGTGGTCTGTGACCACAGGATGACAATCCTGCACGTCTGTGCCAGGTACCCGGGCAGTGTGCATGGCTCCTTTATACTGGCCCAATCGTTCATCCCTGCCATGTTCGAGGGGACCCCCCCCCGCCCCTGGCTGCAGGGCGGGCTGGTTGCTGGGCGACAGGGGTTACCCGTTGTGGTCGTGTCTGATGACGCCTATACGGAAGCCACAGACCGACGCGGAGTAACGCTACAATGATGCCCATGCAGTGACCAGGGGTGTGGTCGAGAGGTGCTTTGGGCTGCTTAAGATGTGTTTCAGATGCCTGGACCGCTCTGGAGGGGCCCTCCAGTACCCGTCGGAGAGGCTCGGCCACATCATCATGGTCTGCTGCGTCCTGCACAACATAGCCCGGCAGAGTGGCGATGCGCTGGAGGAGGAGGAGGACGGTCCGGATGAGGAGAACTCCTCCCCAGATAAGGGGGATGGCGAGGTGGGAGCCAATGCATGGGACATGGGGGATGGACGGGAACACAAGGCTGCCCGGTGCCGCCAGCTGGGCCAGGAGGCACGGGAGGCACTGGTAGCTGCCCATTTCGGCGATCACGGTGGGCAGCAATAGTGATGGGTATGGGCACAGGCAGCGGGTTCGGCACCTCCCCAACGGACGACCACCCTCACCTCCCTCACCTCCCCCAGCCCCACCACCACCACCACAACACCCTCACCTCCCCAACCCCCCCACTACCACAACACCCACATGCACACCACCCCTCCACGACACATCCACCTGCGGCACAACGGGATGGGGGCACGGTCAATGGTGTATGCGGGTCTGCTACAAGGCATGGAGGACGATGACAGCCTGCTCTGCGATGGACTCCGAGCCATACCTCGTTCGACAATGTCTGACTCATGGCCACATCATGACCCTCCACCTGGGTGGACTCTGCACGCAGCCCTGACACTGCATCTCATGGCCCTGTCATATGGCCGGGGGCAGGCTGGTGTCGGGGAACCATGGGGGTGGGGGCGCAGGCCACACGCACCGGAGCCCAATCTCTATCGCAGCACCCCTCACACTCACTGGCACACAGTCCCCACCCCACCCCCATCGGACAGAGTACAGAGGCAGTTCGCATAGGTATGGAATGTGTTTAATAACAGACGTCCTGTACATGTGCCCTAGCTCATCTAACTAATCTGTGCCCTGCACCAGTGTCAACTCACTCATCCATGTCTACCTTTCTGGCCTTACGGGCCCTATGACTACGTCTAGGTGTTTCCCCAGACGGTACAGCAGAACTGGAGGCGGACTCATGTGATTCCTGCCCTGTGACTGGGGTCCCCGTCGGCAGCCGCTTCCTGGGGCGGCCCGGCCTGGATGGGCCAGGCCGCACCTCGGGCAATTGGGAAGGTGTGGTGCCACCCTGTTCTGCCCACTGCCCACGCGAGTCCGGATAGCCCCAGGCCTTGCAGGCTCAGACCCATGCCCGACACCGTCGCCACCATTGTCTCCACTGCGGATGCCACCCGTGCGGTGTTGGCCTGTGTGGCACTCATGACCTGCACAATTTCCTGCTCCTGGACGCAGATGCACTCCTGCATTTAAAAGACCAACTTAAATGAGTATGTCACCACCGTCACAGACTTCATCAGCAAATGTGTGGACGACTGCGTGCCAAAGAAAGCAGTACGTGCGTTCCCCAACCGGAAACCATGGCTCAATCGCGAGATTGACTCCCGACTGAAGGACAGATCTGAGGCGTTCAAGGCAGACGACCCTGACCTATACAAGAAATCCAGATACGACCTCCCCAAGGCATCAGAGATGCCAACAGAGAATATCAAACCAAGCTAGAGTCACAGACAGACTCTCGGCGGTTGTGGCAAGGACTAAACAGCTTCACAGGCTACGAAGCGAAGCCGAACAGTATCTCTGGCAGCAGCGCACCCCTCCCCGATGAACTCAATGCATTCTATGCTCGGTTCGAGCAGGTAACCAACAATCTGCTGTCGAGTGCCCCAGCAGCCCATAATTCACCCATACCCACCATCACAGCTTCCGAAGTCAGATTGGCCTTCCTGAAAGTGAACCCTTGGAAGGCAATGGACCCGGACGGGATCCCTGGTCATGCACTCCGAGCCTGCGCGGACCAGTTGGCAGGGATATTCGCGGACATCTTTAATCTGTCCCTACTCTACTCCGAGGTCCCCACCTGCTTCAAGAAGACCACCATCATACGGTACCAAAGAAGAACCAGGCAACGTGCCTCAATGACTACCGACCAGTGGCCCTGACTTCAGTCGTAATGAAGTGCTTCGAGAGGTTGATCATGAAGCGCATCACCTCCATACTCCCAGAGCGCCTTGATCCACTGCAATTCGCATACCGCTGCAACCGGTCCACATCAGCCACCATTTCCCTGGCCCTACACTCATCTCTAGAGCATCTCGAAAACAAGGACTCCTACATCAGACTCCTATTTATTGACTACAGCTCCGCCTTCAACACCATAATCCCAGCCAAGCTCATATCAAAGCTCCAAAACCTAGGACTTGGCTCCCCAATCTGCAACTGGATCCTCGATTTTCTGACCAACAGACCACAATCAGTAAGAATGAACGACAACATCTCCTCCACAATAGTCCTCAACATCGGCGCCCCGCAAGGCTGCGTACTTAGCCCCCTACTCTACTCCCTGTGCACACACGACTGCATGGCAAAACTTGGTTCCAACTCCATCTACAAGTTTGCTGACGATACGACCAGAGTGGGCCGGATCTCGAATAACGACGAGTCCGAATACAGGAGGGAGATAGAGAATCTAGTGGAGTGGTGTAGTGACAACAATCTCTCCCTCAATGCCAGCAAAACTAAAGAGCTGGTAATTGACTTCAGGAAGCAAAGTACTGTACACACCCCTGTCAGCATCAACGGGGCCGAGGTGGAGATGGTTAGCAGTTTCAAATTCCTAGGGGTGCACATCTCCAAAAGTCTGTCCTGGTCCACCCACATCTACGCTACCACCAAGAAAGAACCTATACTTCCTCGGGAAACTAAGGAAATTCGGCATGTCCACATTAACCCTTACCAACTTTTACAGATGCACCATAGAAAGCATCCTATCGGGCTGCATCACAGACTGGTATGGCAACTGCTCGGCCCAGGACCGTAAGAAACTTGAGAGAGTCGTGAACACCGCCCAGTCCATCACACGAACCTGCCTCCCATCCATTGACTCCATCTACACCTCCCGCTGCCTGGGGAAAGCGGGCAGCATAATCTTTCTTTTTAATAATATTTTCCACCATACAAACAACCCCCCCCCCCCGCCCGTAACAAAGAAAAGAAAGAAAGCTCGCGTGGCGAGACATGAACATGGCAAGTCAATAAGATACAGAACTTTGTACATTGGATTCTTCCCGTACATGTCAGTTTCCGGATCATTCATGTGTTTTCTTGCTCAAATGCCCGCCAGAGAAACCCCCCTTCCCCCTCCCTCCCTCCTCTTCTCTTCCCCACCTCCCCCCACGAACGATGTCTCTCCCCCCCCCCCCCCCCCCCCCCCCCCCCCTGGTTGCTGTTACTGCTGTCCGACCGTCATCTAACGCTCCGCGAGATGGTCTAGGAACGGTTGCCACCACCTGTAAAACCCCTGCACAGACCCTCTCAAGGCAAACTTTATCCTTTCCAACTTGATAAACCCTGCCATATCATTTATCCAGGCCTCCACGCTGGGGGGCTTCGCCTCTTTCCACATTTACAAGATCCTTCGCCGGGCTACTAGGGACACAAAGGCCAGAATGCCGGCCTCTTTCGCCTCCTGCACTCCCGGCTCGTCCACTACTCCAAATAGTGCTAGCCCCCAGCTTGGCTTGACCCGGACTTTCACCACCTTAGATACTGTTCCCGCAACTCCCCTCCAGAACCCCTCCTGTGCCGAGCATGACCAAAACATATGGACATGGGTCGCCGGGCTTCCTGAGCACCTCCCACATCTGTCCTCCACCCCAAAGAACCTACTCCGCCTCACCCCCGTCATATGCACTCTATGAACCACCTTAAATTGTATCAGGCTAAGCCTGGCACACGAGGAAGAGGAATTAACCCTACTTAGGGCATCAGCCCATAGCCCCTCCTCAATCCCCTCCCCCAACTCCTCTTCCCATTTACCCTTCAGCTCCTCTACCAGAGCCTCCCCCTCTTCTTTCATCTCCTGGTATATCGCCGACACCTTGCCCTCTCCGACCCATACGCCCGAAATCACCCTGTCTTGAATCCCCTGTGCTGGGAGCAGCGGGAATTCCCTCACCTGCCGCCTCACAAACGCCTTCACTTGCATGTACCTGAAAGCGTTTCCCGGGGGTAGCCCAAACTTCTCCTCCAGCGCCCCTAAGCTCGCAAATGTCCCGTCAATGAACAGGTCCCCCATTCTTCTAATCCCTGCCCGATGCCAGCTCTGAAACCCCCCCCCCGTCCATCCTTCCTGGGACAAACCGATGGTTGTCTATGATCGGGGACCACACCGAGGATCCCGTCCGTCCCCCCCCCTGTGCCGTCTCCACTGCCCCCAGATCTTTAGCGTTGCCGCCACCACCTGGCTCGTGGTGTACCTTGTCGGAGAGAGTGGCAGCGGTGCCGTCACTAGCGCCCCCAGGCTCGTTCCTTTGCAGGACGCCATCTCCAACCTCTTCCACGCCGCCCCCTCTCCCTCCATCACCCACTTACGGATCATCGCCACGTTGGCTGCCCAGTAGTAACCACCCAAATTCGGCAACGCCAACCCTCCTCTATCTCTGCTATGCTCCAGGAACCCCCTCCTTACCCTCGGGGTCTTGCTCGCCCACACAAATCCCATAATGCTCCTGCTTACCCTCTTAAAGAAGGCCTTAGTAATCACAATTGGGAGGCATTGGAATACAAAAAGAAACCTTGGGAGGACCACCATTTTAATCGACTGTACCCTGCCCACCAGCGAGAGTGGCAACATGTCCCACCTTTTAGAATCCTCCTCCATCTGTTCCACCAGCCGCGTCAAATTAAGTTTGTGCAGTGCCCCCCAGCTCCTAGCTACCTGAATCCCCAAGTATCGAAAGCTCCTTTCCGCCCTCCTCAACGGTAGGTCATCTATCCCTCTTCCCTGGTCCCCCGGATGTATCACAAAGAGCTCACTCTTTCCCACATTGAGCTTATAGCCCGAAAAGTCTCCAAACTCCCGTAGGCTCTGCATTACCTCAACCATCCCCTCCACTGGATCCGCCACATACAGCAACTGGTCGTCTGCGTACAGCGACACTCGATGTTCCTCTCCCCCTCGAACCACCCCCTTCCATTTCCCCGACTCCCTTAACGCCATGGCCAAAGGTTCAATTGCTAATGCGAACAGAAGAGGGGACAGGAGGCACCCCTGTCTCGTCCCTCGATGCAGCCGGGAATACTCCGACCTCCACCGGTTCGTGACCACACTCTCCACCGGGGCTCTATACAGGAGCTTAACCCAACTAAAAAACCCTCCCCTGAACCCAAACCTCCTCAACACTTCCCAGAGATACTCCCACTCTACCCGGTCAAAGGCCTTCTCCGCGTCCATGGCTGCCACTATCTCCGCTTCTCCCTCGACCGATGGCATCATTATCACATTTAGGAGCCTTCGCACATTAGTATTTAACTGCCTACCCTTTACGAATCCCGTCTGGTTCTCGTGAATCACCCCTGGGACACAGTCCTCAATCCTCGTAGCCAACATTTTTGCCAGCAACTTAGCATCTACGTTAAGGAGCGAGATCGGTCTATACGACCCACATTGCAGTGGGTCCTTATCCCGCTTCAAGATCAAAGAGATCGTCACCTCCGACATTGTCGGGGGCAGGGTCCCCCCCTCCCTTACTTCATTGAAGGTTCTTACCAGCAACGGGGCTAACAGGTCTACATACTTCCTATGAAACTCCACCGGGAACCCATCCGGCCCCGGGGCCTTCCCTGCCTGCATGCTCCCCAGTCCTTTAACCAGCTCCTCCACCCCAATTGGTGCCCCCAAACCAGCCACTTCCTGTTCCTCCACCCTTGGGAACCTCAATTGGTCCAAGAATCGCCGCATCCCCTCTTTTCCCCCTGGGGGCTGGGACCTATACAGCTCCTCGTAAAAGGCCTTAAAAGCCTCATTCGCTTTCCCCGCACTCCGCACCGTAGTTCCCCTGCCATCCTTGACTCCGCCTATTTCCCTCGCTGCCATCCTCTTACGGAGCTGATGTGCCAGCATCCGACTCGCCTTCTCCCTATATTCATATATCGCCCCCTGTGCCTTCCTCCACTGTGCCTCTGCCTTCCCTGTGGTCAACAGGTCGAACTCCGTCTGGAGACTTCGTCTCTCCCTGAGTAGTCCCTCATCAGGAGCCTCTGCATAGCTCCTGTCCACCCTTAAAATCTCCCCCACTAACCCCTCCCTTTCCCTGCACACTCTCTTCACCCTATGAGCCCTGATGGAGATTAACTCTCCCCTGACTATCGCTTTCAGCGCCTCCCATACTACTCCCACCAGCACCTCCCCGTTGTCGTTGGCCTCCAGATACCTTTCGATACACCCCCGCACACTTCCTCGTCTGCCAGCAGTCCCACATCCAACCTCCACAACGGGCGTTGGTCCCTCTCCTCCCCCAGCTCTAGCACCACCCAATGCGGGGCATGGTCTGAAATGGCTATGGCCGAATACTCCGTTCCCTCCACTTTCGGGATCAATGCCCTGCCCAGAACAAAAAAATCTATCCGGGAGTCGGCCTTATGTACGTGGGAGAAAAAAGAAAATTCTCTGGCCAAAGGCCTGGCAAATCTCCACGGATCTACTCCCCCCATCTGATCCATAAACCACCTAAGCACCTTGGCCGCTGCCGGCCTCTTCCCCGTCCTAGATCTGGAGCGATCTAGTGCTGGGTCCAGCACCGTGTTAAAATCCCCACCCATTTTCAAGCTCCCTACCTCCAGGTCTGGAATGCGCCCCACCATCCGTTTCATGAATCCAGCATCGTCCCAGTTCGGGGCATATACATTCAACAGTACCACCTCCATCCCCTGCAACCTACCACTCACCATCACGTATCGGCCTCCCTTGTCCGCTACTATGTTCTTGGCCTCAAACGCCACCCGCTTCCCCACCAGTATTGCCACCCATCTATTCTTCGCATCCAGCCCCGAATGGAACACCTGTCCTACCCATCCCTTCCTTAACCTGACCTGATCTGCCACCTTCAGATGTGTCTCCTGAATCATGACCACGTCTGCCTTCAGTCCGTTTAGGTGCGCGAACACTCGGGCCCTTTTAACCGGCCCATTTAGGCCTCTCACATTCCATGTGATCAGCCGGATTGGAGGGCTTACCCCCCCCCCCCCCCCCCCCCCCCCCTGCCGACTAGCCATCTCCTATCTTAGGCCAGTCCCGTGCTCGCGCCTCCCGCACCCTCCAGTCCCCCAGGCGGGGAACCCCCGCCCCGACCACCTCTTCCATTTTCAGTTCCCCCTCGGACAGTGCAGCAGCAACCCTAATGTCCCCCCCTTCCGTTTCCCCCCCCCCCCCCCCTCCCCGCTAGATCCGCATCTAGCTCTTTTGCTCTCCCCATATTACTTCCGTGAGTCAGCTGACTTCTGCTGACCCCGGCTTCCCCCGCCATCCCGTTGATCTCCCCGTGTGGGAGTCTCTCCTCCTCCTTACCTTCCTCCATCTCTCTTCTCTCCCCCCCCCCCTTTTGGCGCAGGAAAAAGCCCGCGCTTTCCTGAACCAGCCGCGCCCCCTGTGGCGCAGTTCCTGTTGCGGCCATTATCCCAGTTCCCTCATCCCCGAGTCTCACCTCCCTCCAGCACCGACGCCCACATTCCCCATCATCTCGTCTACAGAAAAGAAAAAAGGACTTTTAACCAGAACTCTACCCACATCCCCATCCATCATCCCACCCATGAAGTATTCTTTACCCATATTTACAACCCCATATACAACCAACATCTCCCCCCACAACCACATCCCCTCAGTTCGAGTCCAGTTTTTCCGTCTGAATAAAGGTCCAAGCCTCTTCTGGCGTTTCAAAATAATGGTGTCGGTCCTGATAAGTGACCCACAGTCGCGCAGGTTGCAGCATGCCGAACCTGACTCTTTTTTTTATGCAGCACCGCCTTGGCCTGGTTGAAGCCAGCTCTCCTCCTTGCCACCTCCGCGCTCCAATCCTGGTAAACTCGGATCACCGCATTCTCCCATCTACTGCTCCGCACCTTCTTGGCCCATCTCAGCACACTTTCTTTGTCCGCGAAGCGATGGAACCTTGCCACTATCGCCCTTGGCGGCTTATCAGCCTTGGGTCTCCTCGCCATGACCCGGTGAGCCCCTTCCAGCTCCAGGGGGGTCGGAGAGGCCTCCGCACCCATCAGCGAATGGAGCATCGTACTCATATACGCCCCGGCATCAGCTCCCTGCACTCCTTCGGGAAGACCCAGAATCCGGAGGTTCTTCCTCCTCGACCTGTTCTCCAGGACCTCTATTCTCTCTGCCCACCTCCTGTGCACCGCCTCGTGCGCCTCCATTTTTACCGCCAGGCCCAGGATCTCGTCCTCGTTATCATTCGTTTTATCTCTCACCTCACGAAGCTCCACGACCTGGGCCTTCTGGGTCTCCTTCAGCTCCTCGATCGCCAACAGCATTGGCGCCAGCACCTCCTTTTTAAGCTCCTCCACACAGCGCTTAAGGAACTCCTGCTGGTCCGGCCCCCATGATGCTCGATCTCCGCCCTCCGCCATCTTGCTTTTTCCCCCTCGGTTTTGCCGCTGATCCAGAGCCTCTTTTCTCGCCGCTCCACCGCTGATCTCGGCCATATATAACGTAAGGGGGGACCTTACTACACCTTCCCACACAGGATCAAATCAAAAAAGCTCCGTTGGGGCTCCTCTGGAGAGCCCAAAAATCCGTTATCGCGGGAGCTGCCGAAACGTGCCGCATAGCTCCGCATCGCCGCAACCGGAATTCCAGCGGGCAGCATAATCAAAGATCCCTCCCACCCGGCTTACTCACTCTTCCAACTTCTTCCATCGGGCAGGAGATACAGAAGTCTGAGAACACGCACGAACAGACTCAAAAACAGCTTCTTCCCCACTGTCACCAGACTCCTAAATGACCCTTTTATGACTGACCTCATTAACACTACACCCCTGTATGCTTCATCCGATGCCAGTGCTTATGTAGTTACATTGTATCTGTTGTGTTGCCATATTATGTATTTTCTTTTATTCCCTTTTCTTCTTATGTACTTAATGATCTGTTGAGCTGCTCGCAGAAAAATACTTTTCACTGTACCTCGGTACACGTGACAATAAACAGATCCAATCCAATCCAATCCACTTGCGTCTGCAGGTGCTGGAAGCTGGCCGTCACCTTCTCACGCCTCTGGGTCCCCGACTGCATCAGGTCTATGGGTGGGCGGGGGAATCCCTGGGACCCGTCTGAGCGGCAGGTGTTTGCCGGGGCTGGGCTGCCCTCCCACCATCCGGCCCCTTCGGCTGCTCCTACCTCCACCTGCCATACCGGAGCGGCAGTGCGGTGCGCACCAGTTAGTGTCCCAGAAGCCTCACCACTAACATGGCCAACCGAGGTGAGTGTCTCTGCGATGGTGGGGGGTGAAGGAGATAGCTGTGACGAAACGTCAGTGTCTTCATCGGACCTGTGGTCAGGGGTCCCCTGGGGTGTCGTGTCCTGTCTGTCCGTCCCCTCCGTGTTGGTGTCGTGTTGTGTCCTTTCATGTCTGTCTGTCCTATGTGTGCTTGTGTCCTGGGTTGTTGTGTCGTCACTGGACTGGGCAGGAGGGCTGTTGTTGGAGCTGCCCTTCCCATCGCTGCTAGAGTCCCTGTGGGCTGGCTGCCCGGGTGCTGGCCGGGGGCGGTGTAAGCCTGTAAGCCCGGTTGGTCCGCGTCAGCTGGCTGTTCAGGCGCTGGATGCGGGCGGTGTCTGCCAGGTGCGCCCTGTTGGTCTGTTGTTGAAATGATGAGACAAAAAGCAGAATGCAAGAGTTCTTTGATCATTCAGAGTGCTTTACTTGGTTACTGAATGATGGTAGATATTTAAGCAAATATATGCACATTAAATGCATCTACCTGTATTGTGTGTACGTGAGATCGTCTATTAAAATTATTGCATGTAGCTAAACTAGTCCTGCTATATCCTGCAGACCTGTAGCTTGTCAGTGATTGCTGTTGAGCTAGATCTTTTCCTCTGGGATCTGAAAATGAATGCAACATGGGCTGATGGGATAAAAGTTTCCTCTTTCTTCTAACCCTTTTTGAATTAAATTTAGCAGTTTAAGTACAATTCCTGGCGAGTCCACACATGAAACTCTGTTCATTTCATAGACTTCCTCAAGGATGATAAATATGAGAAATGGAATAATGGAATGGAATTTCTTTTAAAAACTGTTAAAGTTGGGAAGGGATGGGGGAAAAATGAGAGGCAGAAGGATGGAAAGATTAAACAATGAAGAAGAAGGTGAGCACTGTAAGAAGTCTTACAACACCAGGTTAAAGTTCAACAGGTTTATTTCGAATCACAAGCTTTCGGAGCATTGCTCCTGCACCTGAGGAAGGAGCAGTGCTCCGAAAGCTAGTAATTCGAAACAAACCTGTTGGCCTTTAACCTGGTGTTGTAAGACTTGCAGTGAAGAAGAAAATTAAAGTAAATAAACAAAAACAAACTTGAAAGCTGTGAGGGTAAACTTTAAGTCTTTCCATGGTATTGGGAAGTGGACATTTCTGGTTTCTTATTCACTCTGAAAAGGTGTTTTGTGGACAGTCTGACAGCTACATGGTAGCTTTCACTGATACTTTATCTGAGCTTGAGCTTTTTATTTCATTTCTTTTAAATTGGATTATTAGTCCAGATTTCTGCTTCAAGAACTTAACCACCACACTATAGTTACTACTACTGGGTATGTAAAAATGAAACCATAATATGTACTTTTGTTTCCAGACTAAATTTAATTAAAATTTCATGACCTATGTACATTCTTCAAAATGGAATTGAATAATTGTCTGAACAGAAACATAATTGCAGAGCTGTGAGGGAAAGGCAGATGAGTGGGAAAGACAGATGAGTGGGACTGGCTGAATTGCTCTTGCAGAGCAGGCATGGATATGACAGACCGAATCTTGTCCTCCTGTGCTTCATGACATTCCATTCTCTGGACAAACCCCCTGGAGAAGACAACTTTGACTTTATTTCTCATGACGCTTTCATCAGGACAGTCAGTGAGCAATATTTTATAGGACTTGAATTTGAGCACCACTGGAACACCAGTTAGGGACACTCTTGTTGGATGAATGAAGTAACATTTCATGTCATCCAGAGCTATATAGATTTGCTACTTGTTCATCCTCATAATTGTCAGAAATGATTATATGTCTGACTGTTTGCACTGAAATCAGGAAGGCACTGTTGACTCATCAGAAAAATCAAGCATCTTGGTCTCAAGCCCTGAAGAGAGTAGCAGCAAAGCAGGGAGTAAACTAAATGGTTTGGGGGGCATGGTAGCACAGTAGTTAGCACAGTTGCTTCACAGCTGCGGGGTCTCTGGTTCGATTCCCAGCTTTGGTCACTGCGTGCGCGGAGTCTGCACATTCTCCCCGTGTCTGCGTGGGTTTCCTCCGGGTGCTCCGGTTTCCTCCCACAGTCCAAAGATGTGCAGGTTAGGTGGATTGGCCATACTAAATTGCCCTTAGGTTAGGTGGGGTTACTAGTTTATGGGGATAGGGTGGAGGTGTGGGCTTAAGTGGGGTGCTCTTTCCACGAACCGATGCAGACCCGATGGGCCGAATGGCCTCCTTCTGCACTGTAAATTCTATGATTATGTTAAGAGGAAAGGCCAATAATGAACGGCAGGGACACATCCCAGTTTCACTCACTTATTTGCATTGGCATTTCCTGCTCAGTTTAAAATTATCTTTGAGATTGATGGATTTTATGGAGTCTATGGTTTTGTGGATTCTGTGGAGCGGTGTGGGGGAGTTAGGTTCAGTTATGGGTCTAATATTTAAATGAAGTCTCTGATCATTTAGGAATGAAAATTACGGGGCAGGATTCTCCCGTACCCGGCAGGGCGGGGGGTCCCGGCGGGACGGAGTGGCATGAATCACTCCGGCGTCGGGCCGCCCCAAAGGTGCGGAATCCTCCGCACCTTCAGGGGCTAGGCCCGTCCCGGAGTGCTTGTCGCCCCGCCTGCCGGCGGGATAAGGGCCTGGCGCTACGCCAACCGGTGGCGAAGGGCCTCCGCCGGCCGGCGCGAGTCGCGCATACACGGGAGCGCCAGCGCATACTGCCGTCATCCCCACGCATGTGCACATGGAGTCACTTCCACATCGGGAATGGCGGATGACCACGGCCTCCGGTGCGGAAGGAATAGAGTGCCCCCATGGCACAGGCCCGGCCCACGGATCGGTGGGTCCAGACCGCGGGCCAGGCCACCGTGGGGGCACCTCCCGGGGCCAGATCCCCTGCAACCCCCCCATGAACCCCAGAGCCTGCCCGCACCGCCAGGTCCCGCCGGTAAGGGACCAACTCTAATTTACGCCGGCGGACCGGCATAGAACGTGCGGGACTTCAGCCCATCGCGGGCCAGAGAATCCGGACAGCCCCGGGACCCATTGAGTCGCGGACACCGCCATTCTCCAAGGCGGGTGGCACCACTCACGCCACGCCGGTTTTTGGGGGGGCGGGAGAATTGGGAGGACGGCGGGGAAGGGATTCACTCCGACACCCGGCGATTCTCCCACCCTGCAGGGAGTCGGAGAATCCCGCCCATGGTCATTTTCCCCTCAATTGAATGGTAGAACACAGCTTAGCCCAGTTAATGATGCAAGCATCCATGGGAAGGGCAGTTGTGATGAAGCAAGGCAGAAAATTACTGCCATCCCCTTCCCAGAACTGAACACTTCACTCATGATATTCTTCACCTTTAAGTTTGGTAAAGAATTAATGAGAAACTTGTTTATTCTGACAATCGTTCAGTAAGTTACTGATATTTCTGCAAGTTTACCACACCACCAATCACTGTCCTTGCATTTTCCAGGTTCTTTTAACACTGGCTTCTGTAATAAAGCATAAGTCTCTTTTGATTTTCTAGGATCCAAATTTGATGGTTCGCATGTGGACAGAAAGAATGAAGCAAAAAAGATGCCTCCAGAAAGACCAGACTCCCTACCAACAAGGATGGAGGACAAAGGTATGACATATGCTATCTGTTTTCACATTGGGGTGGTTTAACCCTTAAGTAGCTGCCTGACAGGTGTAACACACCTGAGATGCATGAGCATATGAGGGAGCAACTGCACATCATTTTCTTGTCCTACCACCATGTTACTTGAACTGGGCTAACTAGGAGTAGGTCCAAGGTGTATTGGTTACATTACAAAATTAGTTAGCCTGAACTAGAGCCATTCATCAAGAGTGCATGAGTTCAAATCTTGTCATTGCAGTTGGAGATATTTGGTTTCCAAAAATATTGGAAGTAATAAACAAATTTTAAAAAGTCAAGTAATTGGATTGTTATAAACATTTGAAGTGGTTCAAAGCACCTAGACTTGATAATGTCTGACGGACTGCTTGTGACACAGAAGTGATAAAATAACTTTTGTATACTGTAATACATGTGTAGTTTTGTCTCTCTGCTAAAGTTGTCTTGAGCTTCATTTGGCACCACTGCATTGTCACATTTTAGGTTCTCTAGGAGTGGTGGGGGAAGCAATGTTCATGTGATTCACCCTTATTTTTATTTTTCACCCAGCTATGCAATTGAAGTCAGAAACTGCATGTGCATTTTCTTTAATAAATAACATGGCTAGCAGAGTAAATTCTCCGTTGTTTGAGGAGTCACCTGATGGTGACTGAGGAGGAATCAGTTTTGCGCTTCAGTTCTGAAAATCTAAATTTTGTAGCATTTTCATGTAGAATTCAAGCCACGCCCATCTTGTGTAAATTACTGGAGTTATATCATTTTATTGAACACCGTTTTTTGGATATACTGTTTAGAGCACAAAAGCCCAGCCTTCTGTTGAACACGGAGCAGCTGAGAATCTCAGAAATGTTTTTGTGATATCAGTCACGTTTTTTTCGGTCCTTGACTTGGCATCAATAGTGTCACCTCCCAGTGTCCAACAGTCTGAGGGTCATTGTAAGTGAATATTACTTTGAACAGCTGTAAGTTTATTTGGGAAACTGTCATGAAGAAGATATGGTTGCAGAAACAATTCTGATCATACCTGTCTAATTTGCTTCATTAAAAGCAGTATTTATCCACTTGTATACATGAGGAAATTATTCAAAATTGTTTGTGGACTGTTGGGAAGAATGGACGCTAATGTTTGTTTGCTTATTTTTAGAAGAAAAGTCAGAAAGAGATCAGAAATCTTTAGAACTGTCTAAACCTTCAGTACCTGCAATACCGCCGAAGAAACCTATGCCTCCCAAGACCAATTCTTTGAACAGACCAAATACATTGCCTCCTAAAAGGCCAGAGAGACCAGCAGCACCCACAGCTCATGCCAGGTATGTTTGCATTTTGTATTTAATTTTCTTTAGTTATTCCAATTTCCTAAAGTTTAAAATGTCATTTAAAGTCCCAGGCAAGCGACCACTCAGAAATGATGACTGTAAGCAAACCCCAATTTATTATACCTACTATATTACACCTCTTACTTCCCAAAGGGTCCCCTGCACCCAGTCCACACTTGGGCCAGGGGTTTTATGTCCCAGAGGCCCCTGGCTCAAGGGGATGGCTCCGCCCCCTTCATCTAGGGAGCTCGTACCCAGGTGAGGCCACAGGGATTCTGAGGTTACAGAGCCCTTGATCACCGGCTGGGTTATAATACCCCCCACACACCCCAGTCCGATACATCGTCCATCTCGATGGCAGGAGGTTGAGATCCTTTGCCTGCTTCACTTGAGGCTGTCTCTCGAATGACAACTGTTCTGGGCCCATAGTGGTCTAATGAATCGGGGAACGCCATTTGTGAGACGAGGGCCTAGGTGGTTCCACTGTGCTAACCTCGGCAGTTGCTACTTGGACCCCATTCGACTGATGTAGGTAAAGTCTCTATGTCAGACTCTGGGTCGGATGAGTCTACCTTCTGCATCGAGGGGCTCATCTACCTCACTGGGTAACACAAGTGGCTGCTCTGCAGGAAATGGCACCACCGGTCGTGGGGCTTTGATCTGTCCTTGAGGATCTATACGGCTCGGCTGCAGAGGTGGTCCACATGCCGGTTTGATTCTTTACCTTGTACTTGTACGGAGTATGAGACCGTCCCTGATTGCTTTACTACCGTCCCTGAGATCCACAACGCACCGTCGACGAAAGACAGCGCTGCTACAAATTCCCTGATGGGTCTGGTTCATCGTGTCTCAACGTGGTTTTTCAACTAAGGTGTTAAGGTCCAGGGTTTAGAGAACCCCAAAGTGTATCATGGAGTTCACCTGATCCTTAACTTTGAATTTATTGTGGTTTTGAGGAGCACATGGGCCTGCCTTTCAGGGGTTATTCAACAGAGAGTTACAGTACTTTTAAATTAAAACAATGTTTATTTATGAAACCAGTTAACACTTTATAAACACACAGTAAACATCTTAACAACTATCAACACCAATAAATCCCCAAAGAAGACAGATAACCCTTGATAAATTCCCAAATACCATCCGGAAGACAAAAAACCCTTTTTAACACCAAGATCAGGTTTAAATTCACTATTGAGAACAGTCATTCCTTTGAAATCACCCAAATGAACACTCATTAGCTTGTAGAGAGATCCATGCACATCTGCTGGCTTTCACTGCAGCTCTTCTCTCTGAAAACAAAACTAAAAACTCACTCTGTAGCAGCCTGCTCAAAAATGAAAGTAAAGCAGACAGACAGCGCATCTCTACCCACACTCTGACATCACTAATAAACACCCATTTCTTAAAGAACCATTTCTTAAAGGTACTCTCAAATGACAAAGGGGCAATTTTGCGTGGCCAATCCACCTACCCTGCACATTATCTCAACGTGTTATTGCTGATCGCGGGATCTTTTCCCCAATGTCTGACAAGATGAGGCTGAACCACGTGCGCAGCTGACATACCATTAACAGTTCTAAGGACACCACTCTGGTGTTGGCGTGTGGTGTGGTCCTGTCGTAGAAAAGGAAATGGGTGAGGTGGGTCTCTGGGGAACCGGAGGGCTGTTTCCGAATGCTGAGCCTAAATGTCTGCACTGCCCGTTCGGCCAACCTGATGGGTGGTAAGGTGCAGTCCATACCTTATGGACCCCATTTTGCTTTAGAAAGTTGGTGAATTCCGTACTTGTAAAAGTGGTGCCGTTGTCCGATACCAAAACCTCGCAAAGTCCCTGGATACTAAAGATTTGTCTGAGCCGCTCAGTGGTGGCTCACGATGTCGTCGTGGTCATGCGGTCGACGTCCATCCATTTTGAATGTGCGTTCACGATAATTAGATACATCGGTTCTTGAAATGATTCAGTGAACTCTACGTGGAGGTGGGACCATGGTCTGCCTGGACACTCCCATGGGTGGAGTGGAGCTGCCGAGGGCAGCTTCTGGAGTATTTGGCACCGTGTACATTGTTTAGCTAAAGACTCGATATCTGTGTCCTTTCCGGGCCACCACACGCAGCATCTTCATTTTGGAGATTCCCAGGCGTCCACTGTAGAGTTCTTGCAGGATTGCTCTTTGACTGAGCTCGGGGATTTCCACCCGGGAGCCCCACAGCAGGATGCGATCCACCACACTGAGTTTAGCCACCTTTGTGGTGAAGGCGCATAAATCCTGCGGCAGAGCATGGTGCTGGGCCCTGTACAGTGGACCCTAGCCAACAATGGATCTATTTGCGTCCATGCCTTTACCTGGGCTGCTGTAACTGGCAAGGAGTCCATAAAATGCAAGGCTGCAATTACCTCGCTTGACGCTGAAGGCGTCGGCATGCTGGTTCGCAATCGGAGTCGGCGGTGGGCACCCACCTGCAGAATCTTTGTTTCCAGAAGATGTTTCAACATGTATTCATATGCAGCCAGGAGCAGAGCTTGGTGTTATACTTCTTTCTTGTAATGCTCCTGTGTAGTGCCTTGCAATGTTCAATTATGTTAAAGCCACTGTATAAGTTGTCATTGTCTCATTGATGCCCAGATATGTGATTGGAAGCTTATTTCAGCACCAGATATGACACCAAGGTTATGAACAGTCTGGTTCAGCCGCAGGCAGTTGCCAGGGAGAGGCATGGTGTTGGCCATTAGTTAATGAAATTTGTGGCATTCACATTGGCTTCTCATTTTTTGGTTCGAGGAATGAATGAAATGAATGAAAATCGCTTATTGTCACAAGTAGGCTTCAAATGAAGTTACTGTGAAAAGCCCCTAGTCGCCACATTCCGGCGCCTGTTCGGGAAGGCTGGTACGGGAAGTGTTAGCAAGTGATAGATATCCAAGTGAAATCTATAAACTATTAAAAATCTTGCATCTGTGCACAGTTCCTGCCTACAAACTTTATTTCCTGTTGTGTTTTTCATACATGTGCATCACCTTTTACTCTATTTATAAATTCCAATTCCTGCACACAATGCAAGTTGCGTATGTAAACTTGCAGAAGGTGCGAAGATTGGCAGGGTGGTTAATAGTGAGGAAGGAGTCTTAGGTTGCAGGAGGATGGTCAGATGGGAAAATCAGTAGTAGATGGATGGCATGGCGGCACAGTGGTTAGCACTGCTGCCTCATAGCACCAGGGACCCGGGTTCAATTCCGGCCTTGGATCACTCTGTGGAGTTTGCACGTTCTACCCATGTCTGCGTGGGTTTCCTCCGGGTGCTTCGGTTTCCTCCCACGGTCTAAAGATGTGCAGGGTACTGAGGAAGCGAGGGACGAAATAGCTGGGGCCTTAACAGATATCTTTGCAGCATCGTTGAGCACGGGTGAGGTCCCGGAGGACTGGAGAATTGCTAATGTTGTCCCTTTGTTTAAGAAGGGTAGCAGGGATACTCCAGGGAATTATAGACCTGTGAGCTTGACATCAGTGGTAGGCAAACTGTTGGAGAAGATACTGAGGGATAGGATCTATTCACATTTGGAAGAAAATAGACTTATCTGTGATAGGTAGCATGGTTTTGTGCAGGGAAGGTCATGTCTTACAAAGCTAATAGAATTCTTTGAGGAAGTGACAAAGTTAATTGATGAGGGAAGGGCTGTAGATGTCATATACATGGACTTCAGTAAGGCGTTTGATAAAGTTTCCCATGGCAGGTTGATGGAAAAAGTGAAGTTGTATGGGTTTCAGGGTGTACTAGCTAGATGGATAAAGAACTGGCTTGGCAATAGGAGACAGAGAGTAGTGGTGGAAGGGAGTGTCTCAAAATGGTGAAAGGTGACTAGTGGTGTTCCACAGGGATCCGTGATCGGACCACTGTTGTTTGTGATATACATAAATGAACTGGACGAAGGGAGAGGTGGTCTGATTAGCAAGTTTGCAGATGATACTAAGATTGGTGGAGTTGCAGATAGCGAGGAGGACTGTCAGAGAATACAGCAAAATATAGATAGATTGGAGAGTTGGCAGATGGAGTTCAATCCAGGCAAATGCGAGGTGATGCATTTTGGAAGATCTAATTCAAAAACGGACTATACGGTCAATGGAAGAGTCTTGGGGAAAATTGATGTACAGAGAGATCTGGGAGTTCATGTCCATTGTACCCTGAAGGTGGCAACGCAGGTCGATAGAGTGGTCAAGAAGGCATACAGCATGCTTGCCTTCATCGGACGAGGTATTGAGTACAAGAGTCGGCAGGTCATGTTACAGTTGTATAGGACTTTGGTTAGGCCACATTTGGAATACTGCGTGCAGTTTTGGTTGCCACATTACCAGAAGGATGTGGATGCTTTAGAGACGGTGCAGAGGAGGTTCACCAGGATGTTGCCTGGTATGGAGGGTGCTAGCTATGAAGAAAGGTTGAGTAGATTAGGATTGTTTTCGCTGGAAAGACGGAGGTTGAGCGGGGAACCTGATTGAGGTCTACAAAATTATGAGGTATGGACAGGGTGGATAGCAACAAGCTTTTTCCAAGAGCGGGGGTGTCAATTACAAGGGGTCACGATTTCAAGGTGAGAGGGGGAAAGTTTAAGGGAGATGGGCATGGAAAGTTTTTTACGCAGAGGGTGGTGGGTGACTGGAACGCTTTGCCAGCGGAGATGGTAGAGGCGGCACGATAGCATTATTTAAGATGCATATAGACAGATGTATGAACGGGCGGGGAACAGAGGAAAGTAGATCCTTGGAAAATAGGCGACAGGTTTAAATAAAGGATCTGGATCGGCGCAGGCTGGGAGGGCTGAAAGGCCTGTTCCTGTGCTGTAATTTTCTTTGTTCTTTGTTCAGGTGGATTGGTCATGATAAATTTTCCCATGGTGTCCAAAAAAGATGTGTAAGTTAGGTTGAGGGTTATTGGGACAGGGCTGGGGAGTGAGCTTGGGTGGAGTAGTCTTTCAGAGAGTCGGGGCAAACTCGATGGGCCGAATGGTCTCCTGCACTGTAGGGATTCTATGAAACCCTGAGAAGTGCGAGGTGCTGCAATTTGGAATAAAAAGACAAAGGGAGTACTTAATGAATGTCAGGACATTAGGAAGCTCAGAGGAATAGAGGGATCTTGCAGTGCTTGTTCACATATCCATGAAAGTGGCAGGACAGGTAATTGGGTAGTTAAGTAGGCCTATGGGACAATTGCCTTTATCAGTCGTGGCATAGATTATAAGAGTAGGAAGGTTATAGTGAAGTTGTACAAAACTTTGGTTAGGCCACAACTGGAATACTGCATGCAGTTCTGGTCGCCTCACTATAGGAAGGAGGTGTTTGGATGAGAGAAGGAGGAGAGGAGATTCACCAGAATCTTGCCTGGGATGGAGCATTTGAGCTATGAAGGGAAGCTGGATAGGCTGGGTTGTTTTGTATACCCGAACAGGTGCCGGAGTATGGCGATTAGGGGCTTTTCACAGTAACTTCATTGCAGTGCAGTGTTAATGTAAGCCTACTTGTGATAATAGCGATTATTATTATTATTATTATTATTATTATTATTATTATTATTATTATTATTATTATTATTAATTATTATTTGTTTAAAGCAGAAAAGGCTGCGGCGGGATCGGATTGAGGGGTATAAGATTATGTGGGGTTTGGACAAGGTTGATAAGAAGCAGCTGTTCCACTTGGTTGAAGAGTCAATAACAATTGGGCATAACTTTAAGGTGAAGGGTAGAAGATATAGAGAGGATTTGAGCAAACATTTTTTGCATTCAGAAGATGGTGGGAGTCAGGAATGCACTGCCTGGGAGGGTAGTAGGAGCGGGAAACTTCACAACTTTAAAAAGTATGTGGATGAGCACTTGAAATGACATAAAATTTAAGGCAATGAACCAAGTGCTGGAAAGTGGGATTAGTGTAGATTTAGTGTAGTTGGCAGTACAGACTTGGTGGGCCTAAGGGCCTTTTCTGCACTGTATGTATGACTATGGTCATGCTTTATTTATACCCTCAGTCTTGATTTCCCAGTTCTCCATCCACTGTTGCAGTGAAACTCCTGTCCTGCAACAAAGTGTACTTTCCAACGAGTTTGCTGCTTGACTATAAATTATATCAAATCAAAATATAATGCATAAAATATAGCTTTTGCATCCTGTTGCGATTATTTCTGTGTTCTAATAGTGGTTCACTCAGAGATTAAATTTGGATTTAACTCCTTTTGTGACATTAGCTCTTGTTTTTTTTAACCTACTTAATTTATGCTTGTGAGGAAAAAGAAAGAAGAAATCCCTCATTAAGAGTCTTCATAATTCCGTGATTGGAATCATAGAATGATACAGCAAAGAAGAAGGCCATTCTGTCAATCGAGTCTGAGCCGACTCTTTTAAAGAAACAATGCAGTTACTCCCGCTCTTCCGTTCTTTCTCGATATTCCTGCATTTTTTCCTCCTTCAAGTATTTAGCCAATTCTTTTTGCACTGTATATATCTATTAATAAAGTCAAGGACCTTGTATGTTCTTTTAAAAGATTTACCAACTTCCATCTTTAAAAATCTGAATACATGTACCTTCAAATCTGTCACTATAGTCACTTTAAAATTTATTAATTTCTTTTATATTGCCTTTTTTCATTCTACCTCGCAAAATGTATCAATACATACTTCTGTATTAAATCTGATTTCCATGCGTCTGCCCATTTCACCAGTCTGTCTGTTACTTTCCTTGTTTTTATGGAGCTTCTATGTTTCTTGAGTTTTCTATCATCTGTGAACGTTGTAATTACACCAAGTGCAGATCATTAATAGAAATTGAAGAGAGCTATGGTCCCTTTACATGAATTCCCTGAATACTTTTCTCCAGTCTGAAAGAGGACCATCCACCACAACCCCCACCATGGACTTTATCTTTGCTCACATTTGTCAATAAACTTTTGAAAGTCGATGCACACATCAACTGTGGTGCCCTTGTCAGACCTCTGTTATCTCATCCAAAAACTTAATTAGGTTAATCTGACAAATCAATGCTGACTTTAATTTATAAGCCCATACTTTTGTAAATGCCAATTAATTTTGTCCTGGGCTGTTGTCTCAATGTTTCCCTGCCATTGATGGGTTAACTGGCCTATAGTTCCTTTTTTTAATGCAAAATGCATTCCTCCAGTTCTCTGATACAATACCCATTCTGAATTAGAATTGAAAGAGAGCCTCTGCAGTTGTATCCCTTATTTCCTTCAGTATTCTAGGATACATCCATAACCGGTAACTTTTCTATTTTGATCTCTGCCAACCTTTTCATTTCCTAATGTTAATTTTATCCTGTCCATTATCACTACTGGCTCATTTTACTGCTGCATTCTCTTCTCCAGTGAAGACAGATGCAAAGTATTCATTTAGTCATACCTTTTACCTCCGCAAGAACATCTCATTTTGGTCCCTAATTGACTACTTTTTTATTATTGATGTATTTGCACAAGACTTGCTGTATCCTTTTATTTTAACTTAATCTATTCTCAGAGACCCCTGTCTATACCTCCGTTGATTAGGTCCCAAAAACAACTAAACTTGTCCACCTTGCTTGCAATCATTTGTCCCACAGTACTGAGGATGTGCTCTCCCACAAGGTGTTGTCACCCTCACCAGTTTGAGAGTGTCACACACTGAGAATTCCTGCACTGCCGCTTGCTCCTTCTTAACCTACTGGATAACCATCCACTTACTGTACTTGTGAATTCTCTGTACCACCATAAACATAGACATAATAATTATACTTGACCTTAATTTTAAAGCACTAATCAATCCAAGGGCTTCAGATGTTAATCAATTAATGGGTTATTTATGTGCAGCATGGTAGCACTGTGGCTTCACAGCACCAGGGTCCCAGGTTCGATTCCCCGCTGGGTCACTGTCTGTGCGGAGTCTGCACGTTCTCCCAGTGTCTGCGTGGGTTTCCCTCGGGTGCTCCGGTTTCCTCTCACAGTCCAAAAACGTGCAGGTTTGGTGGATTGGCCATTATAAAATTGCCCTTAATGACCAAAAGGATAGGAGAGGTTATTGGGTTACGGGGATTGGGTGGAAGTGAGGGCTTCAGTGGGTCGGTGCAGACTCGATGGGCCAAATGCTCCTTCTGCACTGTATGTTCTATGTTCTTATATTTAAAGTTTCATGAGCTATTTTATTATCTGACAGTTTTCATGTTATTTGCTTATATCATTTAATTCTTTTTGTTATGTACCATTTTACAGCCAAAGGCAATGCATATAAATGATAATCTGCATCCTTTGCAGAACAATAGGAACATAATCTAACTTGATGGGTTGTTAACATGCCATGACGTTTTTACAGATAGACAATGCTACATGGCGGCACGATGGCACAGTGGTTAGCACTGTTGCTTCACAGCACCAGGGACCTGGGTTTGATTCCCGGCTTGGGTCACTGTCTGTGCAGTGTCAGCACGTTCTCCCCGTGTCTGAGTGGGTTTCCTCCGCGTGCTCCAGTTTCCTCCCACAAGTCCCGAAAGACGTGCTTGTTAGGTGAATTGGACATTCTGAATTCTCCCACAGTGTACCCGAAAAGGCACCATAGTGTGGCGACTAGGGTATTTTCACAGTAACTTCATTGCAGTGTTAATGTTAGCCTAATTGTGACACTAATAAAGATTATTATTATTTGTGGTCTCCTACAGCTTTGCAATTCAATTAGCACCTTGACAACAAAAATTCAATGGAACATCTGCAAAGTCTCTAAATGAATAGTTTTAGTTACTCAGACAGTGGACAGCATTTTGCTTCTCCAGCTGTGCCTAGGTTTATGCATTTATTTTTCAGGAAACAAAGGTATCTAAAATGATTGCTGAATTCCCCCCCCAAAAGAACATACCAGATTGTCCTTTCCAGGACAAACCTATCAAAAGAAAAACTATGCTCTTGAAGTTGGATGGTCGCACCCATAACCCATGATCATTGAACAGCCGTATAAGAAGAAAATAAAAGTGGAAAAATCCAAGTATAGGAGTAAATTTACCTACTTTGGGCAAATGCAAAAATTAGAATACATCACTCCTGTGGTTGTACAGTATAGCCTTTTTCACTGATCCATGTAACATATTGCTTGCATTAAAAACATGCTAAGTGCCACTGTAATAAAAATGAAAAATGCTGGAAACACTCAGCAGGTGTGTAGAGAGAAATAGTTAACGCTTCAGGTGGATATTTCATCAAAACACTCACTGGGCCAGCATTCCACATCAACATGTGCCAAAAGCTTGAATTCTGTGAAAAATGCAATAGGCCATTCACTGTTGCAGATTGCTGTAATCAGTGCCTAAATGTGATACCACTTTTGACTTTTGTCGATAAGAAGTTACATAAATAATTTATACATCATTCCATTTTTCCTACAGTTAATCAGTAAGTTACATTGACTGCGGAAATGGCTGAGGCTGTAGAGAGAAAAATGGATGACTGGGAGTGTTGCAAGGCTGCAATACGCTTGAGGAGTCCAGAGAACATCACAAACAGTGAGAGCAGGTAGCGTAGTTTAGCTTGATCTAGCTAAGGAGGCACAAATATGTGCAGGGTTTCTGAACTCAATGTAAATTCAAAAGTAATCTAGCAGTATTGTACTGCTTCGGTACTATAATTTCTCTGAGAACAGTTGTATCTTGGACTTGGGGGCTAAGTGTTGTGCTGACATGCCCATAGAAGTGAAGGACATTCTTATTAAGAAATAGACCATGGTGGTGCAGTGCTTAGCACTGCTGACTCACGGCGCCGAGGACCTGGGTTCGATCCCGGTCCTGGCTCACTGTCTGTGTGGAATTTGCACATTCTCCCCGTGTCTGCGTGGGTCTCACCCCCACCACCCAAAGATGTCAGGATAGGTGGATTGGCCATGCTAAATTGCCCCTTAATTGGGGGAAAAAAATAATTGGATACTTTGAATTTATTTTATAAAGGAAATAGACCATATTTTCACTTGGATCCTGTATATGAGCTTCAAGCAGTCATGAGCTATGCACACCATCACACATTAACTCTTGTTAGTTCAAAGTTGTTTTTCTCAAAATTGTAATATAACCACATTGAAATTGTGGAAAAGCAGTTTTATTCATATTCAACAACTTTTGAGTTGAGAATGGATAGCACAAGTAAGATGAAGAAAAGCTACCTCTCTAAGGACCAACTCCAACTTCTGAGCAGTCCAAAAATGTGCAGGTTAGGTAGATTGACCATGCTAAATTGCCCCTTAGTGCCCAAATGTTTTGTTGGGGTTATGGGGATAGGGCGGGGGCCTAGGTGGCGTGCTGCTGCGGATGTTGGTGCAGACTCGATAGACCGAATGGCCTCCTTCTGCACTTCACAGATTCCATGTCCAGATAAAGCAGTGTAGGCTACAACAGCCTTCTTGTTGAGGGGTATACCTTTTTATTTTTCTCCTTTCAGTTACTTGTATGTTACCCATTATTTGGAGAACTTAGCAATGTGATATTTGACTTCCTTATTGCAATAAGGTTGGTATATTATTGCATATAATTTATATATAGCAGTGCACACACATACATTAAACCTAAAATTGTCCTGAAATCTAATTCTAGGTAATTTAACATTTTTCTTCCCAAATTTGATTCATAGTTTTTCATATTTGAGTGTGAAACTAATTTGTTGTTATCAAACACATTAGCCAACGACCCTATGTGGCTAATTGGGTACCCAGAAGTAACCAGTTGTATTTCTCTCTTCTGGGGCATGAGATCTAAATTCTCATATTTGCAGAGTATATGCACATCATTCCTGCTTGTTGGTCAAATGGTGAGACAAAACGCAGTGTGTGTATGTTATTGATAGTTATCCATACATTTCCTGCTTGGCCACTGGTGGTAAATGTATAAATAAATATACACATGAGAAGTACATTCGCCTGTATTATGTGAGGGTAAAATGTTTTGACTTGGATCATGTGGCTAAAATAATGGGCTGGATTCTCCCGTTCCCCAGCCGCATATTTCTCGGTGGCACGCCATTCGCGAGCGGCGTGATTTTGTCTTCCTGTCGCTTGTCAATGGGATTTCCCATTGAAGCCACCCCATGCCACCGGGAAACCCACGGGTGGAGGTGCGCTGCGGCAGGAAAAGAGAATGCCAATGGGCGGAGAGTTCTGGCCAATGACAGAGTAGCCATTGTGGCTGGTCAGTGATTTATGTTGAACAACAGTGAGTTAAAGGTGCATTTATGTATTTTTTATGAAGTGATGATATCAATGTGATTTTGGGAGAATTAACAGTGGTATAACTTGCACATGCTTTCTGCTCTTTGTGATCTGTACACAGGCCGGTGACTTTCAGAAGAATGCATAGCATGTGACCATCAGTCAAGCACATGTTGAGCAGAGGGAACGATCTGGACCTCTTAATATGGGCAATTAGGCAAAGTTAGTACAGTTGGGCAGAGAATTAGACCATTCCACTGACTGGTGGTAATGTTTAGGTGTTCTAATTGAATTATATTCCTTCAGACATGCACTGTTAATAGCAACCAAATATTACTCTGTAATTCAAAATCTATATTACTACCTCATATTTTTCATCACTGTAAGCAGGTTTTAGAAAGGCTTAACTGTTTAAATTCAAGCACTATCATTTTCTGTGATCCTATTCTGTAATCTGAAGATGAATGCTGACATGGCCAGCTTTATTTTTTTGGGCAGGTCTGACAGTGATCCAAAGTCTGAATTAGGAATTCCTGTTGTATTTCTCAACACATCAGAGAGAGAGACCTTGGAAAAGACCAATGACATTGGTAAGAAGTCACTGCCTCATTCAGCTGCTGTTCCTAATCGCCTATAAATAGCTGCATTATGGTAACGTTGCATACTGCATTAAAGCACACACCAACGTATTGATCTGTAAGAAGGACCCATTACACAGTACGTGGTTTGATCACTGACCTTCTCTCCAAATGGATGAATGAAGTGTAATTACATACTATAACAAAAGTTAAAGTTGGAAAGCTTATTTATTAAGGCAGATTGGTTCCGCAGTGAAGAATGGCTTGTGACAGCCAACCTCTTCTGAAAAGCAAGTAGCTCAAGTTTGCATTTCACTTGTATCAACATAATCACTTGGACTTTAACTTTGTGTGCGTGTGTGTGTGAGAGGGAGAGATTGGCAGATTTACTGACCACGGAATTATTTTACACACGCAAACCTAAATTCACATCTGTAAAATGGCTGGTAACAACGAGTGCAGTATGCAGTGTTCTGGAATGTGCATAAACCATCGAGTGTAGGAGAAGCTGTAGACTCTGGAGTTACTAGAATATCACACTGGTGATGGTGAGGTCAAGGAACTCTTATAATATGACATTTGATACTAGTGATAATTTCACCTTTCCGCACCAGTGTGAGATTCTTTATAAATCTTTTGGGTTGAATTTTGTTTGAATTTTAGACATTCTGTGCATACATTTTTAATGTTAAAGGTATGAGGTCAGAGCTCACTTTTTAAAAATTTGCATTCGAATTTGATAATTTCAGCATAATGCAATTTTTCATTGTAATTGTACTTATAAAAGTAATGTTGGGTGGCACAGTGGTTAGCACTGCTGCCTCACCGTGCTGAGGACCCGAGTTCGATCCGGCCCCGGGTCATTGACCGTGTGGAGTTTACACATTCTCCCCATGTTTGCGTGGGTCTCACTCTCAAAACCCAAAGATGTGCAGGGTAGTTGGATTGGCCATGCTAAATTTCCCCTTAATTGGAAAAAAAACAGAATTGGGTACTCTATATTTAGTTTTAAAAATAAGGTATAAATGTCATCAAAACAATATTTACAACTGGGTTGGTTAATACGACTATTAAAATCTTAGTTTATAAATGCCCAAGTTTTATTGCTATGTTCTTAACGTAGATTAGTTGCATTCTTTGCTGCATGAAAGCAGTATGAGGATACATCAGTTTAAGTACAACAAACAGTGAGTAAAATTAATAGTTTGCCTAATTTGTATATAACATTAGGTTGTACTTGAAGTGGATACTGTTTTAATCTGTGTGAGCTACAGAGAAATAAATGCAATAATTTCACAAAATGGTAAGGACTCTATAGTTCAGGATAAAACTTGCATGCACAGTGCTACTCATTCAGTTCTCAGTAAGGAGAAGAATGAGTTAACTTGAAATATACAATTACTTGTTCTCTAAATGGGATGTGGGACTTTGTGCAAATGTTTTATTTCAGTATAGTATATAAAACGCATACAAGGGGCGTCATTCTCCGACCCCCCGCCGGGTCGGAGAATGGCCGTTGGCCGCCGTGAATCCCGCCCCCGCCCCCGCCGAAGTCTCCGCTCCCGGAGATTGGGCGGGGGCGGGAATCGGGCCGCGCCGGTTGGCGGGACCCCCCGCTGGATTCTCCGGCCCGGATGGGCCGAAGTCCCGCCCAGAAACTGCCTGTCCCGCCGACGTAAATCAAACCTGGTATTTACCGGCGGGACCAGGCAGCGTGGGCGGGCTCCGGGGTCCTGGGGGGGGGCGCGGGGCGATCTGACCCCGGGGGGTGCCCCCACAGTGGCCTGGCCCGCGATCGGGGCCCACCGATCCGCGGGCGGGCCTGTGCCGTGGGGGCACTCTTTCCCTTCCGCCTCCGCTACGGCCTCCACCATGGCGGAGGCGGAAGAGACTCTCCCCACTGCGCATGCGCGGGAAACTTTCGGCGGCCGCTGACGCTCGCGCGCATGCGCGGGGAAACTGACAGCGGCCGCTGACGCTCCCGCGCATGCGCCGCATTTCCGCGCCAGCTGGCGGGGCAACAAACGCCATTTCCGCCAGCTGGCGGGGCGGAAATCCCTCCGGCGTCGGCCTAGCCCCTCAATGTTGGGGCTAGGCCGCCAAAGATGCGGAGACTTCCGCACCTTTTTGCCGGCGCGATGCCCGTCTGATTTGCGCCAGCTTTGGCGCCAGTCGGCGGGCATCCCGCCGTTGGGGGAGAATTTCGCCCAAGGTCTATTATAGCAATATATTACTACAGTGGACCAATGATGGTAGGCTTCGAATTAACTCTTTAAGGAACATACTGTGCAAACATATTGTGTGTTTCAGTATTTCAAAGGTACTTTTTGTTAAAACCTTTTAGCATGTTTAGGAACACAGCATAGAATCCTTTTTTTTTTAAATGTATTTTATTTCAAATGTGTAAAAAACAGTAACACATAGAACACACTCCACAACTTCACAGTCAACAGTTTGTACAATTTTTCCCCCTTTACCCCTATCCTCCCCTTCTTCCCTCCCCCAGTGGCGAACAGTTCTTCAAACATTTTCATGAGCAACCCCCATCATGTTTCGATGCCCTCCGCTTACCCGTTCAATTCAAATTTGATCTTTTCCAACCGAAGAAAGTCATGCAGGTCCTCCAGCCAGGCCGCCACCCTTGGTGGCGTATTTTACCTCCAATTCAGCAAGATCCTTCATCGGGCAATTAGAGAGGCGAAGGCTACAACATCAGCCCCCTTCCCCTCCAGCAGCTCCGGCATTTCTGATACCCCAAAGATCACCACCATTTGGTCCAACCTGACCACCACCCCCACAATTTTAGATAATGTCCCAAACACCGCCTCCCAGTAACTCTCCAGCTTCTCGCAACCCCAGAACATGTGCGCATGATTTGCCGGCCTTCGCCACACTTCTCGCACTCATCGGCCACCCCTTGAAAGAACCCATTCCTCCTCACCCAGGCCATATGTGCTCTGTCCCCGCCTTGAACTGAATCAAGCTCATCTTCGTGCAGGAGGAGGTGGAATTCACCCTACGCATCATCTCGCACCACAGTCCAAAGCCTATTTCCCCCATCAACTTCTCCTCCCATTTGTTCTTAAACCTCACCACTTGCACCCCTTCCCCGCTCCCCCAACCATCCATATGTGTCTCCTATTCTACCTCTCATCCGGGAGCAGCAGTTGCTCCAATAGGGTGTAACCCGACAACCTGGGAAACATCCTCCACTCATTTCAAGCAAAGTCCCTCGCCCACATATATCTAAATTCACTCCCCCTCGGCAATTCAAACCTCTGCTGCAACTCATCCAGACCTGCAAACTACCCTTCCAGATACAAGTGCCTCACCCTCACCAGTACCATCTCCCTCCACTTCCCATTCATCCATCCATCTCCCCCGGCTTAAACCTGTGGTTCCCACACAGTGGTGTCAACATCGACATCCCCTCCAACTTAGTGTCGCCGCAGCTGATTTCGCACCCTAATCGTCAACTGTACCACTGGGCTCCCCGTATAAGACCATAAAAATATAGGAGCAGAATTAGGCCATTCGGCCCATCGGGTCAGCTCCGCAATTTGATCATGGTTGATATTTTTCTCATCCCCATTCTCCTGCCTTCTCCCCATAACCCCTGATCCCCTTATTAATCAAGTCTCGATTGTCTCAAAGACACTCAACGACTTGGCCTCCACAACCTTCTGTGGCAATGAGTTCCGCAGATTCCCCACCTTCTGGTTGAAGAAATACTTTTGCGGAGCTAGTGGCAGTGGAGCTGTCACCAGATCTCAGACTGGATTAACTACAGGACCCTTCTTCCAACTTGACCCACTCTGTCTCCCCCCCCCCCCCTCCCCTCCCCAACCATCGCTTCACATTCGCTGCCCAATAGTCGTGCAGCAGGTTCGGGAGCGTCAACCTCCCTTTCTGCCTCTGTAACAGGGCCCTCTTTACCCTCGGCACCTTCCCTGCCCATATAAACTCCGAAATCACAGTCTCCAATTTCCAGAAGTAGGCTGTCGGGATGAAAATTGGGAGAGTCTGGGAAACGAACAGGAACCTTCAGCACGTTCATTTTTACAACCTGCACCCACCCTGCCAGTGTCAGGTGTAATGTGTCCCATCTCTTAAAATCCCCCCCTAATCTCTTCCGCCAACATTGTCAAATTCCGCCTGTGCATCATAGGCCATTCCCTCGTCACCTGAATCCGCAAGTACCTGAACCTTTCCCCAGCTATCTTAAATGAACAACATTCCCAAGCGCGCCTCCTGCCCCGCCACATTCACTGGAAAGACACCTTGCTCTTCCCGACATTTAACTTTTACCCAGAGGAGGCCCCAAACCTCTCCAATATTCCCATGATCCTACCCGTACTCTCCAGCAGGTTTGAAACAAACAACAACAGGTCGTCCACCTACAATGACGCCCGTGCTTCTTGCTCCGCCTCACGATCCCTTGCCATTCCACAGACCCCTAAGGGCCACTGCCAAGGGCTCAATCACCAGCGCAAACAACAACGGCGACAGCGTACACCCCTGACCCGTTCCCCTATGCAGCCCAAAATGCCATGAACTCATACCATTTGTATATACGCTTGCCACCAGGGCTACATACAAGTGCACCATGCCACAAACTTCGGACCAAACCCAACCCTACCCAAGATCGCAAATAAATACCTCCACTCCACCCGACCAAAAGCCTTCTCTGCATCCATAGAAACATTGACCTCAGGCACCTACCCCAATGACGGAGCCATAACCGCAATCTATAGCCTCCTAATATTATTGGAGAGCTGCTTACCCTTTACGAAACCCGTTTGATCCTCAGCAACCACCCTGGCATGCATCCCTCCATCCTCTCCGCCACAAACTTAGCCAGCACTTTCATGTCTCTGTTCAACAAAGAAATGGGCCTATACGACCCACACTCCCAACGGATCCATCCCCTTCTTCCGGATTAGCGTGATCGAAACCTTTGTCAGTGTCTCTGGTAGCTCCAACTTCTCCAACACCTCACTAAACATTCCCAACAAATGTGGTGCCACCTCTGTCGCGAATGCCTTATAAAGCTCCGCCGAATAGTCGTCCAGCCCTGGAGCCCTTCCCGGCTTCATCCCTCTAATGCTGTCAATCATCTCCCTCAGCTTCAGCGGCTCTTTCAATGTCTGCCTCCTCTCTTCCTCCAACCTTGGAAACTCCATCTAGGAACCGTCTCATATCCCCTTCCTCTCCACCTGGCTCCACCCTGTACAGCTTCTCGTAGTACCCCCTGAACACTTCATTTATCTTCGCTGGCTCCGACACTACCTCCCCCTTCTCTGTTTGCACCTTTAAAATTCCCCTGGACGCAGCCTGCCTCCTCAACTGGTGGGCCAGCATACAGCCCGCCTTCTCCCCATATTCATTTTGTACCACCCTTGCCCTCCGTAGCTGCCCCACCGCCCTTCCCGTCATCAACCTATCGAATTGCTCCTGCAACCTCTTGATCTCCACAAACAACTCTGTAGTGGGGGCCTCCATGTATCTCCTGTCCACCTCATCTCTCAGCCAACAACCGTCCACATTCCTCCTCCTATCCCTGTGCGCTTTGAATGAGATAATCTCCTCTCAGACCACTGCCTTCAACGCCTCCCAGAACGTGGCCCCTCACACATCCCCGTTCTGATTAATCTCCACGTACTCCCCGATCGCCAACCTTACCCTTTCACAAAACCCCTTATCCACCAACAGACCCGAATCTAGCCTCCATCCTGGCCTCTGCGCCTGCCCCGCACTTAGGCCTCACCACCAGCCAATGCAGTGCATGATCAGATATCACAATCCCTGCATACACTCCCCCCACCAGCCTCAACAACACCGCTCGGCTCACCACAAAGAAATCAATTCTCGAGTACATCTTATACATGTGTGAGAAGGAGGAGTACTCCCTCCACCCGGGTTCCTAAACCTCCACGGATCAACTATTCCCATCCGTTCCATAAGCCCTCCTAACTCCTTCGCCGTCCTTACCCTTCCCATTGACTTGGGGCTCGACCAGTCCAACCTCGGCTCCATCACACAGTTAAAATCTCCACCTATGATCAATTGGTGCGTATCCAGGTCTGGTTTCGCTCCCAACAAATGCCTCACAAACCCCACATCATCCCAATTTGGCACATATACGTTGACTAGCACCACTGGCGCCCCCTCAATCACCCCACTCACTATCACATAACTTCCCCCTGGGTCTCGCGCTTCCCTGGCCCCCACAAACCCCGTTCTTTTGTTCAACAAAATGCTTCCCCCCCCCCCCCCCCCCCGCGACTTTGAGTCAAACCCCGAGTGAAATACTTGTCCCACCCATCCCTTCCTCAACCTAACCTGGTCCTTCACCCAGAGGTGTAACTCCTGTAAAAAGATCACCTCCACCTTCAAACTCTCAGGTGTGCAAAAAACCCGTGACCTCTTAATCGGCCCATTAACCCCCAGACGTCCCACGTTACAATTCTTACCAGAGGCTTATGTCTCTGTCCCCCTCCGGCCTTGCCTCCTCTAATATCACCCTAAATCGGGCCCATCCAAGATGGCCCCTCTCTCCGTCCATGACCACGCTCGGTCCCCAACTCTCTCAGAATAGAATCCGAGCATCTTACAGCACAGATGAAGGCCAATTGTCCCATTGTGCCTTTACCTACTCTTTGAAAGAGCTATCTAATTAATCTCACTCTCCTGTTATTTCCCCATAAAACTACAAATTGGTCCTTTTCAAGGAAATTATTCCTTTTGAAGGTTACTATTGAATCTCCTTCCATCATCCTTTCAGATGATACACATGAGATCATAACAATTCACTGCATAAGATAATTTATCTTCATTTTCCCTTTGACCCTCTTGCCAATTATTTAAATCTGTGTCCTTTGGTTACTGACCCTCATGCCAGTGGAAACAGTTTCTATGCAAATCCTTCATAATGTTGAATACCTCTATATTGAATCCCTCCTTAAATCTTCCATGCTTCAAAGAAAACAATTGAAGCTTCTCTGGTCTCTGTGTGGACCTAAGTAGAAGGAAATTGAGTCTTCTCTCCAGTTGCCAGTTTCTACTTTCAAGTTTTAATTTCAACGAGACAATCTCAAATTAAAAGAAAATTTGGAGATAATCTTGACCAGCTTGTGCACAGTTTTGTGCTTGGCTTGCAAATCTGAACCGTTGAACATGTTACTTGCATGATTTGCAGAGTTGGTGAATGGTGGGCATCTAAGGAAGGGAGTTAGAATAGACTTTATTGTGGAGGTGGGGGTGGGGGGGGGTTTAGGAATTATATAAATTCAAAGCTCTGGGAATGCATTCCTCATCTCTCCTTATAAAGGAAAATGTTAAAACTGGGACAAATTAATATCAGTTTTATTTCATCAAATCTTTCTTGGGACATGCAGGGCCAGGAGGTTGGATTAGTAACCACATTCAGAACAATTGTAATATAATCCATTAAATATTGTCTTCATGCTACAGTTTTATAACATTAAATTTTAAGATTTCAATTTCTTGGCTGATGTTTGAAAATTTGTGATTCCACAGTTGTAAGTCAACATATAGCACATGTACACCTATAAGAGGACACTTTGTTCATTATGGCTCAAATGGGATGCGAGTCCGCACAACCAAACCACCATGTACAAACTTGATTTTTAAAAAATATAACTGGGCATATTGATGGTTACAGACACCTGTCCACTTTGTTCTGTAAATAGTTTTGAGTTATTAAATTATTATGCTTAATAATGTAAGTATAGTTTTTTAATGATTTAGCAAAAACAATAAAATGTGAAAACTGCTTCAGTAACTTTCTGTTCTGTTCTCATTATTTTCAGACATTCCTTTCTTGTGATGACTTTCTTTTCCTTTCCCATCACTCCTTGTAAAGCCTTTTAACTCTCACTTCTATTTACCATGGGTAACTCCACTTCCATGCCCTTTGAGGGTAAGACTGACTTTCTCTTGACAGTCACTAGAGCTCTGAGTTATCTCTGCTCCTTGCTTTTCATTTATTGCAGTTAGATTATGCAATAAGCAAAGTACAACTTCTAAGCAGATCTCAGTACACATTTTGTGTCAAATTAAGAATCGGTCTAAAAAGTGCAGTTATGCCACTTACAGATGTTTGAAATTGGAATAAACAAGTATGATTGACTATTTTCTCTCACAATGGGACTAAATCTTTTTATTGTCTATTTTCTTTAGTTTGAATAATCATGCCATTTTCTTCCCTTACCTTGTGGAAAGAAAGACTTTCATTTATATTGCGCTTTTCACGACAGCAGGCTATCAGAAAGCACCAAAAGGCCAATTAAGTTAATGTTATAATGTAAAAAGCGCAGCAGCTACTTTTCACAGCAACATTCCCCCAAACAGCAATGTGATGACATCCAAACAATTTGTTTTAGTGACATTGGTTGAGGGATAAATATCTGTCAGGACTGCATTCTCCAACTGGAAGAAGGTGCCATTGTTCCTTCTGCATTCACTTGAGGGCGCCCGTGGGGCCAGTGCTTAATCTTCCACCTGAAAGACATTGGCGCTATTCTCTTGCTGTGTTGCGCTCAAACGAAAGCATAACAAGGCCGGAATATCCTGGGAGAGCCCTCCAGTCGGCCTCTCGGCAGCCTCCGTGCCTCATGGGATTTACCCAAGTCCCACCAGACGTCGGAGTCAGAAGCCACCCAAATGGGGCGGGACCAAACGGTGATCCCGGAAGTAGGTGTTAAACCTACCAAAACCTACCTGCTCGATATCCACCAGCCTCCCTCGATTGTCTGACCTCCCCAGGGAGGCTGCAGCCGGGTGCTGTTCAGCACTGGTCCACCCAAACGTGGACCAGGCAGAACGGCACCTGGGGGGTCTCCTGGGCCATCGGTGGTCAGGGTCAGTTCAGGATGGCTCCCTGGCCCACCCCAGGAATCTGGACACCTTGACACTGCCACCCTGGCACTACTAAGGTGCCTGCGTGGCACTGCCAAGCTGGCCGGAGCACTGCCTGGTGCCAGTGCCAGGATGCCCGGTGCCATTGTGGCACTGCCCAGGGTCAGGGCCTGAAGGGGGCCATGCCCATGAAAGGAGGGTGGAGGGTGGGTTTGAAGGGTGGGGGTGTGCAGGGCAGGTACGTAGGGCCCTCCAGGAAGTTGGGGGTGATGGTTGGGGAAGCGAGAGGGGTGCTGGAAGGGGGCTTGGGGGAGGCCTGAAGAGGGGGGGCCCGCAGGGACCCCATAGCAGGCTGTCCTCACTTTGGGGGGGGGGGGAAGTGTCCGTGTGTGTGGGGGGGTGATATTCCCCATGGGTGGGGATGTGCGAGGGACCCAGGGCAGCACGGTGCAGTGGTTAGCACTGCTGCCTCATGGCACCGAGAACCCGGGTTCGATCAAGGCCCCAGGTCACTGTCCGTGTGGAGTTTGCACATTCTCCCCGTGTCTGTATGGGTCTCGCACCCACATCCCAAAAAGATGTGCAGGTAGGTGAATTGGCCACGCTAAATTGCCCCTTAATTGGGGAAAAAAAAGAATTGGATTCTCTAAATTAAAAAAAAAGAAATCGGGGTACCCATTCAAAATGGCTGCCTGATCTCTGTGTTCATTCGAAGTATGGGCTAAACTGGTGAGAAACTCCCCAGGGCCCAAAAAAGTGACCAAGTGTCAATGAATAGCAGTAGGGAACTCGCCGGTCCCTGAAAAACCTGCCACAAATGAACTTAGAAATTTTTTGTGAGAATCACACCCATTAACCTCAACAGTGCAGCACTTCATTATTATTAGGAATGTCAGCATAGATTTTGTGCCCAAGCCTCGTGAGTGGGGCTTGATTGCACAACTTAAGTGAGAGTAATTTGTAATGCTTTCCCCAATGACTTGTGCAAGTTCACCAAGTTCTACCATACAGGTCAGGATGATATCAGATTCCATATTCATTCCATGATGAGTTACCTGCCCTCAGCTGGAGCAGTGGGAAAACACTACAATTACTTTCAGGTCTTCGGTTGGGGTTGAAAAAAGGAACTCGACCAACATTTCTGCTCTTAATCTCTGTTCAGCGAGTGGACATCCATTGAGAGTGGCAAGAGTTAAAAAATGATGCTTTCCTATGGTCCAAATTCCTGATTATCAATTCTTAATAATAATAATCTTTGTTGTCAAAGTAAGATTACATTAACACTGAAATGAAGTTACTGTGAAAATCCCCTAGTCGCCACATTCGGCGTCTGTTTGGGTACACGGAGGGAGAATTCAGAATGTCCAAATTATCTAACAGCTCGTCTTTCGGGACTTGTGGAAGGAAACCGGAGCACCCGGAGGAGACACCCACAGACACTGGGAGAAGATGCAGACTCCGGACACAGACAATGACCCAAGCTGGGAATCGAATCTGGGACCCTTGCGTTGTGAAGCAACAGTGCTAACCACTGTGCTACCGTGCGCCCTATTCCACTGAATAACAGCAGCTCTGGGAGATATGAGTGGTGGGTGCAGAGCCCGTGGCTCTGTGTCAAAGCAAGGGGTTGATTTTTTTGGGGGGAAAGGAAAATTGGTGAGGGAATAAAATAGATTTGTTTTGATATTCAAAGAAAATGTGCAAAACACAAATGAAATATCTAAGTAAAGCTTATTTTAAATGTGTACATGATCTGCCAATAATTGCTTATTGCCATAGTCTTGTGTGGGCTGAATCACCTCTCTACTGCTTTATAATCTTTCCAGTAGAACCTGACCCCAGCTTTTCTTGCCCCCTCTACCATACTGCTTGCTTGTTGGTGTATTCTAGTTGAGTGTTGATCTGCTCTGGTTTTCTTCTGCGATATAACCTTTCCATATAATCTCTTGGTTAAGTAAAATACAACTATTTTACAGTCATTAATCAGCTACAATCCATATTTCAAGCAACATTAGAGATATTTGGAAAATGCAGTATAATATATTTTGTGAAATTATGTGTAAGCAAGTATGAATTTAAATCTGTCTTGTTCCCTGTCACCCATATTGTCAACCAAATACTCATCTTTGTTTCTAAAAGTTATAATATATTCAAGCCATTACAGTTAACCATAGAAACCCTACAGTGCAGAAGGAGGCTATTCGACCCATCGCGTCTGCACCGACCCTCTGAAAGAACACCCTACCTAGGCCCCACTCCCCGTAAACCCATAACCCCAACCAACCTGCACATCTTTGTGACACGAAGGGGCAATTTAGCATGACCAATCCACTTGACCTGTACTTCTTTGGACTGTGGCAGGACGCCGGAGTACCCAGAGGAAACCCACGCAGACACGGAGAGAAAGTGCAAATTTCCACAAAGACAGTGACCCAAGGCCGGAATTGAATCTGGGTCCCTGGTGCTGTCAGGCAGAAGTGCTAATCACTGTGACACCATACCGCTCCTATTGTCCACCAAGCATTGAATAAACAGCTAAACAGATTTTTGTTTACATGCAATCTCCGGTTAATTCTGAAGATGACTATTTGGTATATTGTTTTTCTAGTGAATTTGTTCAGTATGCCAACATACTGCAGCAATCTCCAAGTGTGTGTGCTTTCCATCAAAAGTACATTTGTTGAATGCTTGCTAAATCAGTAGGTAATCTATGTTACGAACGCAACTGTTGTTAATGCTGAGCAAGCCAGGTCTCGGATGGAAATCTGTCTCGGCTGATCGTAATCTGTTTTTTGTATTATAGAAGCGTGGAGGGACAGCTACTGAACTCAAATGCACAGAACTTCCGTGATAACTTCTAAAATTTGAAAAAATCAAAATGTTTATTTTTAAAAAAAAGATAAAACATAAACACACAAGATAAAAAGTACACAGTTAGAAAAGATCTTACAAGATAACCCCCAAAAATGCCTTACCAAAAGGTACACAATGGAACAAACTTTTTGGCAACAGCCCTTGTAGATTCTTAATTGAAAAATGCAGGAAATGTTACCAAATCAAGCCTTCCACTGCAAACGGAACTACATTTTCCGGCTTCCCAGATCCAAACAGATTCAAACAAACTGCTTCACAAGTTGCTTTCTCAATTCACAAATTTTCAGTATACTCCACTGCTACAGTTGAAAACAGGTTTTCTTTTCGCCCTTTCATGTTTGTGTTCCATTGCCTTCACAAATCCCTTTAAATTTAGGTTCCCCAAATAGTAAGATCTTTCTCTATCACCTCTATTTTAGATTAATGAATTTAAAATGTATGTCCCTTTTTGCTCATGACCCTCCTGTAAGATGCAAATATCCAAAGATGTGCAGGTTGGGTGGATTGGTCATGCTAAATTACTCTGTAGTGACCAGAAGGTCAGGTGGGATTGCTGGATTACAGGGATAGGGTTGAGGTGTGGGCTTAGGTAGGGTGCTCTTTCAGGGGCTGGTGTAGGCTCGATGGGCTGAATGGTCTCTTGCACTGTAAATTCTAGGAAATTATGAAATCTATGAAATGTTCCTTGTCACCTTTTGAACCACTTTTGAAATGTTTTTAAATTTTTTTTAATATAAGTTTAGAGTACCCAATTATTTTTTTCCAATTAGGTGGCCAATTCACCTAACCTTCACATCTTTGGTTTGTGGGGGCGAAACCCACGCAAACACAGGGAGAATGCGCAAACTCCACACGGACGAGCCGGGATCGAACCTGGGACCTCGGCGCCGTGAGGCAGCAATGCTAATCACTGCGCCACTGTGCTGCCCCTCTTTTGAAATGTAATAATTACCCAGCAATTTCAACACTTAATGCCAAATTTAAATTTCAAATCTACTCTCTTTACCTGTAAACTAAAACCCACCAGGTAAGGCCTCATTACACATGCAAAGAGGTAACAGCTTTTTACTCTTTCGTCCTTTATACTCCACAATTTGAGTCCAAAAACCTCCTTTGATTAGTCCTGGGCACACTCAATAGCTTTCCTTACCTAAGACAGAATAGATAAGATAACACACACACAAATGTAAAATGTACATATATCACATCTACAAAAGTAATGTGTTTTAAACATTTTACATGCAGAGGCTTTCCAGTTTTAAATTTATGCAGACAACTTGCATGGATTAACTTGTTTGAATATTAAGGCTATCATTGTCTTTGCATTGCCATTGGTGTACTATGGGCATGATTTACCTGCTGTGTCCCACCTCTCCCGGGATTCCCGACGATCATTACGGCTTTGTGAGAACGTGGGCAGGAACCAGTCTCGCAGAGTTAAGTGACTTTGAAAATTCACTTAATCTGCCTTTGCTAGATTGAACCGGTTCTCGGGATCTACCCGCCTTGCCAGGTAGATCCCAGCCGGGCGCCAATTAGTACTGGTGCGCACAAACCGGGGCCAGGTGTACTGTCACTTGGTGGGGAGGGCGGTCTCTCAGGCGATCAGGCACCCCTGGGTGGCTGGTATCTGGGCCAAGTGGCACTCTGACACTGTTGATGCCACCTGGGCACCATGGCACTGCCAGCCTGGCACCCTGGCTGGCAATCCCATGGGATCGGGCCCTCGCTGGGGATCAGACACGGGGGTGCCCTGCCCGTGTGAGGTGGCATGCAGGGGGCTCGAGGACCTCCCAGCAGATGAGTTGGGAGGTCCAGGGATCACATAGGGGAGGGGGGAGTCAAGGGATCTCTTCCTGCACTGAGGATCTCTGCTCGTCGGAGGCCCGAAATAAAACAGTGGCGTTGGTAGTGGGGTCGTTCCCGGCACTGCCTTGATTCCCGCCCAGAACGGACTCTTTTTAATGCCCCATGACAGGATAATAGTATTGTAACATTTGGGGAAAAGAACTTCCTTTAGCTTATAAAGCCCACCAAAATGTCAACATGAATCAGAATTTTAACTGCATCAAAGGAGGTCATTCTACCTACCATGCCTCTGCTTGCTTTTTGAAATAACTGTCTAATTTAGTCCCACAACCTTGTTTTTCTCCCATCACCCTGAAAATTAATCCTTTTCAAATACCTATTCAGTTGTTTATTGGAAGTTCCTATGGAATCTGCTTCCACCATTCTTTCAGGTTTATTGAACTTCTCAATTTTGTGAGTTCAATGGGGTTGGGAGGGGTGGAGGGGTGGTGTTCGGGGCGGAATCTCAATTCACCTCTACTGCATATTTTAAAGCTGCGACCTTCAGTTACTGACCTCCTTGTCAGGGGAAAAGTTTATCTTTATTTGTTCTATCAAGGTCCCTCATAACTTTTAATACTTCTTGTCTGATCTCCTTGTAACCTTTCTGCTAGAAGAATGATCTTAGCTTTTCTAATTGCTCCAAATCACTGAAAGGCAGGTTCTAAAGTAGTGTATTGTTTTATTGTTCGAATTTATCCAAATGGTCACATCAGTCTTTGCAGGTTTGATCTTTGTCAGATAAAATATTCTGCAAAAATAGTTGTTCCAATCACATTATACTTATCAAAAGTATACCTTGATGTACGAGATCAGTTCTAGTTCGAATCCGATGCTATAATGCCGAGAGTAATGTGCAGTTATTTTTGTGGATATTTTGATCTTTTAGGCATTATTTCACCTTTGTTTCTTTTGATATTTAAAAGGAAAATCAATTATTTTTCTAACCTTCTCTGAAGTTTGGTTGCTTTTTTTTTTCATTTATTTCAAATTCTTTAGTTAAAGGCCAATACAATTGAAGAGCGAGTGTACTTTTAAACTAAACTGTGCGTTCCCCATTGGCAGAAATACCAAGAAAAAATTGAAAGTAACAGAAGGATTCTCCATTTTGCAGACTCCGAGACCCATGAGTCATGTACCGCAAGAAGGGTGACGTAGTAATTGTATCTCAGTCCATGGCAACCATCAGCATTCTCCCAGTACTGAATGTCAATCTCCGTTCCAGTGCAATTCAAAAGACTAATCTTGGTTACTGTGTTTTTTAATTACAATTTTAAAAAATATATATATTTCATTCAAATTTTAACATTTTAACAATTAAACAGATAACATTTACAAAATAATACCAACCCCAAAACAATCCCGGACATCCCCCTCCTCCCACCCCTCTCCCTAGCAGTTGGCGGAAACCAGCTCCCCGAAATACAATACAAACAGATCCATGTCTCTTGTTCAACTCCTCAGACATCTCCACTCTCAGCAAATTTCACCTTTTCCATATACAAGAATTCCATTAGATCCCCCATCCATGCTGAGGCACAGGGTGGAGAAGCTGACCTCCACCCCAACAGGACCCATTTGTGAGTGATCAATGAGGCGAAGGCTAAAGCATCTGCCTCCGCTCCCGTCTGCAACTCTGGCAAGTTGAATTGCAATTTTGAATGCTGGGATCAAAACTCATACCAAAAAGGGTGCTGATCCTTATTAGCTCAGTGGTGCTATGTGGGGTCAGACCACATGCATGTGGTTATTACTAAACAGGAAACCTGTGTTTCACCTGATGAGATAAAATATTTCCCCTCAAGGATATATTTTCCAGCTTTTTGTTGCCCCCCCCACCCCCCGGTTCTCTGCACCGCCTCTCTCTGGAAAGTATTGATTCCTTGCTGGGGAATAATTAACCAAACACTAGATGCCACCCTTGCTTAAATTGATCTTCGTATGTGACTATTAGCAGATTATTGGCTATGGCGGGCTGGAGGCAAATTGGCAGCCAAATAACACTCCTTAACTTGAGTCTTAGCACCCGTTTCCCTGCTGTGATGAAGAAATTTATAACTGAGATGTCAGATCATATTAAACATGTGAAATATGTTCTTAAACTGCACATTATGAACCTTTCTATCATTTGACGAAGGATAAATTTTCCTATCAACGTATATTTAAGTTAAATAAAGTTAATCTCAAAACAAATATAAATTAGTTACTGAAATAGGAGGAGAATTTAAACTTTGAATGCAAAACAGGTAATATCAGATCAGCTGCCGTGATGTACATCGCTGGAAAATTGTCAGAATGGTGAACCACTGTGGCTTGAGGCCTGGCGCAGGAGAAAGGGCTTCAATGATTAAGAGTTATGGGACCGAGACTTCCGGTTGCGGCGATGACCAGCTAAGCCGCACGTTTCGGCGGCTCCAGCTTTGACGGACCTTCGGGCTCTTTTAAGAGCCCCAACGGGAAATTTTTGCGCCGAAACCCGGTGTGGGGGTGAAGCAACAGGGAGTCCCCCCCCAGTGTGAAAGAAAAAGATCGGCGGCGGCGGCCAGATCACGGAGGATCCTCGAGGGCAGCGGCAGAGGAAAGAAAGGAACAAGGTGGCGTCGCAGGGAGCCCAGGCGACATGGGGACTGGACCAGGATGAATTTTTAAGACGGTGTGTGGAGCTGCTAAAAAAGGAGGTGCTGGCCCCGATGTTACAGGCAATTGAGGGGCTTAAAGAAACACAAAAGGCCCAGGAGATAGAGCTCCGTGTGGTGGAGCAGAAGGTAACTGACAACGAGGACGAGATCCTGGGCCTAGCGGTCAAAATGCAGACGCACGAGGCGCTTCATAAGAAGTGCATCGAAAGAATTGAAGTCCTGGAAAATAGATCAAGGAGAAAGAACCTCCCCGAGGGAGTGGAAGGAGCTGACGACGGGGCTTATGCGAGCACAATGCTACGTTCGCTAATGGGAGCTGAGGCCCCCTCGGGCCCCTTGGAAGTGGAAGGGGCCCACCGGGTCCCTGCGAGGAGACCAAGCACTGGAGAACCACCTAGGGCGATGGTCGTGCGATTTCACCGCTTCAACGACAGAGAGGTTGTTTTGAGCTGGGCCAAGAAGGTACGAAGTAGCAGATGGGAGAATGCGGTGATACGAGTGTATCAGGTCTGGAGTGCGGAGGTGGCGAGAAGGAGGGCGAGTTTCAATCGAGCCAAGGAGGTGCTGCAGAAGAAGAAAGTAAAGTTCGGGATGTTGCAGCCGGCGCGATTATGGGTCACGCACCAGGATAGACATTACTATTTTGAAACGTCGGAAGAAGCACGGGCCTCCATTCAAAAAGAGAAACTGGACCAGAACTGAGGGACTGATGTTGGAGGGGAAACGACAATGCTGATGTATAGAGGTGTAAATTGGGGAGGGGGGCACACTGAGAAATGTGGGCACCGGTGGGGGGGAAAAAGAGACACCGGCGGGGGATGGGGAATGGGAACGGGGCTGTAGGGGGAGCTGCGCCATAGGGACGGGATGGTTCTAGAAAGCGCGGGGTTTCTTCTTTTTTTTCCCCGCGCCAGAGAGATGATGGCGGGAAGATGGGCGCAAGGAGGATGGGAGTTCCTCACACGGGGGGTGGGGGAGGGGGTGGGGGGGGGGGGGTCAAGGAGAGAGCGGGAGAAGCCGGGGTCAGTTGAAGTCAGCTGACTTTCGGAAGCAATATGGGGGGAGTAACCATGCTAGATGGGGATCTAGCAGGGGGGACAACTGCGTTGCTGCTGCTGAGATCGAAAGGGAGCTGGTAAGAGAAAAGGTGGTCGAGGCGGGAATGCGCTGCCTGGGGGACGGGTGGGTGCGCGGGACCGGGACGTGGGACTGGCCCGGAGAGGGTGATGGCTAGTCGACAGGGGAGGGGGGTGGGCCGGCCCCCAGTCCGGCTGATCACGTGGAACGTGAGAGGCCTAAATGGGCCGATTAAGAGTGCCCGAGTGTTCGCGCACTTAAAAGGACTGAAGGCAGACGTGGCCATGCTTCAAGAGACGCATCTGAAGGTGGCGGACCAGGTTAGGTTAAGGAAAGGATGGGTGGGACAGGTGTTCCACTCAGGTCTGGATGCAAAGAATAGAGGGGTGGCCATGTTGGTGGGGAAACGGGTGTCATTCGAGGCTAGGGACATTGTAGCGGACAGCGGGGGCAGGTATGTGATGGTGAGTGGCAGACTGCAGGGAATGGAGGTCGTGCTGGTCAACGTATATGCCCCGAACTGGGATGATGCGGGATTTATGAAGCGGATGCTGGGACGTATCCCGGACCTGGAGGTCGGAAACCTGGTAATGGGGGGGGGGGGGGGGGGCGACTTCAGCACCGTGCTAGACCCAGGGTTAGATAGATCTAGATCCAGGACCGGAAGAAGGCCGGCAGCGGCCAAGGTGCTTAGGGGGTTTATGGACCAAATGGGGGGAGTGGATCCGTGGAGATTTGCCAGGCCGCTGGCCAAAGAGTTCTCCTTTTTCTCCCATGTCCATAAGGTATACTCCCGGATAGATTTCTTTGTTCTGGGAAGGTCACTGATTTCGAGGGTGGAAGGAACGGAGTACTCGGCCATCGCTGTTTCAGACCATGCCCCACATTGGGTGGATCTGGAACTAGGAGAGGAGAGGGAACAGCGCCCACTCTGGCGACTGGATGTGGGATTATTGGCGGATGAGGGAGTCTGCGGAAGGGTGCGGGGATGTATCGAAAGGTACCTGGAGGCCAATGATGATGGGGAGATCCGAGTGGGGGTAGTATGGGAAGCGCTGAAGGCGGTGGTCAGGGGAGAGTTGATCTCCATCAGGGCTCACAAGGGGAAAACAGAGGCCAAAGAGAGGGAAAGATGACTGGGGAAGATCTTGAGTGTGGATAAAAGATATGCGGAGGCCCCGGATGAAGGACTATATAGGGAGAGGCGAAGACTCCAGGTGAAGTTTGACCTGCTGACCACAGGGAAGGCAGAGGCACAGTGGAGGAAGGCACAGGGGATGAGATATGAATATGGGGAAAAGGCGAGTCGCCTGTTGGCCCACCAGCTTCGTAAGAGGACAGCGGCGAGGGAAATGGGGGGAGTTAGGGATGAAACGGGAACTACGATGCGGAGAGCAGGGAAGGTAAATGAGGTGTTTAAGACCTTTTATGAGAGGTTATATAGGTCCCAACCCCCGGAGGGAAAAGAGGGGATGCAGCAGTTTTTGGACCAACTAAGGTTCCCGAGGGTGGAGGAGCAGGAGGTGGCAGGCCTGGGGGCGCCAATTGGGGTGGACGAGGTGACCAAAGGGCTGGGGAACATGCAGGCAGGGAAGGCCCTGGGACCTGACGGGTTCCCGGTGGAATTTTACAGGAAATACGTGGACCTGTTGGCCCCGCTGCTGGTAAGAACCTTTAACGAGGCCAGAGAAGGGGGGACTCTACCCCCGACAATGTCGGAGGCGACGATATCACTAATCCTGAAGCGAGATAAAGACCCGCTGCAATGCGGGTCTTATAGGCCTATCTCGCTCCTGAATGTGGACGCCAAGTTGTTGGCAAAAGTGCTGACAAGGAGGATAGAGGATTGTGTCCCAGGGGTGGTGCACGAAGATCAGACAGGGTTCGTAAAGGGGAGACAATTGAATGTCAACGTGCGACGGCTATTGGGGGTAATAATGATGCCCCCATCAGAGGGGGAGGCAGAGATAGTGGCGGCAATGGATGCAGAGAAGGCATTCGATAGGGTAGAGTGGGAGTATCTATGGGAGGTGCTGAGGGGGTTCGGGGAGGGGTTTGTCAGCTGGGTTAAACTCCTCTATGGGGCCCCAATGGCAAGTGTAGTCACAAATCGGCAAAGATCGGGGTATTTTCGACTACATAGGGGAACAAGACAGGGATGCCCTCTGTCCCCATTACTGTTCGCGCTGGCAATTCAACCACTGGCCATAGCGCTGAGAGACTCCAGGAAATGGAGCGGGGTGGTTAGAGGGGGAGAGGAACACCGAGTGTCACTCTACGCAGATGACCTACTGCTGTATGTGGAGGATCCAGTGGGGGGGATGACAGAGGTTATGCAGATATTGAGGGGGTTTGGAGATTTCTCGGGATATAGGCTTAACATGGGAAAGAGTGATACACCCTGGGGACCAGAGTAGAGGGATAGAAGGCCTGCCGCTAAGGAGAGTGGAAAGAAACTTCCGATACCTGGGGATTCAGATAGCCAGGAGCTGGGGAACCTTACACACTCAATCTGACTCGGCTGGTGGAGCAAATGGAAGAGGATTTCAAAAGGTGGGATATGCAGCTGCTGTCACTGGCGGGCAGAGTGCAGGCGATTAAGATGATGGTCCTCCCGAGGTTCCTATTTGTGTTTCAATGTCTCCCTATATTGATCACTAAGGCCTTTTTCAAGAAAATAGATAGGAGCATCCTGAGCTTCGTGTGGGCCGGGAAGGCCCCGAGGGTAAGGAGGGGGTTCCTGTAACGTAGCAGGGACAGAGGGGGACTGGCGTTGCAGAATTTGGGCGACTATTACTGGGCCGCCAATGTGGCGATGATCTGTAAGTGGATGATAGAGGGAGAGGGGCCGGCGTGGAAAAGGCTGGAGATGGCGTCCTGTAAAGGAACAAGCTTAAAAGCGCTGGTGACGGTGCCACTACCGCTCTCCACGAAAAGGTTTGCCACGAACCCAGTGGTGGCGGCAACATTAAGTATCTGGGGGCAATGGAGGCGACAGAGGGGTGTGCTGGGAGCCTCGGTGTGGTCCCCGATCAGGAACAACCATAGGTTTGCCCCAGGGAGGTTGGACGGAGGGTTCCAGAGCTGGCACCGGGCAGGAATTAGGAGAGTGGGAGACTTATTTATAGATGGGACGTTTGGGAGCACTAGAGGAAAAGTATGAGCTGCCTCCGGGAAATATCTTTAGGTATATGCAGGTGAGGGCGTTCACGAGACAACAGGTGAGGGAATTTCCGCTGCTCCCGACACGGGGGATCCAGGATAGAGTGCTTTCGGGGGGGTGGGTCGGGGAGGGCAAAGTGTCCGAAATATACTGGGAGATGAGAGAAGAGGGGGAGGAGCTGGTAGAACTGAAGGGAAAATGGGAAGAAGAGCTCAGGGAAGAGATTGAGGAGGGTTTGTGGGCTAATGCCCTAAGTAGGGTAAATTCCTCTTCCTCGTGTGCCAGGCTTAGCCTGGTCCAATTTAAGGTGCTACATAGAGCACACATAACGGGAGCGAGGTTGAGCAGGTTCTTCGGAGTGGAGGACAAGTGCGGGAGGTGCGGGGGAAGCCCGGCGAACCACACACATATGTTTTGGTCGTGTCCGGCACTGGAGGGGTATTGGAGGGGAGTGGCGGGAGTGATCTCGAAGGTGGTGAAGGTCCGGGTCAAGCCAAGCTGGGGGTTAGCTATATTTGGGGTAGCGGATGAGCCGGGAGTGCAGGAGGCGAAAGAGGCCGATATTGTGGCCTTTGCGTCCCTAGTAGCCCGGCGAAGGATTTTATTCATGTGGAAGGAAGCGAAACCCCCCCGGCGTGGAGGCCTGGATAAATTACATGGCAGGGTTCATAAAACTGGAGCGGATGAAGTTTGCGCTGAGAGGATCGGCTCAGGGGTTCTCCAGGCGGTGGCAACCGTTCCTCGACTATCTAGCGGAACGTTAGGGGGAAAATAGATAGCAGCAGCAGGCCGGGGGGGGGGGGGGGGGAGGGAAGGGGGGGTAAATTGTTTTTGTTCTCGAGGGGGTGAAGGGGCGGGGGGGGGGAGAACTATTTCGTGTTATTTTGTTAGTTCACTATTTTATTTAAACAATGTTATCTATCAGTTATGTTACCGTTTTTGTTGATTTGTAAGGGGGGAAAATTGTGTTTGAAAACTTTAATAAAATATATATATTTATTTAAAAAAGAGTTATGGGACCAGTTCTGAGGCAGGAGGCACCTATTCAAAATGGACAGGGTGCACCTCAGCACGATTGCGACCAATGTTCTTGCAGGGAGATTTACTGGTATTGTTGGAGAGAGTTTAAACTAAATTGGCAGGATGGGTATAAGAATGTTTAAATAGAAAAGAGAAATAAGTTGCATAAAGTGAGTATGTTGGACTGAGTATTCGATAGGCCTGAGAATAACTACAGACATTACAAAAATAGGTTGGGATAACATGTATGCAAACTCACAATGTGGGGTGAATGCAGTTAGTGAGCCACAAGCACAAATAGTCGTGTAAAAATATGATGTTGTGGCAATAACAAAAACTTTGTTTAAAAATGGTGAGAACGGAACACTTAATATTCAAGGATATAAAGTGTTTCAGAAAAGATAGGGAAGGAAAACGGGACGTGAGGCGGCAGTACTGATTGTACTGCAATGTTTCCAACATTGTAGTGTTGGAAAGAGAGGATGTCCTTGAAGGGCAACAAAGAAAATCTATTTGGTTAGAATTGAGAAGCAAAGCGGATTTGATCAAGCTATTTAGGGACTGAATTTTACAGGGTGCCATGGTCAAACCCCCACCCCACAAACCAATTGGATGGCCGTCAGCGGCAGCCAGCGGTGGTGGCAACTGCTGGAACTAAAGGCAATCCCATCCCAATGAAGAGCCTAGCTGAGTCCGGCGTCTCACCGATGGGTATTGGAGGTTATGTTCAAGAGGCTGGGGAGGAATTTGGTGTGGGGGGTGTCTTCAGTGGGCCCTGGGAACCAACAAAGGGGGTTTCCCCCATTGCCCATCACCAGCCCACACAGTTAAAACTGTCAGGCTTCCTGCATGATGTGTGCCTTCCCTTGTGATGTATAATACTGGCAGCAGCACAGCCCCTGTCAAACCCACCAGTGACAGAGAATAAAATCCAGCCCGCGGGTATTTTATAGGCCTACAAATTGTGGAGAGAGAGCTTGAAGAAAATCTGCAGCGAAATCACAGATATGCAAGGACTATAGAGTGGTGATATTGGAGGAGTTAACGCAAATATCGATTTGAATAGTGTTAAAATAAAGCGTAATGAGGAGGAGGAAATTTATGGAATATTTTCAGGAAATCTGCACACTACTCATGAGACTTGCTGTCTCACTTTAATATGCAGGTTTGCTAAAAAGTGATCCCACCCACAACTGACGGGATTTACATCGCAACATCTTGTGAGATCGCATTCGATCTCGCGAGATGTTACGAACCGGGTAGATCCCGGGAGCAGGGTCTCCCGGCTTCTGTCGGCCACGTTGTGCCGTGGTGAGCTGCTTTCTGAGCGCACCATGGCCGTTTAATCACGCCCAATTTATGACTTGGATATTGAAATACTGAGTAAAATTTCAAAATGTGCTGATGATACAAAATTTGGAAAAGTGGCAAACAGTGGGGAAGATACAAATTGTGTGCATAGATGGACTAGCAGAATGGATAAACCAGTGACATGTGGGACATCTGCAGTGTGAGGTGTTGCATTTGACAGAGGGGGAGAGGCAAATAAAGATTTAATGGCACAATTCTAAAGAGCGCGCAGGGACAGATGGACCTGGGGAGTCTTTGAAAGTGGAAGCACATAATGATCTATAAGGGATCTTGTGCTTTATAAATAAATATATTGAGAACAAAAGCAGGAAATGTGAAACCTTTATAAAGCTCTGCATAAGTCACAGTCAGCCAGAGTATTACATTCAGTTCTGGTTACCACGCTTCAGGAAGGTAGCGCGGGCCATTGAGAGAGTGCAGTGAAGATTTACCAGAATGGTTCCAGGGAAGGGTAATTTTAGCTGCAAGGTTGGGTTGGAGAAGCTGGGGTTGTTCTCGTTGGAGCATTGGAGAATGAGGGGAAATTTGACCGAGGTGTCCCGGATTATGACAGGTTTGAATGAGGTAAACTGTTTCCATTAGCTAATGGTACAAGAACTGTGAGGTGCAGATTTAAGGTTTTGGGCAAGAGATGTAAGGAGGATGTGAAAAAGATCATCTTTACACAAGAATGTTAATAAACTGGAACTCTCAAAAACAAATTTGAGGGCCACTTGAGGGAAATAAACTTGCAGGGCTGCCGGGATAGAGCAGAGGAATGGAATTGATTTGGTTTGCTCTACGTAGTACTGGCATGGACTTGATGGGCCGAAAGGCCTCCTTCTCTGCTAAGATATGTTCCAAGACTCTATGGTGTAATAGGGGGTCATCCACTATCAGTCACTTATATGAGGTTATATTCACAGATCCTTTAGCTGCTTAATTTGTAAATGATGTTGGCATTCACAAATGCAGATTCTGAACAGAGATGGCATATTGCTACCTGATTGGCTAATTAATATGTTAACTCATTTTGATTCCATTCCAACAGAGAAACTGTTTTCCTTTTGGAGGGGCGTGCGTGTAAGGAGAATTAGTTTATGTCGAGCAATAACTGCATTTGAATTCCTTTAGATGTGTTGTTTGTACCATATATGATTTTTTTTTAAATACATTTCGAAGTCAAATATTGGTCTGTGACTTGAGCATTTTATTAAGGCCTTGATTTCTGATGGCTGTTTTGATGTTCTTCAGTGGTAGTGAAAATTATTCTGAGTTAGTCAAAATATTTATTTCTAACCTATTACAAATTGTTCTCTTTTTGCCTTCTTATAGATGTAGCAAATTTTGATAGTGTAGTCTCTTCCACTGAGAAGCTCAACCATCCCACAACTTCCAGGCCCAAAGCCAGTGGAAGGCGACCTCCATCTCAAGTTTTTACATCTGTAAGTGGTTGAAGAATGTATTGGATTACATAGATTTTACAGTGCAGTAACAGGCCATTTGGACCAGTAGAGCTATGCCAATGTTTATGCTGCACCCGAGCCTCCTCCCACCTTACTTTATATCAGCCTATCCACGTTCTCGTTGATTATATCAAGTCAGGCCTTCGGTAGCGCATTCCAGATTCTGACCTCTCTCCGAGTAAAGAAGTATATTTTCCCAAAGTAAACACTTTTTCTGAATTCTTTACTGGATTTATCAGCAACTATCTTTTGTTTTGTTTTAGTCCTAATTTTGGACTTCACACAAATTGAACCATCTACACGATGTCTGCTCTTGTAAATCACGTCACAATTTTAAAAACCTCTATCAGGTCACCTCTCAGTCTTTTCTGGAGAAAAGAGCTGCAACCGGTTTGTCCCGATTGTGGTAACCTCTAATTTCTAGTATTGCCCTTGTGACCTGTGCATAGTACTCCAAGAATGGTCTAACCAGGGTTCTGTGTAAGGTTGAATTTACTTTTAATTTGAATTGCACTACCCCCTAAATGAACCCAATGCTTTGTTTAAATTTGTATGGTTTTAAGACCATAAGACATAGGAGCAGAATTGGGCCACTCGGTCCAGCTAGTCCGCTCTGCCATTCAATCATAGCTGATATTTTCCCATCCCCATTCTACTGCCTTTTCCCCATAACCCCTGATCCCCTTATTAATCAAGAACCTATCTATCTCTGTCTTAAAGACACTCGGTGATTTGGCCTCCACAACCTTCTGCGGCAAAGACTTCCGCAGATTCACCACTCTCTGGCTGAAGAAATTCCTCCTCAACTCTGTTTTAAAGGATCATCCCTTTAGTCTGAGATTGTGCCCTCCGGTTCTTTGTTAACTAAGTAATGATTTGTGAATCTGCACCTCCTGATCTCTTTGCACGTCTGATCTGATTTAGACTTTTCTAAGGAGCCTCCTTATTCCTCCTCCTGTTTGCCTTGTTTTGATTTTGTGGTGACCACGCTGCATTTAAAAAAAAATAAACTTGAGAGTACCCAATTCTTTTTTTTACTTAAGGGGCAATTTAACGTGGCCAATCCACCTACCCTACACATCTTTGGGTTGTGGGGGTGAGACCCACGCAGACACGGGAAGAATGTGCAAACTCCACACAGCCAGTGACCCGTGGCCGGGATTGAACCCGGGCCTCAGAGCTGAGACAACAGTGCTAACCGCTGCGCCACCATGCTGCTCACACTTCTTTTGTGTGGGTTTTTTTTCATGATATAAGTTTCGAGACATGTAAGCTGCTGCTTCAGAATAGGAGTCCTTGAATAAAATTCAGCAGGAGGCCTGAAAATCGGTATTATGCCGGCGTGAAGTTTCCATAGGATGTTCCGCTGGTGCCTGCTAAAACTGATGTGCATCCCGTTAGTTGGATGTAGGTGAAGGCCTGACTGGAATCTTCTCCTCTCCCCCCCCCCGCCCCGGTCCGGTTCTCCGCAATACCAGCCTGAAAACATGCGGGTCCAGAACACATTTGGAACAATGTGGCATGCAGAAGTCGAGACTAGCCTGAAGAATGCCTGGGGCTGCATCCAAAGTTCGGGATGGAGGCCGGCAGCGTCCCTGGAACACCACAGAAGTGGGTGGGGGAAGAATCGATGAGGGGAGAATCTATCAGGTGGTCCTTCAAACTTCAGTGTCATCGGGATCCATCTTCCAGCCTCGGGGTGTTCCTGGAGGTCCATTTTTCTTTTCAGCAGGTCTATTTTCTTAACCGACACGCAATTATCAAAGCCACTTTGGTCAAGAAGGTGCCCTCTGTATTTTTCTCAGGACAACTGTTGGTGGGCTTTAAATGCTAGATTCAGAGGGGGGAAAGCAGAACTGGAAACGGAAGGCAGAAAATTAACGAGAGTTTGAGAGCAAAGAAAGGTTGGAAAATAATTTTTGTTAAATAACCACTTAATGTCACAAGTAGGCTTCAATTAAGTTACTGTGAAAAGCCCCTAGTCACCACATTCCGGCGCCTATTTGGGGAGGCCATACGGGAATTTAACCCGTGCTGCTGGGCTTGCTCTGCATTACAAGCCAGCTGTTTAGCCCACTGTGCTAAACCAGACACAAAGGAATCCACCTGTGCATAATTGTGTATACCTAAATGTAGGGAACATAGTGAATAAGGCTGAGTACAGTGAATAGCAAGCTGAGGGCAAGATTAATGTGGACATTTTTTTTGTACCTGTTGCAAAAACATGACTTAGAGTGTGGTAGGAATGTTGGCTTAATGATCCGAGTTAGAGTTTTCAGGCAATATGAAGAGCGGACCAAAAAAGAAGGGGTCACAAATTTTATTACATTTTACTGCTGTGAGAAGGAATAATATGTTAGAGAGACCATCAAATTTGATTATATGGGTTGAACTAAAAAACTAAAAAGGGATAATCACACTGCTATGAGTGTGCTATAGATAGAGTCATAGATGTTTACAGCATGGAAACATGCCCTTCAGCCCAGCTTGTCCATGCCGCCAAGTTTCTATCACTAAGCTTGCCTACATTTGGCCCATATCCCTCTATACCCACCCTGCCCATGTAACTGTCTAACTGCTTTTTAAAAGACAAAATCATACCCGCCTCTACCACTGCCTCTGGCAGCTCATTCCAGATGCTCACCACCCTCTGTGTGAAGAAATTTCCCCTCTGATCTCTTTTGTATCTCTCCCCTCTCACATTAAACCTATGCCCTCTAGTTCTATTCTCCTCTACCTTTGGGAAAAGATTTGACTATCTACCTTATCTATGCTCCTCATTATTTTATAGACCTCTATAAGATCACCCCTAAGCCTCCTACGCGCCAGGGAAAAAAGTCCCAGCCTATCCAGCCTCTCCTAACTCAGACCATCAGGTCCTGGTAGCATCCTCGTAAATCTCTTCTGCACTCTTTCTCAGGTGATCCTGAGGATTCATCTGAGGAAGGAGCAGTGCTCCGAAAGCTAGTGATTCGAAACAAACCTGTTGGACTTTAACCTGGTGTTGTAAGACTTCTTACTGTGCCCAACCCAGTCCAACGCCGGCATCTCCACATCATGGCACTCTTTCTAGTTTAACAATATCCTCCCTATAATAGGGTGACCAGAACTGAACACAGTATTCCATGTGTGGTCTTACTAATGTCTTGTACAACTTCAACAAGACGTCCCAACTCCTGTATTCAATATTTTGACCAATAAAACTTAGCACGCTGAATGCCTTCTTCACCACCCTGTCCACCTGCGACTCTACCTTCAAGGAGCTATGAACCTGTACTCCTAGATCTCTTTGTTCTGTAACTCTCCATCATTAACTGAGTAGGTCCTGCCCTGATTTGATCTACTAAAATGCATCACCTCACATTTATCCAAATTAAACTCCATCTGCCATTCATTGGCCCACTGGCCCAATTGGTCAAAATCCTGTTGCAATCTTGTATAACCTTCACTATCCACTATGCCACCAATCTTACTAACCATGCCTCCTACATTGTCATCCAAATCATATATGGTCACATGCCTTCAGTTTGAAAAATAACCCTCCACAATCACCCTTCGACTTCGGTCGCCAGGCCAATTTTGCATCCAATTGGCTACCTCACCCTGCTTTCCGTGAGATTTAAACAGTTACCTGAATATAACTCCCATCAGGATCTTTTTTTCCTGTGTGATTCCTCAACTTTACCGACACAGATTATATGCCTTCTGACCTGATATCGCTTTGTGCTATCGATTTAAGTTCATTTCTTACGAACAATGCAACCCCGACCCCTCTGCCCATCTGCCTGTCCTTTCGATAGGACACATATTCTTGGATATTTAGATCACAGCCCTGATCCCCTTGCAGCCACGTCTCTGTGATACCTACAACATTGTACCCGACAATTTCAATGTGCACAACAGTTCATTTACGTTGTTTCGTATGCTGCACGCATTTTAGGTACAACACCGTCAGTCCTGCATTGACCTTGAACCTATGTTATCCTCTTTTTTTGTTGTGCCCTAAGTTGTATTCCTCTTTGCTCTATAATGTTTCTGGAAACTTTACTAACCTCTCCTGAATCCTCAGCCCCTTTAACTCGTTTAAGTCGTCATCATTAACCCGCACTTTCATCTTCTTCTTTAACTTTGGTTTTCTAATTTTCCATACAACTGAACCCTCCCCCTACTATTAATTTAAAGCCCTATGTACAGCCCTAGTTAAGCAATTTGTCAGGACTCTGGTCCCAGCTTGATTAAGGTAAAGACCATCCCATCGGAATAGCTCCCTCCTTCCCCAGTGCTGGTGACAATGTCCCATGAATTCAATCTATTTCTCCCACACCAAACTTTGAGCCACGCATTTACCTCTTTAATCTTTTGACCTTGTGCCAATTAGCTCATGGCTCAGGTAGTAATCCAGAGATTATTACCTTCTTGGTTCTGCTTTTTACTTTAGTTCCTAGCTGCTCATATTTCTTCAGCAGAACGCTTATTCTTGTTCTACCTATGTCATTGGTACCTATGTGGACCATGACAACTGGATCTTTACCCTCCCACTCCAAGTTCCTCTGTAGTCCAGATGAGATATCCTGAACCTGAGCACCAGGCAGCCAACACAACCTGCAGGGCTCTCGATCCTGGTCACAGGACAGTAGTCTATGCTCCTAACTATACTATGCCCAATAATAACTACATTTCTCCCCCTCCCCTCCCCCCACTTGAATGGCTGCCTGTACCATGGTGTTGTGGTCTGTGTGCTCATCCTCCCTGCAGTCTCTATTCCTGTCCACACACGGAGCAAGAATCTCAAACCTGACAGACAAGATCAAGGGCTCAGGCTCCTGCAACCCTACCTCCTGGATCTCTCTACCTGCCTCACTCGCAACCACACCCTCCTCTCCCTGCACAGGGGTTGAATGTTTGTCGAAGTACCTGCAGCATATGTGGTAGAAGTTTATCTTTTTGGGGAACACTGCATTTTAATCTGTTTTCTAATCTATTACTGTAATGCTTCTTACATTCAGAAAATGCATTGAACGGAATGTACGAATTATGAAAAACACTAAATAATCCACATTGAATTTTAACCCTTGCAAGCTGCAGATCACTTATCCAAGCCACCTCATCTGGTGAGAGGATGGCCAGTAGAAAGAGATACTTGGTAGAGGCCGTTTCAAACCTTGAATTTCAATGTTAACAAACCTTCTTGTTTTCTTTCTGCAGCCATCGCTTTCTAGTCCTGATTACTTGGACTCACCAATTTCACAGGAAGAGGATAGAGAGGAGCAAGAGAGAGTAGAACTTGATTCTAATACAGCAAAAGTAAAGGAAATTGTAAAGAAAGCTCCAAGACCTATCCCAGTATTACCAGTGAGTTGTCACCACTTTGTATTTTTGAAGTCGTACTTGAGGTAATATTGAAACATATGGACTGAGCCAACTTTGTTTCATTATAATAATAATAATATTTATTAATGTCACTATAATTAGGCTTACATGAACACTGCAATGAAGTTACTGTGAAAATCTCCTTGTCGCCACACTCCGGCGACTGTTCGGGCACTGAGGGAGAATTCAGAATGTTCAATTCACATAACAAGCACGTCTTTCGGAACTTGTGGGAGGGAACCGGAACACCTGGAGGAAACCCATGCAGACAGTGACCAAGCCAAGAATCGAGCCTGGGACCCTGGCGCTGTGAAGCAACAGTGCTAACCAATTCATCTTCCCTGCACATCTTTGGGTTGTTGGGCTGAGACCCACACAGACACAGGGAGAATGTGCCAATGCCACACGGACAGTGACCCAGGGCTGGGTTCGAACCCAGGTCCTCGGCGCCGTGAGACAGCAGTACCAGCTCACAATTTCACAGTAAAAAGTATTAGGAACGTATGTAGGTTTTATAGAAACAATAAATTGACACGGCAATGCATTTCTTGCACACATGCCCAGCTGGGCACTGACAAACCAACAGGAAAGGACAAGCAGAAGCTTATAATGAAAAATGAGACTTGTGTAATAAAACATTCCAATTTTAAAAATGATGAAAAGCATGTAAACACAGTGAATGCTCTCAGGATATTCAGATTCTGATCCTTTACAAGTGTGCAATGATTGCAAAAGTGTTGCATGAGGTGTAATAATTTGGTGGATAAGAAAAACATCCAACCACACACAAGTGTGGCACAGTGGCTAGTACTGCTGCCTCACAGCACCATGGACCTGGGTTCAATTCCAGCCTTGGGTCACTGTCTGTGTGCAGTTTGTATGTTCTTCCCCTGTCCACATGGGTTTTCTCTGGGTGTTCCGGTTTCTTTCCACAGTCCGAAGGTGTGCAGGTTAGATGGATTGGCCGTGATAAAAAAAAATTGCCGTTTGGTGTCAAAAAGGTTATGGGGTTACGGGGATAGGGTGGGGGCCTGTGTCTAGATAGGGTGCTCTTTCAGAGGGTCGGTGCAGACTCGATGGGTTGAATGGCCTCCTTTTGCACTGTTGGGATTTTATAATTCGCACACAAGTCATACAAAACAGCAAATTGAATAAAATGCATCAGTCCAATACCATTATACTTACTGTGCTCTGAACAGGATTTTTCAAAGAATGAAGCTGGTGCATGTTTACAAGACTCTGTGCTGGATCTCTTATGTCTTGGCTTTGGAATATCACAGATGACCACCGAAGAATATCTGCCACCTGGAAATGAGACTGGAGGGGAGGTTACTTCACCTTCCAGTCACCTGGATTTATTGATCCAAGTAGGATCATAGAATCTCTACAGTGCAAAGGGAGACCATTAGGCCCATCGAGTCTGCACCAACCCTCTGAAAGAGCACCCTACCGAGATCCACTCCCCCACCCTATCCCCTTAACCCTACCTAACCACATCTTTGGACACTAAGGGGCACTTTAGCATGGCCAATCCACCTAACTTGCACGTCTTTGGACTGTGGAAGGAAATCAGAGCACCCAGAGTAAATACATACAGACATGGGGAGAACATGCAAACTCCACACAGTGACCCAAGGCCCCTGGCACTGTGAGGCAGCAGTGCTAACCACTGTGCCGCTCCATGGATGGATTATATCAATGGGGCATTGGCCATCCCATGTAATAGATGATTTTAACCCAGGGGCGCAGTGGTTAGCACTGCTGCCTCACGGAGCTGAGGACCCCAGTTCGATCCCAGCCCCGTGTCACTGTCCGTGTGGAGTTTGCACATTCTCCCCGTGTTTGCGTGGGTCTCACTCCCACAACCCAAACATGTGCAGGGTAGGTGGATTGGTCATGCAACATTGCCCTTAATTGGAAAAAAAAATGGGGGAAAAAAATTTATATTCAAAAAATAGATTATTTTAACCCAACCACTAACAGTTGTAACGCGGCTACTAGCAATGGTAGCAACTCTCCCACCTGCTCCTTCCCACCCAGCAACAGTTGCACCATCTTTGCCGCACCACATTATTGCTGCGCTCTTCTGTACCAGTTTTGTAATCTGAATGATTGGCAACATGACCTTGCTGAGCAATACTATAAGTTACATCTGCTTCCCTCTTTAGCCCTCATACCTGCCTTATCTCTCCTACAAAATTAACAGCCGCATCAGTCTCACTCCTGATCTATTCTCTTGTTCCTTGCTCAAACTTCAAATTGCATTCTCTGTTCTTTGTCTGCCCTCTTTCATTCTGGTGCTTGCTGTTCACATTTTCTATGATGCAATCTTGCAGCCTTTCCAACTTGGACTCTGCTATGTAAGACCTCTCACTTCCCAGTCAATCATTTTAACACTTCACATTCACCAGCAGTTGTATTTCATCTAAAGTGCCTGGACATGGTTACCATTAACAAAGCACACGTGTATGAATCTTCTCTCATTCAGGTCACCATAGTCCTGAGATTCTCTTTCCATTTTAATCTGTCAGGTGGGCTCTAGATTGATCTGGTCCAATCTACAGACCTTTTCCCTTCCTGTCTTCTGCTCTTTCCAACTGTAACAGATTATCTGCTGTATTTTCAGAGACCACGATCTATTCGAAAACCGCCAACAGAGAATTGTTCCAGAGTTCCAGAGAGAATCTTGCTTGTTTCCTCTTTGCACAAATTCTTGGTTCTGAACTGCTAAACAGAAAACACAGCTGACCCAGCCCCACTGCAATTAGATTTACTTTTACCCTTTGCTTCTTAACTGTTTATCCCATGGCAACCTCCAGTCACGTGGGTATTTCTTAGAACCTAATGATGTCATGGGCAAGAAACCAATTAAGCCTCTTTCAGAATACACCCCACCCCCACTATATGACCGTAAGACAAAGGAGAATAATTAGGCCACTCGGCCCATCGAGTCTGCTCCGCCATTCAATCATGGCTGATATTTTCTCACCCCCTTTCTCCTGCCTTCTCCCCATAACCCCTGATCCCCTGTGGTTTTAAAGCACAAACATATGTCACCAAAGCATGTGTCATCACAATATCTGTACAAGTATTTGTAATTAATCTGCACATAGGCTCAAAAATTCAAGGAAACTTTCAAAAATAAATATATCCCATTGTAATTTCTGCACTTTAACTTGGAGAAATGTTTTATGGCTCTTTGTTGCAGGAGGTGTTATTTCTTCCCCTTCCCTCCTCCGTATTACGGTATGGAGTAGAAGTCAGTAGCCTATTATTACTGGACTGCTGGTCTTGCATCAATACTAGAAGATGAGAGATATGTGTGTATATATATTTTGAATGAGTACTGCTTGGCAACTTCTACATTAAACAGAAGGAATGAATTATGATGTGGTTTTAATGCTATATTTTCAAATCGTTTGCAGGATTGATCTGGATCGCTTCCACACCTGTGGGAATATCACTGAATTTTGTTGCTGCTGCTTCCTTGTACTCATTGTGTTCTTCGAAAGCGCTTGACAGCATAGTTTTTATTTGTCTTTCTACACTTGAATTGTCTTAGGTATCGGATAAAACATTGCCACCAAAACCAGGAGCGCCAAATTTACCATCTGGAAGCAATTCACATGCATCAGCCGTCTATGCATTCCACCATGGCATCACTTCTGCAGCTGGGCAGAGACCAAACTCACCATCACAGTACAATACTGATCTCAAGCCAAAGAGTGACAAGACTCACGATCCAATTGAGGAATTGAGAGCACAAATGAAGGAATTGAGAAGTTTCATTGAAATGATGAAGTCTCAGCACAAGTGAGTTGACATTCTGTTACCTACAAGCTAGATATGGAGAGTACAGTACAAAAGCTGAATATTATTATCTATCAAGCTGAGCCGTTGACCTTTTCAGTTATTTAATATCTTAATTATTTTTGAATAGTGTCTCGTTTTACATTATTGAGTATAATAATAATCTTTATTGTCACAATTAGGCTTTCATTAACACTGCAATGAAGTTACTGTGAAAAGCCCCTGTGGGTTTTCCTAACTAAATGTAGCATAACCTAATCTTCTAGGCATCTTTTTCTTCCCTGTAGGCATCCCAACTCTAGATCATATAAGAAATCTGTTAAGGGAGCCCTTTCTGTAGGGCAGTTGAGAAGGGTGAGAGGGGCAGTATACGAGAATGGGGAGAAAGCAAACAGGATGTTAGCTCACCAGTTGAGGAAGCAAGAGTTGGCGAAAGAGATTGGGAAAGTGAAGGACACAGGTGGGAATACAATCCTGGACCCGGCGGGGGTCAATGGGGGGTTTAGGAACTTTTATAGTAAATTGTATGAGTCGGAACCCCCAGATGTGGAAGAGGGGATGAGGCGGTTTCTGGGAGGATTGGATTTCCCGAAGGTTGATGAGGAGCTGGTGGAGGGCCTGAGGTCCCCAATTGGGCTTGTAGAAGTAGTAGAGGGGTTGGAGGTGATGCAACCGGGTAAGGCCTCTGGACCGGACGGGTACCCAGTGGAATTTTGCAAGAAGTTCTCAGGGGTGTTGTGACTGCTGTTGGTAAGGGTTTTCAATGAGGCAAAGGAGTTGGGAGTGCTCCCCCAGATGTTGTCACAGGTGTCGATCTCCCTCAGTTTAAAGCGAGATAAGGACCCGGAAAACTGTGGGTCATATAGACCGATCTCCCTGTTAAATGTAGATGCCAAACTACTGACGAAGATCCTGGCCACGAGGAGCGAAGACTGCTTCCCAGGGGTAATAGGGGCGTACCAGACTGGGTTCGTTAAGGGGAAGCATTTGGCGACCAACATTAGGAGGTTACTTAATGTGATTATGAAGCCTCCAGAGGGATGTGAGGTTGAGGTGGTGGTGACCATGGACGCAGAGAAGGCCTTTGATCGGGTGGAGTGGGAATACTTATGGGAGGTCCTGGGGCGGTTTGGGTTTGGGCAGGGCTTTGTGGACTGGGTCCAGTTGCTATACCAGGCACTGGTGGCGAGTATGCGGACAAATCGGGTGAGATCAGATTACTTCAGGATGCACCGGGGCATGAAGCAGGGGCGCCCACTTTACTCACTGTATTTTGCCTTAGCTAGAGAACAGTTGTCAATGGCATTAAGAACATCGAGGGTCTGGCAGGGGATAGCACGAGATGGAGGGGGGAGCACAGGGTCTCACTTTACGCGGACGATATATTCTGTACATATCGGACCCGCCTGGGGGAGGTTGGAGGGATTATGGGGATATTGGAGCAATTCGTCCGATTTCATCGTACAAATTGAATATGGGTAAGAGTGAGGTCTTTGTGATCCAGGCGAGGGGGCAGGAGAAGAGCCTGGGGGAGGTGCCATTCAAGGTGGTGGGGGGAGAGCTTTCAGTATTTATCTATCCAGGTGGCACGGGAGTGGGAGCGGCTGTATAAGCTGAATTTGGGTCGGTTGGTAAACCAGATGAGGGGGGACTTTCGGAGGTGGGATGCGCTCCTGTTATCATTGGTCGGGTGGGTACAGACAGTTAAGATGACAGTCCTCCCGAGGTTTTTGTTTGTTTTCCAGAGCCTTCCAATTTTTATTCCCAAGGCGTTTTAAAAAAAAGTGAGTGCAGTGATCTCGGGATTTGTTTGGGCGTGCAAAACCCCATGGGTGAAGAAGATGCTACTGGAGCGGGGGCGTTGGGGTGGGGGGCTGGCTCTTCTGAATTTTATTAATTACTATTGGGCAGCGAATAATGTGATGGTCAGGAAGTGGGTAGTGGGGGAGGGTTCAGTTTGGGAACGGGTGGAGGCAGCCCATGTCGAGGAACGGGTTTAGGGTCACTGTTAACGGCACCTCTGCCATTCTCGCTGGCAAGGTACTCCACAAGCCCAGTAGTAATGGCAGCCCTGAGGGTGTGGGACAGTGGAGGCAGCACATGGGGTTGGTGGGAGCGTCGGTATGAGTGCTGGTATGTAATAATCATCGGTTTGTTGGGGGTGTGGGGGCTGGAGGTGGCAGCAGGCAGGGATCGAGAGATTTGGAGAACTGTTTATTGATGAGGGTTTCCTGAGCTTGGAGGAGTTGGAGGAGGAGTTTCAGTTGCCAGGTGGGAATGGGTTCCGGTATTTACAAGTGAGGGAGTTTGTGCGGAGGCAGGTTTCGACCTTTCCGCACTTGCCGCACCGGGGACTGCAGGATAAGGTGGTGTCGAGAACAGGAGTAGGAGAGGGAGCCCGATAGTGGAGGTGAAGAGAAAGTGGGAAGAAGAGCTGGGTGGGGATTGGAGACTGGATTATGGGAGGAGGCCCTGAGGCGAATCAATGCATCCTCGTTGTGCGCGAGGCTCAGCCTGATGCAATTTAAGGTGGGTCTACAGGGCACATGTGGCCCGGATGAGCGGGCTCGTTGAGGGGCTGGAGGATAGGCGTGGTCACTACGGGGGATCCTGCGAACCATGTCCATATGTTTTGGGCATGTCTGAGGCTGAGGGGTTTCTGGCGGGGGTTTGCTGATGTCATGTCAGAGGTGTTAAAAGTAAGGGTGGTGCCGTGTCCAGAGGTGGCGATTTTCAGTGTGTCGGAAGACCCAGGAGCCCACTGGGTGAGAGAAGCCGACGTCTTGGCCTTTGCCTCCCTGGTGACCCGGAGACTGATCTTACTAGGTTGGAGGGACTGGAGCTGCCTAAGTCGGGGGTGTAGATTAGCGACATGGCGGGGTTTCTCAGACTCGAGAAAATTTAATTCGCCTTGAGGGGTTTGTTGCAGGGCTTTGCTCGGAGGTGCGGGGGGGGAGGCATTGGCGAGACGAGTAAGGGCAGGGGAACCAACGGAGCGGGGGGGGGGGGCTGCTGGGGAAGGTGGCATTTATTGCAGGCCAGGGTTTAGAGAACTCCAAAGTGTATCATGGAGTTCACCTGACCGATAACTTTTAATAGATTTTGATTATGGAGAGCACAAGGGCCCACAGGTGTGATGCACCAGGGATCTAAAGTACTTTTAAAACAAAACCATGTTTATTATATGAATCCAGTTAACATTTTATAAACACACAGTAAACATCTTAGCAACTATCAACTCAAATACTTCCCCCAAAGAATACAGTACTCTATAAGTAACCCTTAATCTTTCCTAGCAACATCCATCAGACAAATACCCTCTTTAACAAAGGCATCAGGTTTAAATTCTCTACTGAGAGCAGTTATCACTTTTAAGTTAGCAAGTGCTCTTAAGACATTCTTTTTTGTACAGAGAGAGAGATCAAAATTACACCTTGTTTGGCTGGATGAAGCTCCAACTCTGAAAACTAAACTAAACACACACTGTAGCTGCCAGCTCAAAAACGAAAGTAAAAACAGACAGCCAGCCCAGCTCACCCACACTCTGACATCACTGCAGCTGTTTGATAAACACCCATTTCTTAAAGGTATATCCACTACAGCTATTTGATAAACATCCATTTCTTAAGGGTACTCTCACATGATGCATTGTTTGTGTAAGCCATGTTAGCTGGGGTTTGTTCTCAGGGGGCTGGCAGGGGGGGGGGGGGGGGGGTTGTTGGTTATATTGTTGTGTTTCTGTTTTTGTTGAAATTTGATGGTTAAAATTAAAAATGCCTCAATAACATTTTCTTTAAAAAAAAAAAAAGGAGCCCTTTCTGCTGCTGTTGGTAAACAGTTAATATATCATCATTGTGCCATCAACGAACCTGCCCTGCATTTAACACCTAGGACAGTGATTGGCAAGCAAGGCTAGTGAGTAGGTCGCATGAATGACCCTCCTTCATCTCAATGGGCCTCAAGATTGAAATTCGGATTGTTCACTAATTATTTTAAAAAATAAATTTAGAGTATCCAATTATTTTTTTTTCCAATTAAGGGGCAATTTAGCAAGGGCAATCCACCTACCCTGCACATCTTTTGGGTTGTGGGACCTTGACGCCATGAGGCAGCAGTGCAAACCACTGCGCCGCCCGTTCACTAATCATGACTGCAAGAACTGGTAAGTTCTGTCGATGAATTTTTATGAATCACCAGCAACTGAGCTCTTCACATGACTCCATGAATAAAATTAAATACATTTAATACATGCCAAATATTTCATAACGAGTTATAGAAAATGCTTAATTACTCATACATCAAAACTAAAATCAACTTAATGGTTAAAAAAATATGTAGGGGTGGCACAGTGGTTAGCACTGCTGCCTCATGGCGCTGAGGATCCTGGTTCGATCCCACCCTGGGTCACTGTCCATGTGGAGTTTGCACATTCTCCCCGTGTCTGCGTGGGTCTCACCCCCACAACCCAAAGATTTGCGGGGTAGGTGGACTGGCCATGCAAAACTGCCCCTTAATTGGAAAAAAATAAGTGGGTACTCTAAATTTTAAAAACAATATTTACACTTTGGATGCGGAGGCAGCGCACAGCTCTCGCAGTCAATGTTGTGTGCATTCAGCATGTACCACTTGTCCTTGATTTCCTTCACTTGTCCTTGATTTCCGTGCGTATAACATCAGTCATACTGGTAGGAAAAAAAACTACATGGATGGAAATCAGCGAAATGTGGCAACCCTGCGCAAGGACAATGGTCAACAAAATGTTTTGTGGGCCATACTCAGAACCCAGATGGGCTGCACTCCCCCTCCATTTCCACCCCGGGCTGCAAGTTGCCCATCATTGATCTAGGAACAAAGTGGTATGTCGGATGATATTCAGCTTTTATTGATGACATGTCTGCTGCTCATGGCACTTGCAAGACTTGATGGCTTCATGTTGACTTGCAAAGTCTGATTTGCCCATAGGCTAAGCAGGATTGGAGAGCTCAGTTTCTAGTGATTCATAAAGATTCATTGACCGAACTCATCAGTTATTGCACAAAGGAAAAGAAATAACTGTAAAATGTAACCTTTTTTCTACAAGACAGTAGTTTTTCTAATTCTGTTTTTGATTATTTGATAAACAATGAATAGTAAACACAGTGGTTGGCAGTGATCGCGATACTGATTTGCAAAATGTCTTCTCATGAACCTTGTGCATGAGTTAATAAAAAGGTAGCCATGATCAACATTGGTACTTTAGTACCTTGGTTACTGAATAGTGGTAAATGTTAATGGTGTAAATAGATGCATATATGAAGTACATTTACCTGTATTATGTGACTGTGTGTAGGAGCTTTTCTACTCAAATTAATGAATGTTGCTAAAACACCGTCACTCCAGCCACACTTGTGGCTAGTCGGTGATTTAAATTAGAATAGAATAGAATCCCTACAGTGCAGAAGGAAGCCATTCGGCCCTTCGAGTCTGCAGCAACCCTCTGAAGGAGCACCCTACCTAGGGTCAGACCCCACCCTATCTCCGTAACCCAGTAACCCCACCTAACCTTTTGACACTAAGGGGCAATTTAATAGTGCCAATCCACCTAACCTGCACATCTTTGGAATGTGGGAGGAAACCAGAGCACCCGGAGAAAATCCATGCAGACACTGGGAGAAAGTGCAAACTCCACACAGGCAGTCACCTGAAGCCGGAATTGAACCCAGGTCCCTGGCACTGTGAGGCAGCAGTGCTGACTACTGTGCAACCGTACTACTCCTAATTACTCAAAACCGATACGTAGACTGGGACACTTACTCTTCTTGCATCCCCACCAACACATCCTTCTCATTTATACATTTTGATTTAAAACTATTTTGAGGAAATGGGAAAAGGGTTTGGGTAATTAGAATTAAAAATAGAAAATGCTAGATAAACTTAGTAGATCTGGCAGCAACAATTAACGTTGAGTCCATATGACCCATCCACAGAATTGTAGTTTCTCTCTCCACGGATGCTGTGGATGGATCATATGGACTCAACATTAACTGTTGCTGCCAGACCTGCTGAGTTTATCCAGCATTTTCTGGTTTTATTTTGGTAATTCGATCAAGTTCTAACTTATTCAAGCCTACAAAAACATCAACTTGCATTTATATGAGGCCTTTACCATCGTAAAGAATATAAAAAGTTGAAATGTTGCTACTTTATTTTGGCAGAAAAGAGATCACACAGTTGATGAATGAGTTGGATGAAGAAAAGAAGATTCGTATATCATTGCAAGTGAGTCGTATTTTAATGATGTAAAACTCCATTCAGACAACTGTTACCACATTGCCAGACAGCAGGCAATCGCTGGTTCAGGAATGGGTTCTATATAGTGTCAACAGTGTGCTTTCAAAGGAATAATTTATCTGGATTTAATATCGATTGGATTATTACTTCAATATCCCAACACCTTACTTGCTTTATTTAAAATGGGTTTTAAGCGTCTGCAATATAATCTCTTCACAAACTCATTGATATTGCAGGGACTACACATCAGAATCCATTTAGCATTGGGTGCTATGTTCTAATTTTTCTTGACTTGACTAAATACAAATATAACCTCACTATACCAGATTTAGTTATTTGACTATTTTCATGCAAGGTCTACTGGTTTAATTATGTGTGACTTCCGGTGTCCCTGGCTCCTTTACGTGCAAGAAGTATGTCCAACTTTAGCTCCTGTTAGACCGCTTGATGGCTCTTGAGCTGCGGGTGGACTCACTTTGGAGTATCCACGATGCTGAGGAAGTCGTGGATAGCACGTTCAGTGAGTTAGTCACACCGCAGTTAAAAATTACTGAGGGAGTTAGGAAATGGGTGACCACCAGACAAAGGAAGAGTAGGAAGGCAATGCAGGGGTCCCTTGTGGCCATCTTCCTCCAAAACAGATATACCGTTTTGGATACTGTTACCAGAGATGCCTCACCAGAGGAAGATGGCAGCAGCCAGCTTCAAGGCACCGTGGCTGGCTCTGCTGTGCAGGAGGGCAGGAAAGAGAGTGGCAGAGCTATAGTGATAGGGGACTCAGTGGTCAGAGGAATAAAGGGACATTTCTGCGGACGCAAACGAGACTCCAGGATGGTATGTTGCCTCCCTGGTGCAAAGGTCAAGGATATCTCAGAGCGGCTGCAGGACATTCTGGAGGGGGAGGGTGAAAAGCCAGCTGCATATATGCATCAGCGATATAGGTAAAAAACATGATGAGGTCCTACAAGCTGCATTTAGGGGGTTAGGAGTTAAACTATAAAGTGGGACCTCAAAGGTAGTAATCTCCAGATTGCTACCAGTGCTACGTGCGAGTCAGAGTAGGAATGTCAGGATAGATATGACTTGAGAGATGGTGCAAGAGGGAGGGATTCAAATTCCTGGAACATTGGAACCGGTTCTGGGGGAGGTGGGACCAGTACAAACCGGACGGTCTGCACTTGGGCATGACTGGAATCAATGTCCTAAGGGGAGTGTTTGCTCGTGCTGTTGGGGAGGGTTTAAACAAATGTGGCCGGGGGATGGGGACCCATGCAGGAGGTCGGAGGGAAGTAAAGTGGGGACAGAAACAGAAGGCAGTAAGGGAGAAAGTGAAAGGCAGAGAAACCAAAGTCAAAAATCAAAAAGGGCCAATACAGAGACTGTGGAGAACTCAGTGAATGGGTCCAGTAAGGCTAAGAGAAATAAATCACAGGGAGAATGTACAAAACATGACCAAACAGATGGTCTGAGAAAGCAGGGCAGAGAGCAAGGGAAGTCGAGATTAAACCGCATTTATTTCAATGCAAGAGGCCTGACGGGCAAGGCAGATGAACTTAGGGCATGGATGGGTACATGAGACTGGGATTTTATAGTTATTACTAAGGGAGGGGCAGGTACTAAGGGTGGGGCAGGACTGTCAGCTCAATGTTCCAGGGTACAGATGTTTTGGAAAGATAGTGTTTGGGCAGCACAGTAGCATAGTGGTTAGCATTATGGCTTCACAGCTCCAGGGTCCCAGGTTCGATTCCTGGCTTGGGTCACTGCCTGTGCGGAGTCTGCACATTTTCCCTGTGTCTGCGTGGGTTTCCTCCGGGTGCTCCGGTTTCCTCCCACAGTCCAAAGATGTACAGGCTAGGTGGATTGGCCATGATAAATTGCCCTTAGGTTAGATGTGGTTACTGGGTTACAGGGATAGGGTAGAGGTGTGGGCTTAAGTGGGGTGCTTTTTCCAAGAGCCGGTGCAGACTCGATGGGCCGAATGGCCTCCTTCTGCACTGTAAATTCTATGATATCTATGAGGAGGTAAGAGAGGAGGGGGAGTTGCGTTTTTGATTAGGGAGAATATCACGGCAGTACTGAGAGGAGATATATCCAAGGGTTTGCCCACTAGGTCTATATGGGTAGAACTGACAGATAAGGTACAGATCAGTTTGATAGGATTGTACTACAGGCCCCCAAATAGTCAGCGGGAAATTGAGGAGCAAATATGTAAGGAGATTACAGATAGCTGCAAGGAAAATAGGGTGGTAATCGTTGGGGACTTTAACTTTCCCAACATTGACTGGGACGGTCATAACATTAGGGGCTTGGATGGAGAGAAATGTATTGAGTGTACTCAGGAGGAATTTCTCATTCACTATGTGGATGGCCCGACTAGAGAGGTGGCAAAACTTGACCTCCTCTTGGGAAGTAAGGAAGGACAGGTGACAGAAGTGTTAGCGAATTATCACTTTGGGACCAGTGACCATAATTCCATTAGTTTTAAGATGGCTATGGAGAATGATAGGTCCGTGGCCATGTTACAGGAAACGCACCTGAAACTGATAGATCAGGTTAGGTTGCGCAAAGGATGGGTAGGGCAGGTGTTCCATTCGGGGCTGGATGTGAAAAACAGGGGGGTGGCTATATTAGTGGGGAAGCGGGTAATGTTCGAGGCAAAGACTATAGTGGCGGATAACGGGGGCAGATACGTGATGGTGAGTGGCAAATTACAGGGAGAGATGGTGGTGTTGGTAAACGTGTATGCCCCGAATTGGGACGATGCCAATTTTATGAGGCGAATGCTAGGACGCATCCCAGACCTAGAGACCGGAAAGCTGATAATGGGGGGAGACTTTAACACGGTGTTGGAACCAAGGCTGGATAGGTCGAAGTCCAGGACTGGTAGGAGGCCGGCAGCAGCCAAGGTGCTTAAGGATTTTATGGAGCAGATGGGAGGGGTGGACCCGTGGACATTCAGTAGACCTAGGAGTAAGGAGTTCTCGTTTTTCTCCTATGTCCATAAAGTCTATTCACGCATAGACTTTTTTGTGTTGGGTAGGGCATTGATCCCGAGGGTGAGGGGAACGGAATATACGGCTATAGCCATTTCGGATCATGCCCCACACTGGGTAGACTTGGAGATAGGGGAGGAAACAAGAGGGCGTCCACCCTGGAGAATGGACATGGGACTAATGGCGGATGAGGGGGTGTGCTTAAGGGTGAGGGGATGCATTGAAAAGTACTTGGAACTCAATGACAATGGGGAGGTTCAGGTGGGAGTGGTCTGGGAGGCGTTGAAGGCGGTGGTTAGGGGGGAGCTGATATCAATAAGGACACATAAAGGGAAGCAGGAAAGTAAGGAACGGGAGCGGTTGTTGCAAGAACTTTTGAGGGTGGACAGACAGTATGCGGAAGCACCGGAGGAGGGACTGTATAGGGAAAGGCAAAGGCTGCATGTGGAATTTGACTTGCTGACCACAGGCACTGCAGAGGCACAATGGAGGAAGGCGCAGGGCGTACAGTATGAATATGGAGAGAAGGCGAGCAGATTGCTGGCACACCAATTGAGGAAAAGGGGAGCAGCGAGGGAAATAGGGGGGGTGAGAGACGAAGATGGAGAGACGGAGCGGGAAGCGGAGAGAGTGAATGAAGTGTTTAAGACATTTTATAAAAAATTGTATGAAGCTCAACCCCCGGATGGGAGGGAGAGAATGATGGAGTTTTTGGATCGGCTGGAAATTCCCAAGGTGGAAGAGCAGGAAAGGATGGGATTGGGAGCACAGATCACGGTAGAAGAAGTGGTGAAAGGAATTAGGAACATGCAGACGGGAAAGGCCCCGGGACCGGACGGATTCCCAGTTGAATTTTACAGAAAATATTTGGACTTGCTCGCCCCGCTACTGACGAGGACCTTTAACGAGGCAAAGGAAAGGGGACAACTGCCCCCGCCCGACTATGTCAGAAGCAACGATATCGCTTCTTTTAAAGAAGGAAAAGGATCCGCTACAATGCGGGTCCTACAGACCAATCTCCCTCCTCAATGTAGATGCCAAGGTCTTGGCCAAGGTAATGGCAATGAGAATAGAGGAATGTGTCCCGGGGGTGGTTCATGAGGACCAAACTGGGTTTGTGAAGGGGAGACAGCTGAACACGAACATACGGAGGTTGTTAGGGGTAATGATGATGGCCCCACCAGAGGGTGAAACGGAGATAGTAGTGGCGATGGATGCCGAGAAAGCATTTGATAGAGTGGAGTGGGATTATCTGTGGGAGGTGTTGAGGAGATTTGGGTTCGGAGAGGGGTATGTTAGATGGGTGCAGCTGTTGTATAGGGCCCCAGTGGCGAGTGTGGTCACGAATGGACGGGGATCGGCATATTTTCGGCTCCATAGAGGGACAAGGCAGGGATGTCCTCTGTCCCCATTACTGTTTGCACTGGCGATTGAGCCCCTGGCGATAGCGCTGAGAGGTTCCAAGGGATGGAGGGGAATACTTAGGGGAGGAGAAGAACACCGGGTATCTTTATATGCGGATGATCTGCTACTATATGTGGCGGATCCAGCGGAGGGGATGCCAGAAATAATGCGGATACTTGGGGAGTTTGGGGATTTTTCAGGGTATAAATTGAACATGGGGAAGAGTGAGCTGTTTGTGGTGCATCCAGGGGAGCAGAGTAGAGAAATAGAAGACCTACCGTTGAGGAAGGTAACAAGAGACTTTCGTTACCTGGGGATCCAGATAGCTAAGAATTGGGGCACATTGCACAGGCTAAATTTGACGCGGTTGGTGGAACAGATGGAGGAAGATTTCAAGAGATGGGATATGGTAGCATTGTCAATGGCAGGGAGGGTGCAGGCAGTTAAGATGGTGGTCCTCCCGAGATTCCTCTTTGTGTTTCAGTGTCTCCCGGTGGTGATCACGAAGGCTTTTTTCAAAAGGATAGAAAAGAGTATCATGGGTTTTGTTTGGGCCGGGAAGACTCCGAGAGTGAGGAAGGGATTCTTACAGCGTAGTAGGGATAGGGGGGGGCTGGCACTACCGAGCCTAAGGGAGTATTATTGGGCCGCTAATATTTCAATGGTGAGTAAGTGGATGGGAGAGGAGGAAGGAGCGGCGTGGAAGAGATTAGAGAGGGCGTCCTGTAGGGGGACCAGCCTGCAGGCTATGGTGACAGCCTCATTGCCGTTCTCACCAAGGAACTATACCACGAGTCCGGTGGTGGTAGCTACACTGAAGATTTGGGGACAGTGGAGACGACATAGGGGAAAGACCGGAGCACTGGGGGGGTCCCCGATAAGAAACAACCATAGGTTTGCCCCGGGGGGAATGGATGGGGGATATGGAATGTGGCAAAGAGCAGGTATAACGCAATTGAAAGATCTATTTGTGGATGGGAAGTTTGCGAGTCTGGGAGCGCTGACCGAGAAATATGGGTTGCCCCAAGGGAATGCATTCAGGTACATGCAATTGAGGGCTTTTGCGAGGCAACAGGTGAGGGAATTCCCGCAGCTCCCGACACAAGAGGTGCAGGACAGAGTCATCTCAAAGAAATGGGTGGGGGACGGTAAGGTGTCGGATATATATAGGGAAATGAGAGACGAAGGGGAGACTATGATGGACGAACTAAAAGGGAAATGGGAAGAAGAGCTAGGGGAGGAGATTGAGGAGGGGATGTGGGCAGATGCCCTAAACAGGGTAAACTCGTCGTCCTCGTGCGCCAGGCTAAGCCTGATTCAGTTTAAGGTATTACACAGGGCACATATGACTGGAACACGGCTCAGTAAATTTTTTGGGGTGGAGGATAGGTGTGCGAGGTGCTCGAGAAGCCCAGCGAATCATACCCATATGTTTTGGTCATGCCCGGCACTACAGGGGTTTTGGATGGGGGTGACAAAGGTGCTTTCGAAAGTAGTAGGAGTCCGGGTCGAACCAAGCTGGGGGTTGGCTATATTTGGGGTTGCACAAGAGCCGGGAGTGCAGGAGGCGAAAGAGGCCGATGTTTTGGCCTTTGCGTCCCTAGTAGCCCGGCGCAGAATATTGCTAATGTGGAAAGAAGCCAAGCCCCCGGGGGTGGAGACCTGGATAAATGATATGGCGGGGTTCATAAAGTTAGAGCGGATTAAGTTTGTCCTAAGGGGGTCGGCTCAAGGGTTTACTAGGCGGTGGCAACCGTTCGTCGAATATCTTGCGGAAAGATAGATAGGGGAGAACAAAGAAGGCAGCAGCAGCGGCCCAGGACTTGGCGGGGGGGGGGGAGGGATGGGGGGGGGGATGGGGGTGGTGGTGTGTGGCCTGAGACAAGGCAGTTGCCAATTAGGGCTAGTTTTTATTTTTTGTTATTTAATATTTATTTATTTGTTGTTTTTGTTTAAATTTAAAAAGGTCATTATTATCTGTATTGTTACAATGTTGTGTAAAGGATGCACAATGTACTGTGTTGGTTGACCAAAAATTTTCAATAAAATATTATTTAAAAAAAAAAGAGAATGATAGGTCCGGCCCAAAAGTTAAAATTCTAAATTGGAATAAGGCCAATTTGATGGTGTTAAACAGGTACTTCAAAAGTTGAGTGGGGATTTGTTGGCAGGCAAAGCGACTGCTGGTAAGTGGGAGGCTTTCAAAAGTGTGTCAACTAAGGTTCAGGGTGAGCACATTCGTTTTTGAGTGAAGGGCAAGGCTGGTAGAAGTAGGGAACCCTGGATGACTTGGGATATTGAGGCCATGGTCAAAAAGAAGAAGGAGGCATATGACATGCATAGGCAGCTGGGATCAAGTGGATCCCTTGAAGAGTATAAAGGTTGTCAGAGTAGAGTTAAGAGAGAAATCAGGAGGGCAAGAAAGGGATATGAGATTGCTTTGGCAGATAAGGCAAAGGAGAATCCAAAGAGCTTCCAGATATACATAAAGGGTAAAAGATTAACTAGGGAGAGAGTAGGGCCTCTTAAGGATCTATATGGTCATCTATATGCGGATCCACAAGAGATGGGTGAGATCCTAAATGAATATTTCTCTTTGATGTTTACTGTTGAGAAAGGCATGGATGTTAGGGAACCTGGGGAAATGTTCCCTTCCAGTCGGGGAACACTTCAGCAGTCACGGGCATTCAGCCTCTGACCTTCGGGTAAGCGTTCCCCAAGGCGGCCTTCAGGACACGCGACAACGCAGAATCACCGAGCAGAACTTATAGCCATGTTCCGCACACATGAGTACGGCCTCAACCGGAAACTTGGATTCATGTCGCATTACATTCACCCCCCACCATCTGGCCTGGGCTTGCGAAATCCGACCAACTGTCCTAGCTTGAGACAATTCACGCTTCTTTAACCTGTGATTATCCCTCTCTCCAATTGCTCTGTCTGGACCTGTAAAACTTAATTACCTGCAAAGACTCGCATTCAAAGTATCGTATTGCATCTTTGACTTTGTCTATATATATGTTTCTGGAACCCACCTCTTCATTCACCTGAGGAAGGAGCAGTTCTGGTCACCCTATTATAGAAAGGACATTATTAAACTAGAAAGAGTGCAGAAAATATTTATATGAATGGTACCGAGACTTAATAGTTTGAGTTATAAGGAGAGGCTGGATAGACTGGGATTTTTTTCCCTGGAGCGTAGGAGGCTTAGGGGTGATCTTATCGAGGTCTATAAAATAATGAGGGGCATAGATAAGGTAGATAGTCAACATATTTTCCCAAAGGTAGGGGAATCTAAAACTAGAGGGCATAGGTTTAAGGTGAGAGGGGAGAGATTCAAAAGGATCCAGAACGGCAGTTTTTCACACACAGGGTGGCGAGTGTGTGGAACGAGCTGTCAGAGGCAGTAGTAGAGGCGGGTACAGTTCTGCCTTTTAAAAAGCATTTAGACAGTTATATCGGTAAGATCGGTATAGAGGGATATGGGCCAAATGCGGGCAATAGTGGTAAAAACTGGGCGGCATGGACAAGTTAGGCTGAAGGGCCTGTTTCCATGCTGTAAACCTTTATGAACGTCTATGAACCCAAAGATGTGCAGGGTTGGTGGATTGGCCACGATAGATTGACCCTTAATTGGAAAACAAAATGCCCGTAAAATGGTGGCGAGCTGCCACCTTAACCGCAGTACTCTGTGGTGTAGGTACACCCACAGTTCTGTTAGTGAGGGAGTCCCAAGTTTCTGACCTGGCAACAGTGAAGGAATGGTAATGTAATTCCAAATTAGGATGTATGACTTGGAGTGGAACTTGCAAGGTGGAGTTGTCCCATGTGTATGCTACCCTCGTCCATCTGGGTGATAGAGGCTGGGGGTTTGGAAGATGCTGTTTCAGGAGCCTTAGCGAGTTGCGACAATGCATTGATAGATGGCACACACTACTGCCCACTGTCAGTCAGTGATTGAGGAGTGAATGTTTAAGTTGGTGGATGGGGTACTGATCAAGTGAGCTGCCATGTCCTGGTTGGTGTTGAGTTTCTTAAGTGTTCTCAGAGCTGCACACACCCAGGCAACTGGAGAGCATTCCATCACACTCCTGACTTGTAGGTGATGGACAGCTTTGGGAAGCTGCAGAATTCCCAGCCTCTACATTCTCTTCCAGCCTCAGTATTTATATGGCTGGTTCAGTACTTTCTGATTAGTTGGCAACCCACAGGATGCCAATTATGGGGTTTCAGTGATGGTGATACCACTGAATATCAAGGGAGATGGTCATTGCCTTGCACATGTATGGATGAATGTTACTTACCAATTATCAGTCCAAGCCTGAATGTTGTCCAGGTCTTGCTGCATGCAGATATGGACTGCTTCCTTGTGTGAAGTATGATTCCAATGATTCCTATTGACTTCAGCTTTGGTCAGGCAACCAACTCGTCATTATCGTATTGCCATATGTGGGACCTTGGCTGCTGCAGTTCAATACTGATGACACAACATTGGCTATCAAAGACTGAAACAACTTCCAGTGGCGGCCATGAGCGGAGCGATTGCACAAATGGTGGCTCTCGTCTAGAAATCTAGGTTAAGGCCCTTTAACCCCAACAAATGAGCACCAAAAGAGCGAAAAATCCCCCAAATAAACCTCCCATCGACCGTAATGCCGCCCCAAACGGCGAGGAACCAGCAATCCAGCCGAAAAACTTCTAGAGAGGAGGAGAGGGAAACCTCAGCTTCTGACAGGGGAGCCCACGTGGCGGCAAGGAACTGACAACAAACGGTCCCACAGACTTTCCAGCACAGTCCCTGGCTTTGATGGAGAACATGGTGGGTTTCATCAACTCCGAGCTCCAGAAGCTTAGCGGCCGTGGGGGCGGCAGTTGAAGCTGCGATGGCTCCCATGAAGGAGGCCATGAGCAAATTGGAGCGGAAGCTGAGGACCAAGAGGCAACAACATGGGACCTCGACAAAGCCGCCATGGACCAAGGCGGTCGGATGACAGCCATCAGAGCCGAGGTGGCGAGGCTGGTCAAGGTACAGAATGGGCTGAAGGAGTAAATCGATGACCAGGAGAACCAATCACGTCGGCAAAACTTGCGGATCGTGGGGCTGCTAGGAGGTACGGAGGGGAGGAGCCCCACGGAATACGTGGCAGCGATGCTCGTGCAGCTGGTCAGTGAGGAGGACTTTGCCAAACACCAGGAGGTAGATCGTGCCCACAGGTCACATTAGCAGCAGTCCAAGGCGGGGGAGCCACCACGGGCGATGATTGTGAGGCTCCACCAGTACCAGAATAAAGAACAGATCCTGAGGTGGGCGAAAAGTATGAAGGCATGCAAGTGGGAAACATATTACATCCACTTGTACCAGGACATTAGAACAAACCTGGCCAAGCACCGGGCAGAATTTAATGGGGCTAAATCCACACTGTACAAAAGCAAAATGCAATTTGGCTTGCTCTACCCCACCAAACTTTGGGTCACCTTTCAGGGCAAGGAGGAGACCATCAGGTTGTGCAGAGACACAACCTGAGAAATAGGAATAGAGGGCAGTAAATGCAGCATGGGCCTTGGGGATCCAAGAGGGGCAGAAGTGAACACACATGGCAGGCAGTGGATGGGGGGTGGGGACAGGGGAGAGAAGTATACTATTTGGGGAATCCAACCATTGAGGGGAGCTGCTGCAGTAGCAAATGGGCTGGCGTACGGAGGTGTAGTGACGGAGGAGGCCGTGGCACACCTCTCCGGGAGGGAGGAAGCGCCTGGCAGGAGGGAAGAGGAAAACAGAAGTTCAGGGAGGGAGAGATCACATGGGTAGGGGGGCTGGGGTGATGCAGGTGGCGGGGGGAGAGGGAAGAGGGTAGATGACTGGCTGCAACATGTCGTAATGGTGACAATGAAAACGAGGAAGCAGACAGTGGCCATCTTGAATGGCCCGAGCGGTGGGCAAGCTCTAACAAACAGGGCCAGATTCACAGGATGAGTATGGTTGACCCCACAGGGGCAGGGAAGCAGAGCCGCCCCCTAACAGAATACCTACATGGAGCATGAGACGCCTCCAGAGGCCGGGGAAAGATCCAGAGTCCTCTCCCATCTCAAAAGCCTGAGGGTAGACTGAGCCTTCCTACAGGAGATCCATCTAAGAAAGAGGGACCGACTGCGGGTAAGGAAGGGCTGGGTGGGACAAATGTTTCATGTGTGTTTAGACACCTGGGCAAGGGTGGTGGCCGTAATAGTCAGCAGGATAGTAGCGTTCACGGCGACAAATACAATGATGGATCCAGTGGGCCGATTCGTTATGGTCAGCGGGACCCTGGCGTGCGGCCCGTGGTATTGGTAAATATACATGCCCTCAACTGGGATGAAGCAGAGTTTGTCAAGAAAACTAAGGCCGGAATCCCTGACCTAGACACCCACTGACGTATCATGGGGGGTGACTATAATTGTGTGCAAGACCTGAAAATGGCAGAGTCAATCCCAGAGAGAGCCATAATAGGAATGGCTTGAGGGCTAAACACCTTTATGGAGCAGATGGGGGGCGTAGACTCGTGGAGGTTCAACCACCTGAGAGAAAGAGTTCTCCTTTTCCCACTCATGTACAGGTTGAAAATCCCTTATCCAAAATGCTTGGGACCAAGTGTGTATCGGATTTTCAGAATATACTGCGCATGTTCGGCCAGCATTGGGAACTGAGTATATGTAGCGTGGATTGGGAATTACGCATATCCCGGGAGCCTTGTGGGATTTCCCACTTGTGACTCCACATCGGCGCTGAAAAAAAAGTGCAAATTTAGGAATTCTTCGGAATTTCAGATAAGGGATGCTCAACATGTATAGACTTTTTAAACATAGGGAAAATGGTACTACCAGGGGTAGTGAAGGCAGAATACTCCACGATCGTAATCTCCGACCATGCGCTTCATTATATGGACGGAAAGTTGGAGAAGCCCAACATCTCCCCCCCCCCCCCCCCCCCCATGGAGGCTGGCTACAACTCTCCTGGCCAATAGGGATTCCTGCACAAAAATATCTCCAAGCCATTGACAGTTATGTAACATGAAACCAGAACGGGGAGGTCTTGCCCTCCACGTTTTTAGGAGGCACTGAAGGTGGAGATCAGGGGAAATCATAGCTTATAGGGCCCTTAGGAAGAGAGAAAGGGCAGCCAAGCAGCAGCAGATCAACTCCATACAGGAGGTGGATGGGCGGTACTTCTCGGCCCCAATCATGGAACTGCTGGGAAGAGGAAAAAAGCTGCAGATGGAATTTGATCGGCTCTCCACGAGGAAAACAGTCCACCAGCTCCATCAGTCACTGGGAGCCTTCTACGAACATGGAGACAAAGCCAGCCGCATGCTGGTGCATCAACTAAGAAAGCAAGCTGCCGCAAAGGAAGTAGTGCAACTTAAGGACAGGAATGGTAGAATAGTGGAGAAACCCCAAACAAGGTTAACGAGGCCATTGCAAACTTTTACCGGGGACTGTACACCTCCAAGTCCTCAGAAGGAGAGTCAGAGATTAAACTGTTCCTGGAAATGCTGGTGGTAGAGGAGGAAAAGAGACCAGGAAGCACCGCCCGGGCTGGATGAGATCATGGAATGCAATTCCATGCAGTCTGAGGAGGCACCGGGACCAGACGGGTTTCCGATAGACTTTTACAAAACATTTGCACATCCCGCACTTGCAGGAAATGTTCAACGATTCGTTGTCGAAGGGGGCCCTACCACCCATGCTGGCACAGATCTCGATCTCATTGATTCCCAAAAAGGGCAAAGACCCGACAGATGGTGGATAATACAGACCCATATGTCTCTTAAATGCTGATGCGAGCAGAGAAGATCGAGGAGTACAAGATTATGAGCGGCATGGACAGGGTGGATAGGGAGCAGATGTTCCACTTAGTTGAAGGGTCACTTACAAGTAGACACCAGTTCAAGGTCGGGGGCAGGAGATTATGGGGTGATAGGGGGGATTTGAGGAAAAGCCTTTTTACCCAGAGGGTGATGACGGTCTGGAACGCACTGCCTGGGAGGGTGGTAGAGGCGGGTTGCTTCACATCCTTTAAAAAGTACCTGGATGAGCACTTGGCATGTCATAACATTCAAGACTATGGGCCAAGTGCTGGCAAATGGTATTTGAGTAGACAGGTCAGGTGTTTTTCATGTGTCGATATAGACACGATGGATGAAGGGCCTCTTCTGTCCTTTATTATTCTGTGATCCTAGCGAAAGCACTGGCGAGACGCCTGGAGAGTTGCCTGCCAGAAGTAATCACGGAAGATCAGACCGGGTTTGTGAAGAGCAGACAACTAACAACGAACACACGATGCCTGCTGAATGTAATAATGACCCCACCTGGGGAGGAGGCACCCAAATTGATCATCTCCCTGGACGCTGAGAGAGCCTTCAATCAAGTAGAATCGAAGTCCCTCATGGAGGTATTTGAAAGGTTTGGGTTTGGATGAGGGTTCACCACGTCGGTGAAACTTCTGTACAGCGCTCCCATGGTGAGTGTGCAGACGAACGCCACCAGCTCCAAGTACTTTCGGCTGCATAGGGAAATGAGGAAGGGGTGCCCGTTGTCCCTGCTTCTGTTTGCACTGGAAATTCAGCCACTGGTCATCGCTCTTAGATCATCAGAGTGGTGGACAGGCATTTGAAGAGGGGGCAGGGAGCGTAAGAGTTTCATTCTAGACCGATGATCTGCTCCTCTACATGTCGAAATGCCTGGCCAGTATGGGAAAGATAACGGAACTCCTTAAAGAGTTAGGTGCATTCTCAGGTACAAGCTCAACCTGGGGAAGAGCAAAATCGTCCCGGTGAATTCCCTAGGGGGAGGAGACGGGCTGAAGGAGTTACGTTCTCACTAGCGGGAAGGGTATAGTGATCAAAATGAACGTTCTACCTGGATTCCTCTTCATATTTAGATCGCTCCCGATCTTCATCTCCAAATCCTTCTTCACCAGGTTTGATAAGCTAATCATGACCTTTGCCTGGAGGGGAAAGGTTCCAAGGATAGGAAAAGCCATCTTGCAGAGAGTGGCACGTGGGAGGCCTGGCCCTGCATCACCTTCCTATTCTACCACTGGGTGGCGAACGCAGAGGGAGTGAAGGGGTGGCTGAAGGAGCCGGAGGCAAAATGGGTCCAAATGGAGGAGGCCTCCTGCCCAGGGACGTTTTTCCGGGCACGACCCACCATTGCACTCCTGCTGCTGCCCCCCCCCCCCCTTTTCCAGGCTCGAAGAGCCCAGTGATAGCCACATTAAAGACCTGGAACCAGTTCAAGCGCCACTTCAAACTTGGTATCTCTATGGAGGCCCCCATCTGCAACAACCATAAGTTCGCTCTGGTGAAGATGCCACATTTTGGGCTTGGAAGGACAGAGGGACCTCGAGGGTGAAGGACATGTACATGGACGGTACAGTAGCGACCCTGGGAGAAGTGTCTGAGAAGCTCCAACTCCTGAAAGGGAAGGAGTTTGGTACTTGCAGCTGTGCGACTTTCTCCACAAGGAGGCCAAGACCTTTCCCCAGTTACCCGGACACACGCTTTTGGACAAATTGGTAGCCATAGCTGAATGGAGACAAATGTGGTGACATATACAGACGACTCATAGAAGAGACCAGGTTAAAACGTGATGGAAATGTGGGGAGGAACTGGATGTGGAGACAGGTGAAACTCTGGATCGAGGTGCCGCACAGGGTCAACTGCACCTCCTCGTGCTCAGGGCAAAAACCTGGTCCAGGAAGGTGGTATACAGTACGCACCTAACCTGATTACGCATGAGCGGATTCTTCCCGGAGGCGGGGGACAAGTGTGAGTGGTTACAGTGGTGTCCAGCCAATCTGGTCCTGCCCCAGGCCTCCTTCCAGGCCATGTCCAGGGTTGTGGGGAGCCATGCCCATTTGTGGCGGTCTTTGGGATGTTAGAGCGTCCAGAGCTCTTCACCGGGAAGGCGGCAGACACCCTGGATTTTACCTGATCGCCCAGCTTAGACTTCTGCTGGGGTGGACGTTAGCAGAGCCTCGGAGTGGATCTCAGACCTGACTGAATTCCTAAAGCTTGAAAAGATAAAATTCTCAATCAGGGGTCGGAGGAGATTCCACAACATGTGGAGAACATTTTCCAACCTCTTTGAGGACCTGTTCATAGCCAGCAACTGGGGAGGTGGTGGACACAGGATGGGAGCGCAAGTAATGGTGTGGGGGAGGAGAGCCGCTGAGAAAAAGGGAATTTGCACTCGACACGGGGGGTAATGGGTGGAGGGTCTTATGGGGAGGGGTGCAGGCCTCTCGCACGTAAGAAACTGGGGAAGCAGTAAAATCTATTCACCCTCGCAAATGGAGGATTCAACATGACTCTCCCTATCACTATAAGTATGAATACAATTCTCGAAGTATACCATTGAAAATAAGGAACCGTGACTAGGATCACCAACGTGACAACCTGTAAATAATATGCCATTTCGATTGTTTTCTTTCTTCTCTGCTTGTTCTGTCTTGTGTAAAGTTTGATATTGTGTTGCAACTCCAATAAAAATATATTTTTTTAAACACTGGAACATCTTAATGTTATAAATGGGGCTCTTCTCCATTTTCTATTTCTCTCAGTGGTGGCGCTTTTGATGCCCCCAGTGAACGTGAACAAGAACATAATCCCGGTTTAATTTCCAGTCTCGACTGAGGGAGTGCTACTGTCAGTGGTGCCTCCTTTCACATAACCGGCTAAGCAGAGGTCTGTGTTCTGGTTTGTCCCTAAATTATGAAAGTGGCTATATGTTTCAAGTTTGTTTTATTCAATCTTCGTCAAACATTCTCTTGTTGCAAAACACTCAGACTGCTCTTCTTGTCCCCAGTTATATGGGCCGTGAGCAACGGATGATAAATTTTGAACGCGATCTTTAAAAATATTTTGACTCTTAATTTTAAGCTCCTAAGAGGCTTAGAAGGCTGTCTAAACGCATTTTGTTAATGCACCGTGTTTGACACCTCTGTATAATTCGGTAGAACCGCCAAACAAATAATTTCCTAATTACAGCCATTCAATACCTCTGCAATGCCAAGGTTTGACTGCACTTTGACTAGCGTTGGAACAGTAGAAAAACAGGCTGGCAGTCCAGCCATGGAGCTTTTACACTTGTGTTTAATGATAATCTGCATACCAGCTAGAATTGACAATCGCATATTTTAAGGACTGCTACAATTAAATCTCAAATAATGCCCACTGCAGAATATATTTTCTCTTTACACTTAGCAATTTTCTCCACACCCTACTGGTTGCCACAACTTGCACAACCAGAACTGCATGCTGTTGTACACATCATCACATTGCTTCCTTCTATATCCAGCAAAATGGAGGAACTGTATTAATAGCAATGTTTGGACAGAGTACCAGAAGAGTGCTCTGTGGTTTTGGGGAGATGGAAAGTACAGGCTGGATGCTTCTCCATGGCAGTTCCTTGTAACTGAGAATTCAACAATGGAGAATTGTATCAGCTGGGAGTGCATCAGGTCATCCTTACTAAACAACTCATGTTCTGCCATATTCAGCTAAATGTTAAATCGGAGGATGAAAAACTGCTAATGTGTGACTAGATGGGCATGTTAATCAATGATTGTGGCATTCTTGAATATGATTGGTTTTCACTACCTATCCCAGTGTGCTTGATCAATTTGATACAGGTGCCATGTCCACGCGGTTCATTAAGATCCTCAAGAAACTCATCAATTTTTTTCTTTACAGCTGGAAGTGGAAGGAATTAAGAAAACACTTCAATCAAAGTGATAGTTCCCCAAATTGAATGCTGCAGTGACACTTCTGATTGCTTCAGGACTTAAGTTGCAATGCAGCCAAATTTAGTTTTGTGCCAAATTCATTTTGTAAAAGTTTATCCCCATGCATATTTTCTAAACAGATTCTCAAGTTTTGTAATGCAAAATAGTCTTGGTCACATAATTGCAGTAATTTTACTATGGCCCCTGTACTAAATGCACTGATGTCCAAATGGCTAAAGCTGGAGGTTTAATGCATATATTTTTGTGTATGTATATAAAATATATATACACAATGAATTAATTCAGGCACATAGCCCATACTGGTACAATGATATTTTGCAATAAAGTAATGTTTGGGTGCCAGTTTATATATGCCTGACTTTTTTTGTTGTCCATTTATTTTTTCTGCATTGACGTTTGTTCATTTTCTCTGATGCAGTATCACATCCATTAAATATTGTTTTCATCTGTTGTCAAATGTTCTTTTTGGGTGCTTTGTAACTTGAAATTATCCCTCAAAGTACAGCAATGAGTTTAGTGACAACCACATTCATGTATGAAATGGTGCCTGAGCAAATTCCTTATTAAAGAATGTTGGCACAGTGTGCCCAAATAAATGTACTTCCATTGGAATTATTTCAGAGATTAGAACTGCATTTCAGGTTGATTTATTAAATACATCATTGCTATTTTCAAAAAGATTGCCTGGATATTTCCTTTAATGGTGCAAGAAAAATTAAACAGTGCTAGAAAATTAGTTGGAACATGAATAAGATTTATTACACTTTGTTCCAGTGTGAACCCACCCTGGTCATCTCCCACTCACTGCACAACACAGAAACCAGATCTCAGGTTTAACATTTTATTGTAAAAGGGTGCACTTCCTCCCAAACTCATGCCATATCCTTTTGTATTCTCATGACTAAAGAATATATAAATACACAAAGATTTGTAAAATTAAAAAAAAGTTACAGAATGGATTTTTCTTAAAATCAACTTGTCATGCTCATGTAAAATCCAAAAAGAAAATTCAATTCGAAGCTTGGTACAGGGTGAAATCCAAATTCAATCCCACTTTAGATCTGTAAGAAAACATTAGAAAAATATAAAAATCTAAATGCTGGCAATAAAGGGATTTCAGGTTAATCATAGCAGTGGAGATAAATATCAGCAAGAAAAGATACTCCACTCTTAAACATTAGGCTGAGCAGACACAATATTGGTGCAATCCAAGTGAATCAACAGGCAGTGTGCCATTCATTTAGATCATTGTTGATCTCTGTATTAGCCCACCTTAATACTTTGAAATTTCCATCAGTCCTTTTAAATTTGTTCATGAGATGTGGATGTCACTGGCTGGGCCAGCATTTATTGCCCATTCCTAATTGCCCTTGAACACCATGGGACATTTAAGAATCAAAACACATTGCTGTGGATCTGGAGTCACATAGGTCAGACTAGTATCATCTATTTGGAGAATAAACGTATCCAGGGAATTTGATCCCAGCCATCTTGCCATGATTGGTAGGAAATGATAGAATAGAACATCTAGAAGTGAAATATGTTTAATGAATAGGCAACATGGATTTTAGAAGGGAAAATCTCACCAACCTTGGTAAGAGTAAACAATAGACTACTGAATAAGGTCAGAATGCAGTCAGTTGTCAAATGTGGTACTGGATTGCTCATACTTCAAGGCAGACAGAGTGGAAGTAAAACAGTTAGTTATTCAGAGGCTGGGGCCATTAGTTTTCAGGGACAGTCAATCTTAAGGACATTAATAAATTTACAGAATAGGTAAATAATTAACAAATGAAGTTCAACACAGGTTGCCAGTCTAGTTATGGTAAAAGAACAGAGATCCCAGAGTACAAATTCATCAATCACAGTTGCACCACAGGTTGACAAGGCCATATATAAAGTACAATGGAGGGACAGAATTGAAAAGTAGGGAAATTATGCTAAACCTGCATCAAACCCTGGTTAGATTGCAAGAGTACTTGTGTTCTGGTTACCGTATTGGAAAGAGACACTGGAGAGGGTGCAGAGATGATTTTCAGGCTAGGTCTCTTCTCTTGCAAAAGAGGTCTTTAAAATTGCAAAAGGTTTTGAGAATGGGTAAAGTGAGAATGTTTCCAGTTGTGGGACAACAGTATGACTATAGGTCAACAATATCAGTTCAGTCAGCAAGAAATCAACTAAGAATCAAAAAAGCTTCTTTGCCCAAGGTGGTGAGAATGTGAATCTTGCTAGCACCAAGTGGTTGAAGCAAATGGCAAAGATGTATTAGAGAGGCTGGACCAGTACAAGGTATTATAGATGGATCTGAAATACAGCTCAGGTGGAACACCATAGACAGGATATAGAACATCCAATCACTGGACAACTTCCATCCCTTGCCTTTCCTGTGGCCTTTATTTTTTTGGACCTGCTGCCCTTGCGATCATAATTGAAACCTACAAAGTTATTTTAGATCAGATATTGAGGTTTGAGGCAGGGTTCATTAGTAATCTCACAGCAAAAGGGCTGTGGAAAATGTTGAATTCCATATTAAATTTGCGAACGATATTTTGAATTCCCAAGCTTAACAAGCTAATTAGATAAGTATGAGGGAAAGAGTTGGCTATGGTAGTTCAGTTAAATGGATTAAAAAAGGTCTTGCATTAATCACAGGGCAACATTTCAAAATATTCAACATAATACATCAAAACTCAGCAAGAAAGATCCAACAGTGGTTTCCAGCATTTTAGAAATGCAAAAGTAGATTTTTAAAAACTAGCAAGGAATATAAAAACAGATCGCAAGAACTTTGACAAATATAAGATTAACTCAGTCCATTCAAGGCAGGGACAGGAGAAATAACACTGACCAAATAATATGTCTGTCGTCACAACAGGAGACAAAATTTCTAAGAGTGAGAAACTTAAAGTAATAATAGCAAACCCCCAGGATTTGATGGCCTATATCAAAGGGACCCAGAACAGGTAACTGCAGAGATAGTAGCTGTACTGTTACTTTCCAAAATTCCCCCGGATTGAAATTTAGTGCAACAATCTTTTTCAACAGATGAAAAACATTTGTAGACCACTCGGCTCCTCCAGCCTGCTCTGCCATTCAATCGGATCATGGCAGATCAGATCATCAGATTGTAACGTCATCTCTGCCTGCTCCTGATATCCATTAATCAAGAATCTATCTAGCTCTACTTAAAAAATCCTCTGCTTCACATCCCTCCACATTAGTAGGACCCTCCGCCGGGCTACCAGGGACGCAAAGGCCAGAACACCGGCCTCTCCTGGCTCCTGCATTCCCGGCTCGTCCGCTACCCCAAATAATGCTATTCCCCGGCTCAGCTTGACCCGGGTGTTCACCACTTTGGACATAGTCCTCGCAAAGACCCTCCAGCGCCAGGCATGTCCAGAACATGTGGGCGTGATTTGCTGGCTCCCCGAGCACCTCACACCTGTCCACCCCAAAAAACCTACTCATCCTCGCCCCTGTCATATGCGCCCTATGGACAACCTTGAACTGTATTAGGCTGAGCCTGGCACAAGAGGAGGCAGAATTAACCCTACTCAGGACATCAGCCCACAGATCTTCATCCAGCTCCTCCCCCACTTACCCTTTAACTCCTCCACCGAGGCCTCCTCCGCCGCTTGCAGTTCCTGATAGATCGCCGAGACTTTGCCTTCTCCAACCCATACACCTGAAATCACCCTGACCTGAATCCCTCGTGCTGGGAGCAGCGGAAATTCCCTCACATGCCATCTCACAAACGCCCTCACTTGCATGTCCCTCGAAGCATTCCTGGGAGGTAACCCAAATTTCTCTAGCGCTCCATGGCTCGCAAAAGTCCCGTCGATGAATAGGTCCCCCATTCTTTTAATCCCAGCCCGATACTCGCTCAGAAACCCCCCATCCATCCTAACCGGAACAAACCGGTGGTTCTCTCGTATCGGGGACCAGACCGAGGCCCCCACCTCGCCCCTATGTCGCCTCCACTGCCCCCAGATCTTCAGAGTCGCCGCCACCACCGTGGTGTACCTTGTCAGCGAAAGCGGCAACAGTGCCATTACCAGCGCCCCCACTCATACCCACACAAGACGCCACCTCTAGCCTCTTCCACGCTGCCTCCTCTCCCTCCATTACCCACTTACGGATCATAATTAGCTGCCCAATAATAGCCACATAGATTCGGAAGCGCCAGCCGCCCCCCCCTGTCCCTGCTATGCTCCAAAAACACCCTCTTCACCCTCGGGGTCTTATTCGCCCATACGAATCCCATAATACTCCTGCTTACCCGTTTAAAAAAAGCCTTGGGGATTAGAATGGGCTGGCACTGGAACACAAACAGGAACCTCGGGAGGACCGTCATCTTGACCGACTGCACCCTACCCGCCAGGGAGAGTGGCAGCATATCCCATCTCTTGAAGTTCTCCTCCATCTGTTGCACCAACCGTGTCAAATTGAGCTTGTGCAGGGCCCCGCAGCTCCTTGCTACCTGGATCCCCAGGTATCGGAAGCTCCTCTCCGCCCTCTTCAGCGGTAGCTCGTCTATCCCCCTTCCCTGGTCCCCCGCATGCACCACAAAGAGCTCACTCTTCCCCACGTTGAGCTTATAGCCCAAGAAGTCCCCAAACTCCCCAAGGATCCCCATAACCTCCGCCATCCCCTCCACTGGGTCTGCAACATATAACAACAGGTCATCAGCATATAACGACACCCGGTGTTCCCCCCTCGGACCAATCCCCTCCAGTTCCTAGGCTCCCTCAGTGCCATGGCCAGCGGCTCAATTGCCAATGCAAACAAACAAGGGAGATAAGGGACACCCCTGCCTCGTCCCGCGGTACAATCTAAAGTACTCCGACCTCCGCCGGTTCGTAGCCACACTCGCCACTGGGGCCCTATATAACTGCCTGACCCATCTTACGAACCCTTCCCCGAACCCAAACTTCCCAGAGATACTCCCAAAGGCCTTCTCCGCGTCCATAGCCGCCACTACCTCCACTTCCCCCTCCACCGAGGGCATCATGGATCACATTTAAGAGCCTCTGCACATTCGTGTTTAATTGCCTGCCCTTCACAAACCCCGTCTGGTCCTCATGGATCACCCCCAGGACAGTCCTCAATCCTCGTAGCCAGCACCTTCGCCAACAACCAAGCGTCTACATTGAGGCGTGAAATCGGCCTATACGATCCACATTGCAATGGATCCTTATCCCGCTTCAAAATCAACGAGATCAGCGCCAGGGACATTGCCGGGGGCAGGGTCCCCTCCTCCCTCGCCTCATTAAAAGCTCTCACCAGCAACGGGCCTAGCAGGTCCACATAATTTCTGTAAAATTCAACCGGGATCCCGTCCGGTCCCGGGGCCTTCCCCGCCTGCATGCTCCCCAATCCTTTAACCAGCTCCTCCAGCCCAATCGGCACCCCCAAACCAGCCACCTGCTCCTCCCCCACCCTCGGGAACTTCAGTTGGTCCAAGAATCGCCGCATCCCCCCCCCTCCCCCTCGGGAACGTCAGTTGGTCCAAGAATCGCCGCATTCCCCCCCCCCCGGGGGCTCAGACCTTTACAGATCCCCATCTACCTCATTTATTCTCACCGCACTACGCACCGTATTCCCCCCCTCCATCTCTAATTCCACCAATCTCCCTCGCTGCCTCCCTCTTACGAGGCTGATGTGCCAGCATCCGGCTCGCCTTCGCCCCATACTCATACCGCCCCCTGCGCCTCTGCTTTTCCCGTGGTCAATAGGTCAAATTCCAGTGGGAGGTTTCATCGCTCCCCAAGCAGCCCCTCCTCAGGGGCCTCTGCATAGCTCCTGTCCACCCTTAATATGTCACAAACCAATCTCTCCCTATGGCCCCTAATGGAAATTAGCTCTCCCCGAACCACTACCTTCAGAGCCTGCCAGACTACCCCCACCTGCACTTCCCCATTGTCGTTGGCCTCCATGTATCTTTGAATACACCCCCGGATCCGCCCGCACACCCCCTCATCCGCCAACAGTCCCACATCAAGGCGCCACAGCGGGCGCTGGTCCCTCTCCTCCCCCAACTCCAGCTCCAGCCAATGCAGGGCGTGATCAGAGATGGCTATAGCCGAATATTCCGTTCCCTCCACTTTTGGGATTAGTGCCCTACTCATTATTTAAAAATCTATCCAGGAATAGGCTTTATGGACGTGGGAGAAAAAAGAAAATTCTCTGGCCACCGGCCTGGCAAACTTCCATGGATCCACTCCCCCCACCTGGTCCATAAACCCCGAGCACCTTGGCTGCAGCCGGCCTCTTACCAGTCCTGGACCTGGAACAGTCTAGTGCTGGGTCCAGCACCGTGTTGAAGTCCCCCCCCCCCCCCCGTCCCCCCATTATCAAGCACCTCGCTGGAAGTGGAGTTGCTGAAGGTGGAGAACAGAAACAAGTGCTCGAGGGCCAAGGTTGAGGACCTTGACAAAAGGTTGCAACAGCAGAACCTCAGGATCGTGGGGCTGACTGAAGGTGTGGAGGGCCCACGGTCGACGAAGATGTCTGCAAAGCTGTTGCAGGTGGAGGAAGTTAGATAGGGCCCACTGGTCGCTCCAGCCAAAGCTACAGATGAACAAGCCGAGAGCTGTGATTGTCTTTCATAGCTACCAGAGGAAGGAGCAGGCATTGAGATGGACAAAGCAGAATTGGAAGACAAAGTGGGAAGACAGTGGTATTCATATATTCCAAGAAGTCAGTGGAGCATGTGAGAAGGTGTGCAGCCTTTAACAGGGCAAAAGCAGCACTGTTCAAGAGTGGAGAGTGCTTCATGATGGTCTACCCGCCGAGGCGGAGATTCACACACAATTCCAGGGACATTATTTAGAGATGGCGGACGAGGCATTCATGAAGGTGGAAACATTGGGCTGAACAGAGATGGACACTGGGACTTTGGTGTTGTGGGTGGGATATGTTTTTGTGGTTGGGGCCTGTTTATTTCTTTGTACATTAGTTACTGTTAAGTTTAAGGCTGTTTGTGGTGTGAGCTGCCTTTCGCCTTTCCAGGAGTTGTTTTGGAGAAGGTATGCATGTGAGAAGCAGTTTCAGGAACAGTTAGGGGGTGGGAATAACAAATTCCATTGTTATGGATGCGGGGGCCATTGCACTAGCAAACTAGAGTTGGCTAGTGAACAGGAGCGTTGGGTGGGGGCTGTGGTCAGCCAAATCTGGACAGTGAGGTTTCAGCTTACCTAGAAGGTGTGAATGAGGGGAGGGGGAAGTGACGAGAGGAGTTGTTGCGAGAGGGCATGGTTGTGAGACTTCTGGGATTGGTTTTTTGGGGGGGGGGGGGGGGTAGCTTGGTCCCAGTCGTGGGGCAGGGTGAGGAAGGAGATCAGATTATCCCTCACCAGTAGACATGAGGCCGCAGTTTGGTTGGTAATGTGGCATGTGCGAGGATTAGGAGGGCTGGCAAAGTGGGCGAATGTTTTCGCCCATTTGAAGGGCTTTGAGGGTCAATGTGGAGCTGCTGCAGGAGACCCATTTGTGGGTGAAAGACCAGGTAAGGCTTCATGAAGGCTGGGTTGGTCATGATTTCTGATCATAGAATTTACAGTGCAGAAGGAGGCCATTTGGCCCATCGAGTCTGCACCGGCTCTTAGAATGAACACCCTACCCAAGCCCACATCTCCACCCAATCCCTGCAACCCAGTAACCCCACCCAACCTTTTTGGACACCAAGAGCAATTTAGCATGGCAATCCACCTAACCTGCACATCTTTGGATTGTGGGAGGAAACCGGAGCACCCGGAGGAAACACACACAGACATGGGGAGAACGTGCAGACTCCGCACAGACAGTGACCCAAGCCAAGAATCGAAACTGGGACTCTGGAGCTGTGATGCAACAGTGCTAACCACTGTGCTGCCGTGATCATGCCACACACCTGGCAGTATTGGAGGAGCAGCCGGGGCAGAGTTTGAATGTGGGGTTGCTAGCGGACGTGGGGTTCTGCATGAAGATGGCGAGGGGGATAGAGGAGTATGGAGTTTAATAAAAATGGGGAGGTTGCACCATTGGTGCTGTGGGAGATATTGAAAGAGGTGGAGGGGGGAGATAATCTCACAAAAGTGCAAGTTAGGATGGAGGCGAGGGAGGAGCACCAGAGTGAAAAATGAAATTTTGGAGATTAATTGCAAATATTCGAAAGATCCCATCCCAGAGCATTTGGCCAGAGAAAGGTACTGCAGGCACAGTTTGATCTGTTGTCCACAAGCAAAGTGGTGAGCCAGTTGAAGCAGGCAAAAGGAGCAATGTACAAATATGGGGAAAAGGCCAGCCATTTGTTGGCTGGCCAGCTACGACGGTGCCCTGGGAGATTGTTCAGATAAGAGGGGAGTGGGGATTGGTGTCTTCTCCAGAGAAGCTGTACAGGCCGAAATTGGTAGAGCGACAGACAGGTATGGGGAGTCTGGAGAGGGAGTGCGCTCCCATGGGGAACATTAGGAGTGAGTGGGAGAAGTTGAGAAGGGCATCTGAGTGCAGAGGGAAGCCTTACGGAGGGTGAATGTGCCCTCGTCGTGTGCAAGGCTAAGTAATCAGTTTAAGGTGATGCATAGGGCCTACATGATGGTATCGACGGTCCTTCTCAAGAGTGGATTTCAGAGGGTGGAGCGGTTGATTACGTTGTATATCTGGTCAGACAAGGTAGCTAGAATTTGGATGGGTCTGGAGGGGGTTAAGGCTAAGTGGGAGTATGGTTGCAAAAAGCACTGTATGAAGTGCTGCACAGGGTGAATGCCACGACTGTGCGCGCGAGATTAGGGTTGATTCAATTAAAGGTGGTGCATAGGGCACATTCAACGAGGTTGAGCCAGTTGTTTGAGGGAGTGGAGGACAAGTGTGAGCGGTATGGGAGGGGCCCAGCCAATCGTGTTCACATGTTCTGGTTTTGGCCCGAGGTGGGGAGGTTTTGGGGTTTGTTTTTCAGCACCATGTCGGCAATCTTGCAAATGAATTTGGAGCTCAATCCCTTAGGGGTCACATTTGTGGTGTTGGACCTGCCAGAGCTGCAGACAGAGGTGGATGTTTTAGCCTTCATCTAGCAGACTGATTGCAAGTGGGTCCCGTTACGATGGAGGTCAGCTTCTCTGTCCAGTGTCTCAGTATGGCTGGGGGACTTAAAAGTTAAGGTAACCTTGAGAGCTGCGATCGATGAGCTTTATAAAAGATGGTGCCAATTCATTTTGTATTTTAAGGAGTTGGTCACCATCAACTGCTAAGGTGGTTGTTTCTTTTATATAAAATTTTAAATATTCAATAAAAATATTGAGAAAAAAAACAATGCGCTTAGGATTATCGAGGGGAAATTGGGATTGGCAAATTTATTAGGGTTTTTTGACACCAAAGGAGGTCAATCGGGCAGTTGAGACCTTCTCCCGAGGACTGTACAGCTGAGAGCCCCCCAATGGGGACGAAACAGATGATCTGGAACTGCCAGTTGTGGGGGAAGACAGCTGGGTGGGGGCTGGAAGCACCAATAGATCTGGGAGAAATCATGGAGAGCATCAGCTCCATGCAGGCGGGGAAGGCACCGGGACTCGACGGGTTCCCGGCGGACTTCTACAAAACATTTGCACCAGTCCTGGCCTCACACCCAAGGGACATGTTCACAGACTCACTGGCAAGGGGCACCCTGTCCCCCACACAAGCGCAGGCCACAATATCACGGATACCCAAAAAAGATAAATACCTGATGGAATGTGGATCATACAGACCCATTTCATTGCTGAACCTGGATGCGAAAATACTCGCAACAGTCCTGGCCAAAAGGTTTGAGGGCTGTGTACCAGAGGTGGTCGTAGAGGGCCAAACAGGCTTTGTCAAGGGTAGCAGCTCACAGCAAACATCAGGCGGCTGCTGAACGTAATAATGACCCCCCCCCCCCACCACCACCACCACCCCGGGGAGAGAACACCAGAGGAGATAGTCTCCCTAGATGCAGAAAAAGCCTTCAACAGAGTCAATTGGAACTACCTCCGAGGTACTGGAACGGTTTGGGCTAGGAGCAGGGTTCACTGCCTAGGTGAGGCTCCTGTACAACGTTCCCAAAGCGAGTGTCCGAGCTAACACCACCATCTCTGAATACTTCCAGCTACAGAGAGGAACAAAACAGGGTTGCCCCCTGTCCCCACTCTTCACGCTAGCGATCAAATCCCTGACGATAGCCCTGCAGGATCCGAAAAGCTGGAAGGGAATCTGGAGAGGAGACAGAGTACAGAGTTTCACTCTATGCAGATGACCTGCTCCTCTATGTCTCGAAGCCACAGGAGGGACTGAAGGCAATACTGCAAATTCTGAAAGAGTTTGGAATCTTCTCGGGCTACAAACCTAACCTGGTCAAAAGCAAGACATTCCCAGTGAACCCAAACGGGGCAGGGGACAGAGCTGGAGGGGCTCCAGTTTAAAATGGTCCAGAACAGATTCCGTTACCTGGGGATCCAGATAGCCAGATACTGTACACAGATCCACAAGTGGAACCTGACCAGCTTGGTGGAGGAAGTAAGAAAAGACCTTCAAAGTTGGGGCTCACTCTCACTCTGCAGGAGAGTGCAGACGACCAAGATGAACGTACTGCCAAGGTTCCTCTTCCTGTTTAGATCCATACCGATCTTCATCCTAAAGGCATGTTTCCAAAACTTAAGACAGTCTAATCATGGCGTTTGTGTGGGAGGGATAAGAACCTGAGAATTCCCAAACCAACACTGCAAAGGAGGAAAATCAAAGGGGGCTTGGCCTTACCAAACCTACAATACTATCTCTGGGCAGCAATGGCAGAAGGAGTGAGGGGATGGGTACCAGAATCCAGCACAGATTGGGTACAAATGGAGGCATCCTATAAAGGAACGACCCTCCAGGCCTTGGCTACAGCAGCACCCCCACCCTCCTCAACAAGATACACAACGAGCCCAGTGGTAGCGGCTACGCTGAGAACGTGGACCCAGCTGAGACAACACTTCAGGATAACTAAAATGTCCCCATGGCCCCCATCTGCGGCAATCACAGATTCCCCCCAGCCATGCTGGATACCACCTTCAAAAGATGGAGGCAAGGAGGGGGCACACTGGCGACACTGGACGAACTAACAAGGAACTGGAAATTAGCAAAAGGACAGGAAATGAGACACCTCCAAATAAAACACTTCCTCCGCAAACAGACAGTAGGGTACCCTGGGACCCTAGAAGCCACACTACTAGAGGACCTGATGTGGCTATGTGGGAAAATATACAGACAGCTACTGGACAGAGCTCAGATACCACTGGGCGAGTTCAGACAAAAATGGGAGGACGAACTGCGGACAGAGGTAGGGTGGGGACTCTGGAACGAAGCACTGAGCAGGGCTAACTCCACCTCCTCCTGCGCAAGGCTTAGCCTAATACAGCTCACAGTGGTGCACAGAGCACACCTGACCAGAACCCGAACGAGCAGGTTCTTCCCAGAGGTGTAGGATGAACGTGAACGGTGCCAGATGGGCCCGGCAAACCACACCCACATGTTTTGGACTTGTCCCAAACTTGCTGGGTTCTGGACAGCCTTCTCCGATGCAATGTCCAAGGTTGTGGGGGTGAGGGTGAAGCCATGCCCGATAGTGGCAATCTTCAGGGTATCGGAGCAGCCAGAGCTACACATGGGGAAGGGGGCCAACACCCTTGCTTTTGTTTCCCTAATCGCATGCCGGAGAATCCTGCTCAGCTGGTGATCGGCAGCACCACCCACCTGGAGAAGATTAAGTACGCCATCAGAGGGTCGGAGGCACCAAAAGAATAAGTTTTCACATAAAAAAGGTTAATATGCCAGATTTTGTTTTATTAGTGTCACAAGTAGGCTTACATTAACACTGCAATGAAGTTACTGTGAAAATCCCCTAGTCACCACCCTCCGGCACCTGCTCAGGTACACAGGGGGAGAATTCAGAATGTCCAAATTATCTAACAGCACAATGAATGGAGGATAACATTAGCATGGATGGAGGATTGGTTAACAGACAGGAATCCAGAGAGCAAGGATAAATGACCATTTTAAGTTGGCTAGCTGTAATTAGCAGAGTGCCACAAGAATAAGCACTGGAGCTCAAGTTATTTACAATCGTTATAATAATATTCAGCTTTTGTCTGGATTGCTTGGATTAGCCAGTTTAAGGAACATGCCTGTTGGTGGGTTTATTTGGTAGAATGCCTGGTGCACATGGGGCATGTGGTGTCGCAGAGGACTGATATGTGATGCATGTGCAGCAGCCATCAGTTGGTGGCAGCAGTGATAGAGAACAAAAACAGCAGAAGGGCAGCTCAAAAACAAAGTTACCTTGGATGGCGAATATTTCTATGTGGGATGGTTAAGTATGGCAAAATGGCAGGGACAATTATTTGATCCAACTGATTCAAAAATTCTATGTCAGAAATGAACTTTTATTAGATTTGAATGTTGTTTTGGAAAAGCGGTCAGGTGTATTATTCTATAAATGAGCATGCCACGACATTAATTTAGATTCAAGGAAAGAAGTTATAATTTAGATTCAAGGAAAGAACAGTGATAAATGCTTTATTATGGGAGGTATGGTGGTTCAGTGGTTAGCACTGCTGTTCGATCCCAGCTCTGGGACACTGTCCGTTTGGAGTTTGCATAGTCTTCCCGTGTCTGCGTGGGTTTCATCTCCACAACCCAAAGATGGGCAGATTAGATGGATTGGTCACGCTAAATTGCCCCTTAATTGGAAAAAAATAATTGGGTAGTCTAAATTTATTTTAAAAATAAATGTTTTGCTACAAACCTGAACCATTAACAAGAACTTTAAGGTGGTAGTTGGGAAGCTGTTTTGTTGTCGATGGATGTTAAAACTATAGCATGCAGATTTCAAGGAAATAGTATGTTTATTTCTTGAAGAATATTCAGCCTATCAGATATAAATTTGTGTTTTCCACTCGGAGATAAAACTGTTCTCAATTAGACTTCCATATTCAATGACTAAACAATTCAGAGATTCAGATGCTTGACAAGATTTGTATTTATAATCCTAGGCCTGATTTTACACACAGATAATTTTATGTAGCTTTTTCCAGAGTGAGAAATTTTGATTTGGTTAGTCTTTGATGAAATAATAGAATTCATGTATTTAAAGAAATACAATGAAGATATTTAATTTGATTGCAAATGTTTTACAGTTATATTAGTCTGTATAATGAGTTAGTCAAGGGGGCAGGTTTAGCATGGTGGGCTAAACAACTGGCTTGAAAGGCAGCACGTGGTGCAGTGGTTAGCACTGCTGCCTACGGCGCAGAGGACCCGGGTTCAAATCCCAGCCCTGGGTCACTGTCCGTGTGGAGTTTGCACATTCTCCCTGTGTCTGCGTGGGTTTCAGCCCCACAACCCAAAGATGCGCAGAGTAGGTGGATTGGCCACGCTAAATTGTCCCTTAATTGGAAGAAAATTATTGGGTACTTGAATTTTTTTTTTTTTTAATTATTTAAATTTTTTAAAAAAAGAATAGCTGGCTTGCAATGCAGAACAATGCCAGCAGCGTGGGTTCAATTCCCGTAATGGCCTCCCCGAACAGGCGACGGAATGTGGCGACGAGGGGCTTTTCACAGTAACTTCATTGAAGCCTACTTGTGACAATAAGCGATTATTATCATTACTACAAGGAAACCCAGAAAAATGTATCCAAGTTTTTAGACAATAAAGTACAAGAACAAATAAGCCTTGCCCTAATAGTGCAGGGTTTTAGCAAGAGCACCCCTGGAGTACTGTTTGCAATTTTGGTCTCCATATCCAAGGAAGGCAGTACAGCAAAGGTTCACCAGATTGGTTCCTAGAACAAGAATAAATTCGGCATACTTTCGAGTCGAGGACGAGAGTAAATTTGGCATACTCTCTGGAGGCTAGAAGAATGAGAAATGATCTCATTGAAACACACAATTCTGAAGGGGCTTCATAGAATAGACACAGAAATTGTTACCCATGGTAAGGTCTAGAACTAGTCATAACTTCAGGATCAGGAGTCGATTTCTTGGAGGAGAATATTTTTTCACTCATGTATTATGAATCTTGGAATTCTCTAGCCCAAGGGGTTGCAGATGCTTCATCATTAAATATATTCAAGGTTGTGATAGACAGATTTTTAGTCAGTCATGGAATCAAGAGATATGGGGAGTCAGTGGTAAAGTGAAGTCCAGGCAAAAGGTTAGCAATGATTGTACTGAATGAGTGTAGGATCAAGGGATTGTAGGCTCCACACATGCTCTTATAGCTAAAGTTAAATTAATTACTTACTTATTATTTCTGGGGAGGCCCAATCTCAAGAAACATCTGTGCAGTTCGGAATAGACCAGGCCAGCATTTAGCTGCAATTTCGTTGAGATTTCAAAACTCCAGTTGCCATTTCATAGCACACCCAGAAAAAAAGCAAAGAGCAATATCCCAGTCTCAGAGCCCATGTTTAACTAAATTGGGCTGTTGTTCATAAGTATCCAGCTACTGTGGAATGAGAATCTCTACCGAGACAGAGAGCAAGGCCTGGGGAACCAGTCACCCACCCCAGCAAATTATGACTTTTATGTAGTAAAATCTTATACTTACATCATCAATGTCCTCATCATCATCCCCAATATCGTCGAACTGTATTTCATCATCATCGCCAGGTCCAAAGGTATCTGTTTCATTGATTTTGGCTGCAGGTGCAGAGAGGGAAGAGGAGAAGAACTGGTTAAAAAAAAACAAAAAACTTTTACAAAGCGGAGACAAATAAAGGGGAACAATGGAGCCCATACCATGCTCTGGAAGTTCACCGTAGGCTTTCAAACTTCTTGCCTCATCCGCATTGTATTTCAGGATGACATCAGCCTTATTATCCTTTCAAAGAGAAAAGAAATAGGTTAACATGAAATTTTAGTTTGAATAAATAGCTAGGTAAAGATAGGCATCACAGACATTTGAACAACACAATTAAAATCAAGAATTTCAGATAAACATTAAGTGAACAATCCAATAGCAATAGCATCTTAACATCTTTTCATATCACAAAGGCATTTCGGACCACAAGAAACAAAGTCAGGGTTGAGGAATAAAACAGAATTTCTTTGGAGAGGCGTGAAGTAACGGACAGGACAATATGTATTGATGTTATTTATATGGACTTTCAGAAAGCAGCTAATAAAATTGCTTTTGGAACAGTTAGTTAATTGTTAAATGACCTATGCCTTTTCCTAGGGATGCTCAACGCGAGATATAATACAGAATAACATTACCATCAATCCCATTCCACATGGTAGTAGGGTGAATCCCATATGGCCATCACAGCACTCCCCATTGACGCCACTGCAGCAAAGGCCTACCAACTGGTCGGTGGGATCGTGATTCAGTACCACTACCTTTTGCTGATCAGCAAAACTAAGAGAACATTACTGGAAGGCATGAAACTCTTGCAAAGAGCAGTGAAACCAAGACAAGCATAGCTATAAATCTAAAGCACTTCTTCTGCTATGAAGTATCATAGACTGCAAACCAAGAGGTTATAAAAATCATCGCAGATGAAACTTAAAATTAACAAAGTTCTGTTTCTTTTTATATTTCCAACAACAAGTTAACTGAACCTCAAATAGTTGTACTGTGCTTAGGCTGTGAGGTCCTCCCACCTAAAAAATACCTTCACTCACAACAGTTGGTCATCTTTCACTTCACCCATTGGCAAAAACATGGCTTTTCAAGCATACCAAGTGTGCATAAGACCCATAGTATTGACCAAAATTTCACTTAATCGGAGTCCCTGGGCGGGATTCACCATCTTCTGACACCGAAATCGCGAGACACGATTGGGCGGAGAATTGCCTCCGATGCCAAAGAGGCAGTAGGTGCTGGTTGACAAATTGGGATCCTTCGGCACCCTGTAAATAGCCTAAATGCATCGCTCGCGGCGCAGCATTTATATACCGTTGGCAGATCATTAGTGGGCCTGACCCTCTATTCTCCGGGGCCTCCGCGGTTCACGTCGCCAATGGGCTGAATTCCCGACAACACGGTTCACTTGTAGTCAGTGGTCGGGAACCCAGCATGGCAGCTGCGGACTGTGTCCAGTGCCGCCAGTTAGCTGAGAGTCATGCTGCTGGGGAGGGGGGGGGGGGGGGGGGGGGGGGGGGGGGGGGGGGGGCTTCTGCAAGGGTTTGGCGTGGCCAGGCACCATGTTTTATGTTTTACAGCGCGACCGCTGCAGGTCGTCGCTGTGCACAAGCGCGGCCATGGACACGGCCAGTCTCCAGGCGTTTATATCATGGAAGCCGGGAGTTTTACACAGTTCCCGCACCGGCGTCGGCTCATAGCCTCCAAAACAGTGAATCCAGCCCCTTAGTTAAGTTAAACTTCAGATGATGTTCATATATTAAAAACATTTACATATTGTACAGAATACAAATACAAGTCTGAGAAAGGATATGTGCAGAAGAACAAAAACCTTACCTGATAATCTCTCAACCCAACCAATATAATGTCTGATGTGTTTATCCAAACCTGTAACATACAAGAGTGGCCTGTCACTCCTGGATCTGGTTAATATTTTACAAACAAAATCCACACACACCAGTTCCATCTCAACATGCAAAGCTTGTCAAACAAGCACTTGGAATCATCCAATTGTCCAGATTGTGAATATAAACTACACATTTCTCCTTTGTCCACTCCTCCATTGCCCCAACAACTCACCCTCTTCTGACACCATCTTCCCATGCAATCGCAGGTGTAAGGCTTACCTCTTTTACCTCCCACTGCTCAGGCCCTGAAAGCACACTTTCCAAGTGAGGCAGCGCTTCATGTGCACCTCCTTCACCCTAGTCTGCTGCATTTGCTGTTCCCAATGTGGTCTACTCTACATTGGAGAGACTAAATGCAGGCTGGATGACTGCTTTGCAGAACATCTCCAGTCCGTCCGCAAGCCGGACCCAGAGCTTCCCGTGATTTGCCATTTCAACTCCCCATTCTGCTCCCATGTCCACACTTTCGTTCTTGGCCTGCTGCAATATTCATGTGAAGCGGAGTGCAAACTAGAGGAACAGCACCTCATCTTCAAATTAAGCATAGACAGCCTTCCAGATTTAACATTTGAGTTCAACAACTTCAGACTGCGAACTCTCTCCTCCACCATCACCCCATTTTTATTTCTACCATTGATCTCTTATCCCCTCGCCATTGTTTTCTCTTCTTTCCCCCCCCATTTGCCCCACACTTGGGCCAACAGTTCCTAGTTGTCATTTGACATACTTTGTTCTGCCATTCACACATTCAAATCTCTTTATGTGCGACTATCAGCATCCTTCTTTGCCTTAATCACCCGTTTACATTCCTTTTGACAGGTCTTCAACATCTTTGTCAATCTCCACCTACCGCTGGTCCCCTATCCAGCCTCACCGCTCCACGCGCACGCCCCCCCCCCCCCCCCGATCCCATTTCCAGTTCTCTCTAGCTTTGATAAAGTCATCCAGACTCAAAACGTTAGCTCCCATCTCTCTCCACAGATGCTGTCATGACTTGCTGAGGCAGTCCAGTGTTTTCTGTTCACATTTCTAAAGTTAGCTTTGTCTTCAACAGATACATTTTGCATCACTGCTGAAAGGATTAGCATGTCAGTCAAGAAAGTTTGTAGGGCAGCACAGTGGCGCAGTGGATTAGCCCTGCTGCCTCACAGCGCCGAGGTCCCAGGTTTGATCCCGACTCTGGGTCACTGTCCGTGTGGAGTTTGCACATTCACCCCACAACCCAAAGGTGTGCAGGGTAGGTGGATTGGCCACGCTAAATTGCCCCTTAATTGGAAAAAATGAATTGGGTACTCCAAATTATTATTTTTTTTTTTAAATGAGTAAAAGGTTGCAAGAAGCGTTTTCTCATGGAATACATCTTAAAATCACTGGAGGAAAAGACTCCGATCAGCGGTATCTTGACTGCTGCCACTAAATATGCAGAGAGGATAGATCAGGCAGGTCGGAAATGAAAGAATTGGGACTCCAATACACCGAAACAGAAATCAGTATACATATCTCATACGTCACTGACTGGCATATGAATCAGTTCCAGGCATCAAATGCCAAGTACAATAATGAAATTTCATCTTTGGCCAACAGGTCACGCAGATTTTCCAAACTATCCAACATTAGTCCAAGTTATGATTTAGAAGAGTCCGTTGGAATTTTCATGAGCGCGCTCCTGGTTAGAAAGTTGCTTTGTATAGAAAACGGGGAGGAAAAACTTCAATTTTGAAATTTCTGTACTGTGTTTGATGGTAGCAACATAGTGTAAAAAAGACAGAGGGATTAGCAGTTGGAATTTAAGGAATTATCCATGTGTGGCACTTTCGAGCAAGTATAGAATCATAGGATCACAGAATTTACAGTGCAGAATGAGGCCGTTTGGCCCATCGGGTCTGCACCGGCCCTTGGAAACAGCACCCTACTAAAGTCCACACCTCCACTCTATCCCCATAACCTAGTAACCCCATCTAATGTTTTTTTTGGACACAAAGGGCAATTTAATATGGCCAATCCACCTAATCAGCACATCTTTGGATCGTGGGAGGAAACCGGAGCACCTGGAGGAAACCCACACAGACACGGGGAGAAAACGCAAACTCCACAGACAGTGACCCAAGCCGGGAATCGAACTTGGGACCCTGGAGCTGTGATGCAGCTGTGCTAACCACTGTGCTGCCTAATTGAAAGCACGATCTGACTGGGGATGTGGAACGTGAACCCAAGGCAAACTGCGAACAGGAAAACAGTTCTCACCTTCTTTCTCAGCTTCCCTCGAATATGGCAAAGCCTCTTCACACCATCAAAACACATGGCTTCCAAACGCCCATTTCCCAGCATCTTAATCACCTGGGCATATTCTACAGACAAAAATAACTGGAGTTATCTTTGAACAAATTGCATAATCATTGCAATGGAAATTTGGAGATAAATAAATTAGTCTTAGCGATTGAAATTTCAATGTTACATTTTCAGGTAATCCCCGAAAAGTTTAACAAGAACCACCAAACAGGATTCCAAGATGTTTACTCAGCAGACAGAACTATCAGACCAGTGAGTGGCACAATAGGCGTGTTTGCATTCATTTTAAAATAAATTTAGAGTACCTAATTATTTTTTTTCAAATAAAAGGGGCAATTTAGAATGGCCAATCCACCTACCCTGCACATCTTTGGATTGAGAGGGTGAGACCCACGCAGACACAGGAAAAATGTGCAAACTCCACACAACCCGGATCGAAGTCGGGTCCTCGGCACTGTGATGCAGTAGTGTAAACCACTGCGTCACCGTGACGCCCCTGGTTTGCATTCATATAGCAACTTACATGATCTCAGGATATCCTAAAATGCTTTTGAGGTACTTTGAAGTGCTAGAACTTTGCACATAGCGAGATCACACAAATAGTTAAATTAATGACCATAGTCTTATTTTAGTGATCTTGGTGCAGGTACAAATAGTACCTACTTGGCTCTTCATCAAATAGTTTCATGGGATACTTTGCATCCACCTGAGAGATTAGCTGGGGCCCTGGTTTAATGCCTTATACAAAAGATGACTTTAAGTGCTCAATCTCTGGTGTGGGACTCGAGCGCACAACCCAATTCACAATTGACCGACAGCTAACAACAAGTGTTTCATCGATCTGTGGCTTGTCTATGGTTTAAAATAGATGCTCCAAAAGCTAGTGTTTGAAACAAACCTGTTGGACTTTAACCTGGTGTTGTAAGACCTCTTACTGTGCTCACCCCAGTCCAACGCCGGCACCTCCACATCTTAAAATAGATGGGTAGAGAAACTGGCACAACTCAATCTCATAGCAACACAGCTAAAGGACTTGGATTAAACGACTACAGTCGGAGTTAAATGGTACAGGCAGTAGAAGTAGGTATTTCTTTAAAGTCAAAAGGATGCAGGCATAGTAATGTTTATTGGACTGTATACTGGACAGCTGGAGTAATAACAGTGTATAAACTCATAATCCACTGTGGCAGTGAGAATCCGAATTCCAATTTTTCTTAAATCTGAAACTCAATGGGATCACAAAGCTGCTGAATTGTAAAATCCCAACTGGTTCACTGATCTCCTAAAGGTTCTAACTAGTCCCACACCACATTGCTATGCCAAGTCACTCAGTTCTACTAAGCTTCTTTAGCTGAAGAACAACCGCCACCATGCTTTTGAGTAAAGGTTAACCAAGGATAGGCAATAAATGAGTTCAAGCTAAATAAGAATCCGAGATGAAAGCGGCAGCGATGTACAAAATCTCAGCTATCAGGGTTCCAAGAAGTTGTTTCAACTGGTGACTCAAGTTAAATTAATTTTGGTACCAAATCAAATCAGTTTCTTTCTCCAACCATATGCCCATATTTATTGGAGAGCTGTTTTTGATTTATTCCACCATGAACGAGGAAAGTTATTTTTAAACATGGGAACATTTTCAAGGGTAAACATGGCCTGACTACATGGAGCTTGTGTTTGGTTTTGCAATGTTATGCTGTGTATTTGACAAAAATCTTACTAAATATTGTGGGTTTAATGTCTTTCTTCACAACTGCAGAACAGGTATATTGCCTGGAGCATTGAGGATATGGAGCTGGAATTGTATAACTAAAATGTACATCTCACTTACCCTGACCATCTTCTTTAAACACCAACTCACGTTTCTCGGACTCATTCTCATTCTTACCACGTCGCCTGTTTTTACCTCCCTTACCTGGATGTAAAAATACAAAATTAGCCAGCACACAAAACTGTTGATTCTCAGCTAACCAAGCACTCTTGGATTTTGAGGCATACATATCAACTGTTCTCCAAAAATTTCCGGTTGAAGAATTCCACCCCTCCCAAAATGGATTGATCACAAGCCTTCAATATTAACGTACAGTCCAAAGATGTGCAGGTTAGGTGGATTGGCCATGCTAAATTGCCCTTAATGTCCATAAAGGTGAGATGGGATTACTGGGATAGGGTGGAGGTGTGGGCTTAAGTAGAGCGCTCTTTCCAAGGGCGGTGCAGACTCGATGGGCCGAATGGCCTCCTTCTGCACTGTAACTTCTATGATTAATATTATATTGTACAAGTGCTGAATGCAAATTGTTTTCTTAAAAGTAGCAGACCAGCATTTACAGAGATAATTAAAGAGCTGTGCATGTTTTCTCATTGCAGACCCTATATCAACCCTTGGTCTGATGTGTGACAATGACACTTATAATCTTTATTAGTGTTACAAGTAAGCTTACATTAACACTGCAATAAAGTTACTGTGAAAATCCCCTAGTTGCCACATTCCGGTGCTTGTTCGGGTACACGGAGGAAGAATTCAGAATGTCCAATTCACCTAACAACCACAATCACATCTTTCGAGACTTGTAGAACAAAACCGGACCACCCGGAGGAAACCCACACAGACACAGGGTGAACGTGCAGCCTCCGCAGATTGTGGCCCAAGCCGGGAATCAAACCAAGATTCCTGATGCTGTGAAACAATAGTGCTAACCACTGTGCTACCATGCCACCCGACTACAGTTGGGACCTGTACAGCAGAAAAAGATAATTCATTAATACATGTTATTAGGTCAGACAGCAACGCCTTCATGGTTTCTTTTATACAAATTCTGGCTACTTGCAGCAACAAATGCCCCAAACCAAAAAGGTGTTTTGTTCCTGAAACATCATTCTCAATGAGCAAGCATATAGGACGGTTCCACCAATATGTTTTTCCGTTTAGGCAACAAGATGACATAGCAAATTATGAAAATAGACCCCAAACCCAAGCACTGGCGTTTACATTTCCAACATAAAACACTGGAGATACAGTGATCATGTTTCCATTCAGAAACTCTTGTCAGCAGTGGAAATCTATCTGAAACTCTTTGCTCAGCTTCAAAATCTCAATCTTCTTCCCAAATGCTGCAATCGAGTACTCATTACATGGCTGGATTGCCAGTGTATATTGATAGATTCCACACAACATTTTAAATTTTTTAGTAAGTTTCAGTATCCATAATTGGTCAGAGACGTTTTCAGCTAATGCAGTTTTGTGCTCAAACGAAAACCAGTGACTATCAGGGCAGCACGGTGCACAGTGGTTAGCACTGCTGTCTCACAGCACTGAGGACCCGGGTCTGATCCTAGCCCCAGGTCACGGTCAGTGTGGAGTACCACCCAAAGATCTGCAGGGTAGGTGGATTGGCCACACTATATTGCCCTTTAATTGTAAAAAAAAAAAAGTGGCCCAATGAAGTCAAAAACACTTCCTAGGATTCTGCCACGAGGTCACCAAATTCTTCAGTATGAAGCAATAAGTTTTGAAATTACGATTTTGTAAAGGGATGTTTGTCAAGGTTTAACTAAACTCAGTTGAATTTAGCACTGCATCTAATCTGGGTTCCACCCCTGCTCCTAATTTCATAGAATTTACAGTGCAGAAGGAGCCATTCGGCCCATCGTGTCTGCACCAGCTCTTGGAAAGAGCAACCCACCCAAGGTCCACACCTCCACCCTATCCCCACAACCCAGCAACCCCACCCAACACTATGGGCAATTTTGGACAATTCTCATGTTCAGATGTTCATATGTAGATTATTTCATCTGAAATCATTGGTGGGGTAGATGGGTCCACAAACCAAATGTTTGAGATCGTTCCAAAGCACCATAAAGGCTACTCTCAATTAAAATAGTCAAAATGTTATTTTTCAGCTTCAGAATTCACCTCAAATGGAAGTAAAATGGCACAGTTGACAAGCTAAACGTCCTGTGTGTTAACTCCAAATTATTGCATTTTAATTTTTGAAGCAGCAAGAGAATGCTCTATTCGAAGTCTCGTAGTTTATTGACCAATTTGTAAATTGTACAGATTTCAAATTGTGTCGGTCTTAAATCCCCAAAAGTTTCAATCTGCCTTGGAACATTTCTTTATACAGGTCAGGAAAAGAAAACACAAAAATATTGAAGCAAACTTTGTTACTCGTTAATAATTATATGGAGTTGGAAATGTTTTCTGTGATTCGCAAACGGGGGTCCGTGGCCCCCAATAGTTGAGCAACACAAAAACGAGCAATGACCAAAGGTTGGCTCGGTGGGAATCTGCAATGGAATGCAGCTACTGCATGTGTCTGGTAGATCACCAGGCAGACCCAGTTACCAAGGCTGATGCAAAGGTGGGTGCTGGATTAGCTCAAACAGTCTGGAGTTTAAAAAAAAATTATTCATGTACTTAAAGGGTGCCAAAATGCCAGTTAATCCAGAACAACATTTTCATCAAGGACATTCCTGTTGCTAAGCACAACTGTAAAGCAGACATATTAGTTAGTCAATGATGTGTGAATAAATTGTTTTAATGGGTAAATATTTGAAACAACTTCATACAGTCACTGCAAGTACACCAGCTGAAGCTATGGACAGCACCGAGTCCAGTAGCAAGAAACAAACAAAGAACAGAAAGTGGGAGAGCAATATAGAATTCAGATTTATGGGCTGAATGATGAAAGCCTGCAATGAGTTTACAAATTTTATCCAATGAAGCTCTAAAATTCCAAAAACCAAAGCAACAGCACCCAGAATGAAAAAACAATGCAGGCGCCAGAGAAAAAGATAAATATAACAAGACCTGAGAATGCCTCATCCTTACAGCTTTTCAGGTTGCTAAAAGCAAGAGAAGCTCAATCAACCTTTCCTCACAAGATAACCCCATCATCAGTTGGGTGAACCTTCTCTCAACTACTAATTCAATTATATCCTTCCTTAAATAAGGAGACCAAAACTGTACACCGTACTCCAGTACTCTCATCCATGTCCCGTACAACTGTAGCAAAGCATTCACAGAATCCCTAGTGGAGAAAGAGGCCATTCAGCCCATCATGTCTGCACCAACCCTCCGAGCACACTACCTAGGCCAAATGCCCATAATTCCACTGTGATCATGTCCGATCCACCTAACCTACACATCTTTGGACGGTGGAAGGAAACTGGAGCACCTGGAGGAAACCCGGAATTGAACCCGGGTCCCTGGTGCTGTGAGGCAGCAGTACTAACCACTATGCCGCCTCTTTTAGGCAGTGGGCTCCAGATCCCCACCAGCCTCTGGTTAAGAATGTTTTTTCTCAAACCGCCTCTAAATCTCCTGGTTATTGAGCCGTATATTAAATGGGAAAAAATCCTTCCCATCTAGATCCTTCATAATTTTGTTGGCGGGCGGGTGGAGAAAGGAACTCCCACCCATTCAGCCTTAACCTCACAATAAATCTTCAACCAACGTTATCAATGACATTTTTTTCCTTTAGACCCACGGCAAAGAATCACTGAAACTACACAATGACATCAATAAGTTCTTACCACCATCAGGCTCACCATGGACTGCTTCGGTTGTATTCTTGGACACACATCTCCATCAAGGACGGTCGCCTCAGCACTCCGCTTTACCGCAAGCCCACGGATAACCTCACAATGCTCCACTTCTCCGGCTTCCACCCTAAACGCATTAAAGAAGCCATCCCCTATGGACAAGCCCTCCGTATACACAGGATCTGTTCAGACGAGGAGCAGCGTAACAGACATCATACAGACGCTGAAAGATGCCCTCGTACGAACGGGATATGGCGCTCAACTCATCGATCGACAGTTCCAACGTGCCACAGCAAAAAACCGCACCAACCTCCTCAGAAGGCAAACATGGGACACAACCGACAAAGATTGGGTGGGGGGGGGGGGGGGGGAGAAGGTCAGGGAACCAAGAGGTGAAGTAATCAGTGGGAAGCGTAGCTGCTTAGGAATACAAAAAAGCACGAAAAGACATAACTCAGGAGAGGTTACAATAGTCCCCATCCCACAAAATATGACAGTGTATGGAAAGGCTCAGTAAACCAAGGTCCACCACACTAAGAAAACAAAAAGGGACGGTCAATAGAGAATTAAAGGTGTTATATTTAAATGCGCGCAGTGTACGGAACAAGGTAGATGAGCTTGTGGTCCAGATTGTGACTGTATGGTATGATGTGGTAGGCAACACAGAGGCATGGTTGCAGGGGGTTCAGGACTGGCATTTAAACATCCAGGGATTCACAACCTATCGAAAAGACAGAGAGGTGGGCAGAGTTGTCTTGTTAATTAGGAATGAAATTAAATCAATAGCACTAAACGACATGGGGTCGGATGATGTGGAGTCTGTGTGGGTAGAGTTGAGGAACCACAAAGGCAAAAAAACCATAATGGGAGTTATGTACAGGCCTCCTAACAGTGGTCAGGACCAGGGGCACAAGATGCACCACGAAATAGAAAGTGCATGTCAGAAAGGCAAGGTCACAGCGATCATGGGGGACTTTAATATGCAGGTGGACTGGGTAAATAATACTGCCAGTGGACCCAAGGAAAGGGAATTCATTGAATGTTTACAGGAGGGCTTTTTGGAACAGCTTGTGATGGAGCCCACGAGGGAACAGGCCATTCTGGACTTAGTGTTCTGTAATGAGCCAGACTTGATTAAAGATCTTAAAGTAAGGGAGCACTTAGGAGGCAGTGATCATAATATGGTCGAATTCAATCGCCAATTTGAAAGAAAGAAGGTAGAATCAGATGAAAAGGTGTTACAGTTAAATAAAGGTAACTACAGGGGCATGAGGGAGGAACTGATGAAAATCGACTGGGAGCAGACCCTAGTGGGAAAGACAGTAGAACAGCAATGGCAGGAGTTTCTGGGAGTAATTGAGGACACAGTACAGAGGTTCATTCCAAAGAAAAGAAAGGTTATCAGAGGGGGGATTAGGCAGCCATGGCTGACAAAGGAAGTTAGGGAATGCATCAAAGCAAAAGAGAAAGCCTATAATGTGGCAAAGAGTAGTGGGAAGTCAGAAGATTGGAAAGGCTAAAAAAACAAAGAGGATAACAAAGAGAGAGATAAGGAAAGAGAGGATCAAATATGAAGGTAGGCTAGCCAGTAACATTAGGAATGATAGTAAAAGTTTCTTTAAATACATTAAAAACAAACAGGAGGCAAAAGTTGACATTGGGCCGCTCCAAAATGACGCTGGTAATTTTGTGATGGGAGACAAGGAAATAGCCGAGGAACTGAATAAGTACTTTGCGTCAGTCTTCACAGTAGAAGACATGAGTAATATCCCAACAATTCCGGAGAGTCAGGGGTCAGAGTTGAATATGGTAGCCATCACAAAGGAGAATGTGCTAGAGAAACTAAGAGGTCTAAAAATTGACAAATCTCCGGGCCCAGATGGGCTACATCCTAGAGTTCTAAAGGAGATAGCTGAAGAAATAGTGGAGGCGTTGGTGATGATGTTTCAACAGTCACTGGAGTCAGGGAAAGTACCAGAGGATTGGAAAATCGCTGTTGTAACCCCCCTGTTCAAGAAGGGAACAAGGAAAAAGATGGAAAATTATAGGCCAATTAGCCTAACCTCGGTTGTTGGCAAGATTCTAGAATCCATTGTTAAGGATGAGATTTCTAAATTCTTGGAAGTGCAGGGTCGGATTAGGACAAGTCAGCATGGATTTAGTAAGGGGAGGCCGTGCCTGACAAACCTGTTAGAGTTCTTTGAAGAGATAACAAATAGGTTAGACCAAGGAGAGCCAATGGATGTTATCTATCTTGACTTCCAAAAGGCCTTTGATAAGGTGCCTCACGGGAGACTGCTGAGTAAAATAAGGGCCCATGGTATTCGAGGCAAGGTACTAACATGGATTGACGATTGGCTGTCAGGCAGAAGGCAGAGAGTTGGGATAAAAGGTTCTTTTTCGGAATGGCAACCGGTGACGAGTGGTGTCCCGCAGGGTTCAGTGTTGGGGCCACCGCTGTTCTCTTTATATATTAACGATCTAGATGACGGGACTGAGGGCATTCTGGCTAAGTTTGCCGATGATACGAAGATAGGTGGAGGGGCAGGTAGTATGGAGGAGGTGGGGAGGCTTCAGAAAGATTTAGACAGTTTAGGAGAGTGGTCCAAGAAATGGCTGATTAAATTCAACGTGGGCAAGTGCGAGGTCTTGCACTTTGGAAAAAAGAATAGAGGCGTGGACTATTTTCTAAACGGTGACAAAATTCATAATGCTGAAGTGCAAAGGGACTTGGGAGTCCTAGTCCAGGATTCTCTAAAGGTAAACTTGCAGGTTGAGTCCGTAATTAAGAAAGCAAATGCAATGTTGCCATTCATCTCAAGAGGCTTGGAATATAAAAGCAGGGATGTACTTCTGAAGCTTTATAAAGCATTAGTTAGGCCCCATTTAGAATACTGTGAGCAATTTTGGGCCCCACACCTCAGGAAGGACATACTGGCACTGGAGCGGGTCCAGCAGAGATTCACACGGATGATCCCAGGAATGGTAGGCCTAACATACGATGAACGTCTGAGGATCCTGGGATTATATTCATTGGAGTTTAGGAGGTTGAGGGGAGATCTAATAGAAACTTACAAGGTAATGAATGGCTTAGATAGGGTGGATGTAGGGAAGTTGTTTCCATTAACAGGGGAAACTAGGACCCAGGGGCACAGCCTTAGAATAAAAGGGAGTCACTTTAGAACAGAGATGAGGAGAAATTTCTTCAGCCAGAGAGTGGTGGGTCTGTGGAATTCATTGCCACAGAGGGTGGTGGAGGCCGGGACGTTGAGTGTCTTTAAGACAGAAGTTGATAAATTCTTGATTTCTCGAACAGGAATTATGGAGAGCGGGTAAATGGAGTTGAAATCAGCCATGATTGAATGGTGGAGTGGACTCGATGGGCCGAATGGCCTTACTTCCACTCCTATGTCTTATGGTCTTATAGTACCGCCGTCCAGTATTTTCCCAGAGCGGATAAACTACGGCATCTTCTTCACAGCCTTCAACACATTATCGATGAAGACGAACATCTTGCCAAGGTCATCCCCACACCCCCACTACTTGCCTTCAAACAACCGCGGAACCTCAAACAAACCATTGTTTGCAGCAAACTACCCAGCCTTCAGAACAGCGACCATGACACCACACAACCTTGCCATAGCAATCTCTGCAAGACGTGCCAGATCGACATGGGTACCACCATTACACGCAAGAACACCATCCACCAGGTTCTTGGTACATTCTCGTGTGACTTGGCCAACGTTGTCTACCTCATACGCAGCAAGAAAGGATGTCCCGAAGCGTGGTACATTGGCGAGACCATGCAGACGCTGTGACAACGAATGAACGGACATCGTGCGACAATCGCCAGGCAAGAATGTTCCCTTCCAGTCGGGGAACACTTCAGCAGTCAAGGGCATTCAGCCTCTGATCTTCGAGTAAGCGTTCTCCAAGGCGGCCTTCAGGACGCACGACAACGCAGAATCGCCGGGCAGAAACGTTTTGCTAAGTTCCGCACACATGAATACGGCCTCAACCGGGACCTTGAATTCATGTCGCATTACATTCACCTCCCACCATCTGGCCTGGGCTTGCGAAATCCTACCAACTGCCCTGGCTTGAGACAATTCACACCTCTTTAACCTATAATTATCCCTCTCTCCAGTTGCTCCATTTGGATCTGCAAAGACTTGATTACCTGCAAAGACTTGATTACCTGCAAAGACTTGATTACCTGCAAAGACTTGATTACCTGCAAAGACTTGATTACCTGCAAAGACTTGATTACCTGCAAAGACTTGATTACCTGCAAAGACTTGATTACCTGCAAAGACTTGATTACCTGCAAAGACTTGATTACCTGCAAAGACTTGATTACCTGCAAAGACTTGATTACCTGCAAAGACTTGATTACCTGCAAAGACTTGATTACCTGCAAAGACTTGATTACCTGCAAAGACTTGATTACCTGCAAAGACTTGATTACCTGCAAAGACTTGATTACCTGCAAAGACTTGATTACCTGCAAAGACTTGATTACCTGCAAAGACTAGCGTTCAAAGTATTGTCTTGCATCTTTGACTTTGTTCATTATATATGTTTCTGGAATGTACCTCTTCATTCACCTGAGGAAGGAGCAGTGCTCCGAAAGCTAGCCATTCGAAACAAACCTGTTGGACTTCAATCTGGTGTTGTAAGATTTCTTACTGTGCTCACAATAAAAGGTTACTTATCGCTCCAAGATCCTCAGAATCAAGGTCACATGACTACAGTTCTTCACCTGGTCAAAAGCCTAACTATAATGAATAAAACACATGAATACATCTTTTTCAGCTCTAGACTTTCTGAAAGCATGCTGTCATCATAAAGACAGCATTTCCCATTCCTCTCGCTTCTACAAAACAACTTGAAGGACGATCTTAGTAATAAAATTCATCAAATATGCGAGTCAGTTTGTCTATTCCAAAGTCTTGTGAACTTCTTTTTTTATAAACAATTTTAATGAGGTATTTTTGGCATTACAAACAGCAACAGTATAAAACAATGTACAAAGAACAATAAACAGTGCAATCACCGACTCCCATCCCACCAAGACCCGCCTAATTGACCCCCTGTTCTATGCTACCCTAAACCACCCTCCCACCCCACCCCACCCCACCCCTCTGCTGACGATTAATTCTCCACGAACACCCTCTCAAGGCGAACTTAATCTTCTCTCGGCCTAGAAAGTTCGCCATGTCAGTTAGCCAGGTCTCCGACTTTGGGAGCTTGGAGTCCCTCCAAGCTAGCAGTATCCGTCTCCGGGCTACCAGGAGGTCAAAGGTCAAAACATCCGCCTCTTTCTCCTCCTGGACTCCCGGGTCCTCTGAAACCCCAAAAATCACCACCCTTGTTTTCAATACCCTGGACATGATGTCCGCAAACCCCTGCCAATATCCCCCAAGTTTTGGACACGCCCAGAACATGCGAACATGGTTCACTGGTCCTCCTGCACATTTTGCACACCTGTCCTCTACCCCAAAAAATCTACTCATCCAGGCCACTGTCATGTGGGCCGTGGACCACCTTGAATTGGATCAGGCTGAGCCTGGCGCATGTTGCGGTCACGTTGACTCTGCTCAATGCGTCCGCCCATAAGCCATCCTCCATCTCACCCCCAAGCTCCTCCTCCCACTTGCGCTTCAGCTCCTCTGTCTGCGTCTCCTCCACCCCCCATGAGTTCTTTGTAGATGTCCGAGACGCTCCCCCTCCCCCACCCATCCTCTAGACACTACCCTATCCTGGATCCCCCTTCGTGACAGGAGTGGGAAGGACGATACCTGCCTACGCAGGAAGTCCCGCACCTGTAAATATCTAAAGTTGTTCCCCCTTGCCAACCCAAACTTCTCCTCCATTGCCCTCAAGCTAGGGAAGCTCCCCTCTAGAAACAAGTCCCCCATCTTCTCAATTCCCACCCTTTGCCATACTCGGAAGCCCCTATCCAAGCTCCCCAGGGCAAACCGGTGATTGTCACATATTGGGGACCAGACCGATGCTCCTACTGCTCCAGCGTACCTCCTCCACGGACCCGATTCTCAGGGCCGCCACCACTACGGGGCTGGAGTACCTCACCAGCAGGAATGGCAGAGGTGCAGTTACCAACGCCCCCAGACTGGTGCCCCTATACAAAGTTGCCTCCATCCACTCCCAAACCGCCCCCACCACCCACTTCCTTATCATGGCTATGTTACTGCCCAGTAATAATGGCTAAAATTCGGCATCGCAAGCCCCCCCCCCCGGTTCCGCTCAAGCATCACCTTCTTCACTCGCCCACACAAAGCCCAGGATGATTTTATTGACTGTCTTAAAAAAGGACCGCGGAATGAAAATTGGGAGACACTGAAATACGAACAACAATCTCGGTAGGACCATCATTTTGACGGTCTGCACTATCCCAGCTAATGACAGCGGGAGCGCATCCATCTCCGAAACTCGCACCTCATCTGTTCAACCAATCAGGACGAGTTCAACTTGTGTAACCGGCCCCAGCCACGCGCCACTGGTATCCCCAAGTACCTGAAACTGTCCACTACTAACCTAAACGGCAGCTCCCTCAGCCGACCCTCCTGACCCCTCGCCTGAACTACAAACATTTCACTCTTTGCCATATTCAGTTTATACCCCGAAAACCGGCCAAATTTCCACCCATCCCTGCCCCTGGATCCGATACGTATAATAGCAGGTCGTCCGCGTACAGCGAGACACTACGTTCCACCCCCCCCCCCCCCCCCCCCCCCCCCCGCAAACCAGCCCCTTGAAGCTCTCCGAGCAATTGCCAGCAGCTCTATAGCTAACGTGAACAACAGTGGGGAGAGGGGGCATCCCGGTCTTGTCCCCCGGTACAGTCCAAAATAGTCAGAGGTCATCCTATTAGTCCTTACACTAGCCTCTGGGGCCTGGTACAACAGCCTGACCAGTCGATAAAGCCCTTACCGAACCCAAATCGTCCCAGCACCTCCCATAAATAGTTCCACTCCACTCGGTCGAACACCTTTTCCACATCCATTGCCACAACGACCTAAACCTCCCAACTCTCCGGGGGCATCATGATCACATTGAGCAGCCTTCTCATATTGGCCACCAACTGCCTGCCCTTGACAAACCTGGTTTGATCCTCCATAATCACATCCGGTACACAATCTTCAATCCTGGAGGCCTAAAGTTTGGCCAGCAACTTGGCATCCACATTAAGCAGGGAGATCGGCCTATATGACCCGCATAGCTCCGGGTTCTTGTGCCGCTTCAATATCAACGAAATAGTGGCTTGTGACATCGTCGGGGGCAGCACCCATGTCCTTTGCCTCATTGAAAATCTTGACCAGCACTGGCCCTAATATCCCTGAGAACATTTTATAAAACTCCACCGGGTACCCGTCTGGCCCCGGGGCTTTACCCGACTGCATTGCCTTCAAGCCCTCAAATATTTCTTCGGCCCTAATCGGGGCCCCAAGCCCATCAACCAGCTCCCTACCCACTCTTGGGAAGGTCAGTCCATCCGAAAAGCATCACATCCCCTCCGGCCCCATATAGAGCCCACTGTAAAAGTCCCTGAACGCCCTGTTTAGCCCTGCCAAGTTCCCATCCCCATCAGCCATCTTCCCTATTTCTCTGGTCGCTTCCCTCTTCCTAAGCTGCTGCACAAGCATTCTGCTGGCCTTCTCCCCATGTTCATAAAACGTACCCCTCGCCTTTCCAAGCTGCTCCACTGTCTTACCTGTGGACAACACCCCAAACTCCGCCTGCAGTCTCCAACATTCGCTTAAGAGCTCCACCCCTGGGGTCACCGCATACCTATCTGCAAGATCCCCTTTACCAGTCGGCCCGTTTCTGCCCTATCCGCCCTGTCCCTATGAGCCCAGATCGAGATCAGCTCCCCCTCACCACTGCCTTCAGCGCCTCCCAGACCACCGCTGCTGAGACTTCCCCCGTGTCATTAACCTGCAGGTAATTCTGCATACACTTCCTCAGCCTCTCACACACCGCCTCGTCCGCCAACAACCCCACCTCTAACCTCCATTGCGGGCACTGGAAGCTCTCCTCGCTAACCTGCAGTTCCACTCAGCGTGGGGCATGATCCAAAATAGCGATGGCCGAATACCCAGCGTCCACCACCCCCGCCAGTAAATCCCTGCTCAAAATGAAAAAGTCTATCTGGGAATAAACCTTGTGAACGTGCGAATAAAAAGAAAACTCCTTCCCCGTCGGCAGCCTAAACCTCCATGGGTCGACCCCCCCCCCATCTGCTCCATGAACCCGATCAGTTCCTTTGCCATTGCTGGCACCCTACCCGTTTTTGAACATGACCGGTCCAGGCCGGGATCGATGACTGTATTAAAATCCCCTCCCATAACCAACTTGTGCGAGTCCAGGTATCTTCCCCAGCAACCTCTTTATAAATTCCACGTCATCCCAATTTGGCACGTACACATTAACCAAGATTACCTTCCTCCCCTCCAGCTTACTGCTAACCATGACATAACTGCCCCCCCCCGAGACTATACTGCCCACCTCAAATTGCACCCACATGTTGATCAAAATCACAACCCCTCTGGTCTTGCTGTCCAGTCCCGAATGAAAGACCTGACCGACCCAACCCTTCCACAGCCTGACTTGATCCACCACTTTCAGGTGTGTCTCCTGCAACATTACCACGGCCGCCTTCAGATGCACGAACACACGTGCCCTCTTGACCGGCCCGTTCAACCCTCTAACATTCCAGGTGACCAGCCTAGTTGGGAGGCACCGTGCCCCCCCTCCCCCACCGATCAACCATCCCTTTTCCTGGGCCGGCCACCAGCCCATCCGCCATGTCTCCAACGGCCCGTCTCCTGGCAGCCCGCACCCCCTCTCTGTCCTGAAACCCAAGTCCCTCCCTCGTCAGCAGAGTAACTCTCTTTTCCCCCCCCACCAACAACACTTTGTAACCTAACCCCTGCCATAGACTAATCATATGGTCTTGTGAACTTATACTTTGTCTAGTGACTTTCATCTGGGCCTTTGGTTTTATTGTTTTTAGTCTTACTTATTGCCATTCTTATTATTTCTTTCATGATCTTTTGGCCACCCATACTTTTCTTAACTATTGGCTTTTCTGGGTGGTGTTCTCAATAGACGGTAACGTCCATTTATAATAAACGGTAACGTCTATAATAGCACTGTTGCCTCACAGCGCCAGGGTCCCAGGTTTGATTCCCAGCTTGGGTCACTGTGTGCGGAGTCTGCATGTTCTCCCTGTGTCTGTGCGGGTTTTCTCTGGGTGTTCCGGTTTCCTCCCACAAGTCCCGAAAGACGTGCTGTTAGGTAATTTGGACATTCTGAATTCTCCCTCGTGTACTCAAACAGGCACCGGAATGTGGCGACGAGGGGATTTTCACAGTAACTTCACTGCAGTGTTAATGAAAGCCTACTTGTGACAATAAAGATTATTAAAAAGTCCACAATGAAATGAATGAAAATCCCTTATTGTCTTCAAAGTAGGCTTCAAATGAAGTTACTGTGAAAAGCCCCTAGTCGCCACATTCTGGCGCCTGTTCGGGGAGGCTGTTACGGGAATTGAACCGTGCTGCTGGCCTGCCTTGGTCTGCTTTCAAAGCCAGCGATTTAGCCCTGTGCTCAACAGCCCCTATATTCCCCATATTCCCCTTCGATGCATCCATCAAATGGCCACCCAACTGTACACTTGATGAGGTCTTACCAAATCCCTGTACAACTGTAGCAAATATTCCCACTTAAAACCAGCATTGGGTGCTTTCAGGGGTGTGGGTCGGAGAGGGCAAGGTGTCAGAGATTTACCGAGAGATGAGGGAAGAGGGGGAGGAGTCGGTGGGCGAACTAAAAGGAAAGTGGGAAGAAGAACTAGGGGAGGAGATAGAGGAGGGTATGTGGGCTGATGCCCTAAGCAGGGTAAATTCCTCTTCCTCATGCGCCAGGCTTAGCCTGATTCAATTTAAGGTGCTACATAGAGCACACATAACGGGAGCAAGATTGAGCAGGTTCTTTTTAGTGGAGGACAAATGTGGGAGGTGTGGCAGGAGCCCAGCAAACCACGCACATATGTTTTGGGCGTGCCCAGCACTGGAAGGGTATTGGAAGGGAGTGACTTCGCGGGTGGTGAAGGCCCGGGTCAAACCAGGCTGGGGGTTAGCTCTATTTGGAGTTGCGGAAGAGCCGGGAGTGCAGGAGGCGAAAGAGGCCGACGTTGTGGCCTTTGCGTCCCTAGTAGCCCGGCGCAGGATCCTACTCATGTGGAAGGAGGCGAAACCCCCCGGACTGGAGGCCTGGGTAAATGATATGGCGGGGTTCATTAAACTGGAGCAGATAAAGTTTGCCCTGAGAGGATCGGCTCAAGGGTTCACCAGGCGGTGGCAGCCATTTCTCGACTACCTAGGGGAACGTTAGAGGGAAGACAGATGACCAGCAGCAGCAACCCAGGGGGAAAGGGGGGGGGGGGGGTTAGTTTAGGTCAAAGATAAAGGGGTTTTGTTACTTGTGTATTGTTAAAAATTTCTGTATTGTTATTGTTGCGTTTGCTTTGTAAGAGGGGAAAAATTGTTGTTTGGGAAAAAAATTTCAATAAAACATATTTTTTATTTTAAAAAAACCAGCATTGATTGTTGTAAAAACCCATCTGGTTCACTGAAGGAACCAGTGATCTGAACCTTTACGTGATCTGATCTATGTGACTCCAGATCCACAATGTGGGTAACTCAACTGTCCAAGAAAGACACTCAGTTGCATTAACTTGCTTCAAAGTCTACAAAAAAGAACGAAATTGACCGGATCACCTGGCATTGACCGATGCATCTGGAACAACAACAGTTGTTGCAGTCCTGTCGACCCTGCAAACTCCACCGTACCAACACCTGGGGGCTTTGCTGAAATTCGGAGAGCTGCCCCAGGCGAGTCAAGCAACAGCCCAACATAGTCATACTCATGGAGTGTTACCTTACAGGCAATATCCCAGGCATCACCACCCCTAGTTAGGTCCTGTCTCGCTGACAGGAGAAACCCAGAGATTGTGGCACAGCGGTATACAACAAGGAGGCAGTTCTCATTATCGTATCTGGACTATGTCTCATGGCATCAGGTCAAATATGGTACAAAAATAAAACAGGGAAGGTGGCCAAATTATGGCTTACAAGGGAAATTAGAGCGAGAGATAGGAAATCAGTATAGTAGGGAAGTGGTGTTGGGGAAATGGATGGGATTGAAGGCTGATAGAGTCCCCAGAGCCTGATAATCTACATCCCAGAGTACTTGAGGTGGCCCTAGAAATAGCTGATGCATTGGTGGTCATCTTCCCAAGATTCTATAGACTCTATAGGAACAGTTCATACAGATTGGAAGGCAGCTAATGTAACTCCACTATTTAAAAATGGAGGTAAATAAAAAACAGGGACTTAACGACCAGTCAGCCCAATATCAGTAGTGGGGAAACTTCTAAAGTCTATTATCAAAGGTTTTTAGAGCACTTGGAATTTTGTGGGAGATCAATATCCTGGGAGTTACCAATGAGCAGAAACTGAACTGATCCTGCAATATAAATACTGTGGCTACAAGAACAGGTTTAAAAACTAGGAATTCCAGGTGGCATGCAGCGCTGAGGACCCGGGTTCGAATCCCGGCCCTGGGTCACTGTCCGTGTGGAGTTTGCATTCTCCCCATGTCTGCGTGGGTTTCACCCACACAACCCAAAAATGTGCAGGTTAGGTGCATTGGCCACACTAAATTGCCCCTAGGACAGACGTACAGGAACACCATCACCTGCAAGCTCTCCTCCAAGCCACACAGCATCCGGACTTGTAATTATATCACCATTTCTTCAGTCTCAGTCCGTCAAAATCCTGGAACACCCTCTCTACACCATATGGACTGCAGCTAAAAGGCAGCTCAGAGGGCGGCTCGTGGCACAGTGGTTAGCACTGGGACTGCAGCGCTGAGGACCCGGGTTCGAAACCCGGCACTGTCCGTGTGGAGTTTGCACATTCTCCCCATGTCTGCATGGGTTCCACTCTCAACCCAAAGATGTGCAGGCTAGGTGGATTGGCCACACTAAATTGCCCCTTAATTGAAAAAAAAATAATTGGGTACTCTTTAATTTAAAAAGAAAAGGCAGCAGTTCAGCATTCACCTCCTCCAGGGCAGAAATGTGCAATTAATGCAGTGCTGACCAGCCAGCAATGTCCACACCCCAAAGAAGATGAAAAACCCTTCATGTTACCTTTTCATTAGATACCAGGACACCCAGATCCCTCTGAAGCTGGAGGGTTCTGCAATCTTCCTCCATTTAAATAATATGCTGCTTTTTTTTGGGCTTCCGGGTGCGGCGATGACCAGCTAAGTCGCACGTTTCGGCAGCTCCCGGTGGAACGGACTTTTGGGCTCTTGATAGGAGCCCCAACGGCAATTTTAACGGCTAAAAACACCGTGCGGTAAACCAGAAGGGAATTCCCCCTGGACACGGATGGAAAAAGGAGAGGAAAGTGGCCGGATTGCAGCGGATCCTTTGGAACAGCGGCAAGGAAGGCAAGCAAAAACCAAGATGGCGTCGGAAGGTGGCAGTTTCACATGGGGCCCTGAACAACAAGAGTTCTTGAAATGCTGCGTGGAAGAGATAAAAAAGGAAATGAAGAAAGAGCTGTTGGCCCCGATACTACAGGCGATCGAAGGGCTAAAGGAGGAACAAAAGACCCAGGAGCAGGAGCTTCGGGTCGTGAAGGCGAAGGCAGCCGAGAATGAGGACGATATACAGGGCCTGGTGGTGAAGACGGAGATACAGGAGGCACATCAGAAATGATGTGTGGAGAGGTTGGAGGCACTGGAAAACAACGCAAGGAGGAACAACCTGAGGATTCTTGGTCTTCCTGAAGGTGTGGAGGGAGCGGACGTCGGGGCATATGTGAGCACGATGCTGCACTCGTTAATGGGAGCGGAGGCCCCGGCGGGTCCGTTGGAGGTGGAGGGAGCATACCGAGTTATGGCGCGAGGACCGAGAGCAGGAGAAACTCCCAGAGCCATAGTGGTGAGATTCCTCCGTTTTAAGGATAGAGAAATGGTCCTTAGATGGGCGAAGAAAACTCGGAGCAGTAAATGGGAGAACGCGGTGATCCGCGTTTATCAAGACTGGAGTGCGGAGGTGGCGAGAAGGAGGGCGAGCTTTAATCGGGCCAAGGCGGTGCTTCATAAAAGGAAGATAAAATTTGGAATGCTGCAACCGGCAAGACTGTGGGTCACATATCAAGGGAGGCACCACTACTTTGAGACGGCGGATGAAGCGTGGACTTTTATTGTGGAAGAAAAACTGGAATGAGTGGATTATTAAAAAGAACGTTTGGACAAAGTGGTGGGGCGAATGTGGGGGGCGAAGAGGGGTTTTATGTTCTAATCCTGCGGTGTGGTAACTTTTCTCTCTCCCACAGGTGGTGATGGGGGGAGGTGGGGAGGGAGAGGAGATGGGGCGTTGGCCATGGGGGGCGGGGCCAAGGGAGAAGCGCGGGCTTGGCTCCCGCGCTATGATAATTATGGCGGGAATAGAGAAGTAGGAAGGAGGGGGCGTCGCACGGTGCGAGCCGTGGTCACGGGGGGAAGCAGAGGTCAGCCAGAGTTTGCTGACTTCTGGGAGCAACATGGGGGGAGTAATTACGCTAGCGGGGGGTCTAGCGGGGGGGTGGTAGGGTGGAATTACTGGGTTGCTGCTGCTGGGGAAAGCGGGGAGCGGGTACGGGAGGATGGGCGGGGGGCACCGCCTGGGGGAGATACAGCTGCGTGGGAACTGGGTGAGAAGCTGGAAAAAGATGATGGCTAATCGGCAAGGGGGGGGGGGGTGGGAAGCCCCCCAACTCGGCTCATCATGTGGAACGTGAGAGGGCTCAACGGGCCGATAAAGAGGGCACGGGTACTCGCACACCTTAAGAAACTTAAAGCAGATGTGGTTATGTTACAGGAAACGCACCTGAAACTGATAGACCAGGTTAGGCTGCGCAAAGGATGGGTGGGGCAGGTGTTCCATTCGGGGCTAGATGCGAAAAACAGGGGGGTGGCTATATTAGTGGGGAAGCGGGTAATGTTCGAGGCAAAGACTATAGTGGCGGATAACGGGGGCAGATACGTGATGGTGAGTGGCAAACTACAGGGAGAGACGGTGGTTTTGGTAAACGTGTATGCCCCGAACTGGGATGATGCCAATTTTATGAGGCGGATGCTAGGACGCATTCCGGACCTAGAGACGGGAAAGCTGATAATGGGGGGAGACTTTAACACGGTGTTGGAACCAGGGCTGGATAGGTCGAAGTCCAGGACTGGAAGGAGGCCGGCAGCAGCCAAGGTGCTTAAAGATTTTATGGAGCAGATGGGAGGTGTGGACCCGTGGAGATTCAGTAGACCTAGGAGTAAGGAGTTCTCGTTTTTCTCCTATGTCCATAAAGTCTATTCGCGCATAGACTTTTTTGTGCTGGGTAGGGCATTGATCCCGAAGGTGAGGGGAACGGAGTATACGGCTATAGCCATTTCGGATCACGCCCCACACTGGGTGGACTTGGAGATAGGGGAGGAAACAGGAGGGCGCCCACCCTGGAGAATGGACATGGGACTAATGGCGGATGAGGGGGTGTGTCTAAGGGTGAGGGGATGTATTGAAAAGTACTTGGAACTCAATGACAATGGGGAGGTCCAGGTGGGAGTGGTCTGGGAGGCGTTGAAGGCGGTGGTTAGGGGGGAGCTGATATCAATAAGGGCACATAAAGGGAAGCAGGAAAGTAAGGAACGGGAGCGGTTGCTGCAAGAACTTTTGAGGGTGGACAGACAATATGCGGAAGCACCGAGGAGGGATTGTACAGGGAAAGGCAAAGGCTGCATGTGGAATTTGACTTGCTGACTACAGGCACTGCAGAGGCACAATGGAGGAAGGCGCAGGGTGTACAGTATGAATATGGGGAGAAGGCGAGCAGATTGCTGGCACACCAATTGAGGAAAAGGGGAGCAGCGAGGGAAATAGGGGGAGTGAGGGACGAGGAAGGAGAGATGGAGCGGGGAGCGGAGAGAGTGAATGAAGTGTTCAAGACATTTTATAAAAAATTATATGAAGCTCAACCCCCGGATGGGAGGGAGAGAATGATGGACTTTTTGGATCGGCTGGAAATTCCCAAGGTGAAAGAGCAGGAAAGGGTGGGACTGGGAGCACAGATCGAGGTAGAAGAAGTGGTGAAAGGAATTAGGAGCATGCAGACGGGAAAGGCCCCGGGACCGGACGGATTCCCAGTCGAATTCTATAGAAAATATTTGGACTTGCTCGCCCCGGTACTGACGAGGACCTTTAAATGAGGCAAAGGAAAGGGGACAACTGCCCCCGACTATGTCTGAAGCAACGATATCGCTTCGCTTAAAGAAGGAAAAGGACCCGCTACAATGCGGGTCCTACAGACCAATTTCCCTCCTAAATGTGGATGCCAAGGTCCTGGCCAAGGTAATGGCAATGAGAATAGAGGAATGTGTCCCGGGGGTGGTTCACGAGGACCAAACTGGGTTTGTGAAGGGGAGACAGCTGAACACGAATATACGGAGGCTGTTAGGGGTAATGATGATGGCCCCACCAGAGGGTGAAACGGAGATAGTAGTGGCGATGGATGCCGAGAAAGCATTTGATAGAGTGGAATGGGATTATTTGTGGGAGGTGTTGAGGAGATTTGGTTTTGGAGAGGGGTATGTTAGATGGGTGCAGCTATTGTATAGGGCCCCAGTGGCAAGTGTGGTCACGAATGGACGGGGATCGGCATATTTTCGGCTCCATAGAGGGACAAGGCAGGGATGCCCTCTGTCCCCATTACTGTTTGCACTGGCGATTGAGCCCCTGGCGATAGCGCTGAGGGGTTCCAAGAAGTGGAGGGGAGTACTTAGGGGAGGAGAAGAACACCGGGTATCTTTGTATGCGGACGATTTGCTACTGTATGTGGCGGATCCGGCGGAGGGGATGCCAGAAATAATGCGGATACTTGGGGAGTTTGGGGATTTTTCAGGGTATAAATTGAACATGGGGAAGAGTGAGCTGTTTGTGGTGCATCCAGGGGAGCAGAGTAGAGAAATAGGGGACCTACCGTTGAGGAAGGTAACAAGGGACTTTCGTTACCTGGGGATCCAGATAGCTAAGAATTGGGGCACATTGCACAGGTTAAATTTAACGCGGCTGGTGGAACAGATGGAGGAAGATTTAAAGAGATGGGATATGGTAGCCCTGTCAATGGCAGGGAGGGTGCAGGCGGTTAAGATGGTGGTCCTCCCGAGATTCCTCTTTGTGTTTCAGTGCCTCCCGGTGGTGATCACGAAGGCTTTTTTTAAAAGGATTGAAAAGAACATCATGGGTTTTGTTTGGGCCGGGAAGACTCCGAGAGTGAGGAAGGGATTCTTACAGCTTAGTAGGGATAGGGGGGGGCTGGCACTACCGAGCCTAAGTGAGTACTATTGGGCCGCTAATATTTCAATGGTGAGTAAGTGGATGGGAGAGGAGGAGGGAGCGGCGTGGAAGAGATTAGAGAGGGCGTCCTGTAGGGGGACTAGCCTGCAGGCTATGGTGACAGCCCCATTGCCGTTCTCACGAGGAACTACACCACAAGCCCGGTGGTGGTAGCTACACTGAAGATTTGGGGACAGTGGAGACGGCATAGGGGAAGTTCGCGAGTCTGGGAGCGCTGACCAAGAAATATGGGTTGCCCCAAGGGAATGCATTCAGGTATATGCAACTGAGGGCTTTTGCGAGGCAACAGGTGAGGGAATTTCCGCAGCTCCCGACACAAGAGGTGCAGGACAGAGTGATCTCAAAGACATGGGTGGGGGATGGTAAGGTGTCAGATATATATAGGGAAATGAGGGACGAAGGGGAGACTATGGTAGATGAACTAAAAGGGAAATGGGAAGAAGAGCTGGGGGAGGAGATCGAGGAGGGGCTGTGGGCGGATGCCCTAAGTAGGGTAAACTCGTCGTCCTCGTGTGCCAGGCTAAGCCTGATCCAGTTTAAGGTATTACACAGGGCGCATATGACTGGAGCACGGCTCAGTAAATTTTTTGGGGTGGAGGATAGGTGTGCGAGGTGCTCGAGAAGCCCAGCGAATCATACCCATATGTTTTGGGCATGCCCGGCACTACGGGGGTTTTGGATGGGGGTGACAAAGGTGCTTTCAAAAGTAGTGGGGGTCCGGGTCGAACCAAGCTGGGGTTGGCTATATTTGGGGTTGCACAAGAGCCGGGAGTGCAGGAGGCGAGAGAGGCCGATGTTTTGGCCTTTGCGTCCCTAGTAGCCCGGCGCAGGATATTGCTAATGTGGAAAGAAGCCAAGCCCCCGGGGGTGGAGACCTGGATAAATGACATGGCGGGGTTTATAAAGCTAGAGCGGATTAAGTTCGTCCTAAGGGGGTCGGCTCAAGGGTTCACCAGGCGGTGGCAACCGTTCGTCGAATACCTTGCGGATAGATAGATGGGGGGAAAAAGAAGGCAGCAGCAGCAGCCCAGGATTTGGGGGGGGGGGGCAGGTGTAACTTGTGACAAGGCAGTTGCCAATTAGGGCTAGTTTTCATTTTTGTTATTTAATATTTATTCATTTTTTGTTTTTTGTTTATATAAAATAGGTCATTGTTATTTGTGCTGTTATAATATTGTGTAAAGGATGCACAATGTACTGTGTTGGTTGACCAAAAATTTTCAATAAAATATTTATTAAAAAAAAAAATATGCTGCTTTTCGATTCTTCCTACTGAAGTGGACAACTTCACATTTTCCCACATTATGCTCCATCCGCCAATTTTTGTCAACTCATTAAATCTATCTATATCTCTTTGCAGGCATCTTACATTTGGTCCCTTCATCCCAGACTTTGATAAAATCGTAAATTGGTGTGGCTGCAGCACTGATCCCTCTGAAAACCCACCGGTTACCTCTTGCCAACACGATGATTTCCATAATCCATTTCCTGTTAGCTAACAAATCCTCCATCCATGCATATACGCCACCCTATACATACACCATGAGATCTCACATTGTGACAAGCTTTGACGTGGTACCTTATCAAAAGCTTTCTGAGAATCTAAGCATATCACATTCACAGGTTCCCGTCATAGTCAAGGAAACCAAAACATTCTATAGTTTAACATACATTTGGGGGTGATGAGAGGCAAAGACTGAAAGATTTGAGTTGTGTGACTGATGAGGGATCCAGAAACACATGTAGCAGTCAATTAAACCAGGGTTTATCAAACCCAGGGTCGCAACCCGCGGGCAGGTATCGCAGCAATTGGTCGTTGCTCTGCCAATCACGGGAGGAGCACCCAAGTTGGGACCGGTTTTTAGGTTGAGAATGCCGCCCGCGTCTGCCAGCAGCATTCTGCCTTGCTCCACCCGATTGCCACCCAGATTATCCAATGGGTGATTAGCTTTCCTAACATCACACCCAACATCTACTTGTTCCAATGACCAATAGGAGGCGGTACTTCCAGCAATGGGACTGTTGGAGCTCTGGGCCTGTGAAGGACACGGGAGAGAGGCCGAGTGAAGTTTGTGAGAGGGATGTGAATGGCGGTTACAATGCTGGCAGTCAGCACCAGTTCATTGGCTTCCACAAGTACATCACAGGGAGGAGGAATTAATGATAGCTACATAAACATTGTAGGGGATTGCAGTAATTTGTTTGTTCTTCAAACGGAGATCCCAAGAAGAAGGCGCCAGCAGCAATCAAAAAAAAGAAATTGTGTTTCTCCTCTGGGGCAGGGCAAGTGGAATTTTAGCACCAGCATGTGAAATCTATCAATGTTTGAAGCCTCTGCAATGGTGTCACTATAATGGCTTATTATTAGTTAGCAATCTTCACAAATAAAATTCATGGGACATCATGCGCTGTTTAAAAAAAAATACTGTTAACGTGCATGCCCCCTCAGGCAGTGCACAGACTTGGCGTCCAATGGGGCAGAATGCCACTTCCTGACGCCAGCGCACTATCCCAGTGCCATCCCATCCACACATCAGCACACTGTCCTAGTACTGCCTTCTCCTGACATCAGCGTGCTGTCCCAGGACCAAATTTCCTATTAAAAAACACAGATCCTTTGCACCAGAAGTGGTGAGAGCATGGCACATGCCCGGCATGTACACGGATGTCAAGCAATCAGTGCTTTGGCCACAAAATTCTGAAGGAGCGATTCCTCCATGTTGTAGCTGCCAGCAAGCAAGCAACAGGAGTATGAAAATAATTGAAGATGGATCAGTTTGCAGTAAGGAAGAGAGGGTCAGACGCAAACAGGCCAAACAGCTTCTCAGTCGACTCCACAGCAGGACAAAGCAGTGCTGGTGTGAGCCCCACAGCCTCTGATGAACAACCCATTAAGAAGCTGAAATCAGAAATAAAGATGATTTCTTGAGGTATGGCTTTATTAATTGTGCCAATGCAAATCAGATTGCAATGCCCATGTACATTATGTGCAGGGAAGTACTGGCAAATGAAAGATTAAGCCTTCAAAAGCAATTCAAGACTAAGCATGGAGAATTTAAGGACAAACCTCTTGATTTTTTTTCAAAGGATGCAGCAAAAACATAAATAATTAGCTGACGCCCTTAGCAGAAATGTAACATTGAATGACAAAGCAAGTGAGATCTGGAGGACAAAGCAAGCTCACCCGTCACATTAAAGGCAAAAAGGTCAGTCACGAAGTTCGGTCACCGCGGATCACAAAGGTTGTCCGGTGTGGGTCGTGAAGATCGGCCGGTTGGTAAATATGGTTCCCGGGCAAAAAAGTTTGAACGCCACCAAATTAAACCATAGCACACTTCAAATGTGTCCAGGAATTCTCTTGCTTTTCGCATAAACTTTGGGCCACTAGCATTAAGCCTCAACGTTAAACCAATGTTTCCATTAACTGATGCATATCTCCAAGTTACAAAACAGCAGATCTATGCAATCATATAGGGTATCTCAAAAATTTCAGTAACAGGGAAAGAGAGCAATCGAAGACCACTATTATGTAATAACAACAGTGGTGTTCTGGGTGGGGGTGGCAAAGGTGCTTTCGAAGGTGGTGGGGGTCCGGGTCGAGCCAGGCTGGGGGTTGGCTATATTTGGGGTTGCAGAAGAGCCGAGAGTGCAGGAGGCGAGAGAGGCTGATGTTTTGGTCTTTGCGTCTCTAGTAGCCCGGCGAAGGATATTGCTTATGTGGAAGGAAGCCAAACCCCCGGGCGTGGAGACCTGGATAAACGACATGGCAGGGTTTATAAAACTAGAACGGATAAAGTTCACGCTACGGGGTTCAGCTCAAGGGTTAACCAGGCGGTGGCAACCGTTCATTGACTACCTCACAGAACGATAAAGGAAATGGGAAGGTAACAGCAGCAACCCAGGGGGGGGGTTCTCAGGGGTGTTTTTTTGTACAGATTTTGTACTTGGTTATGTATATTGGATAGTTTGATTTTATTATCTGGAGAGTTATTATTTTTGTTATGGCAGCTGTCATTTAGTTTATATATTATTTATTTACTTGTTAAAATGGTCACTGTTATTTATATTGTTTTATTGTTGTAAAAAGGGAAAACCTTTGTATTGTTTTGCCTGGCCGAAAAATTTGAATAAAATATATTTTTTGAAAAAGAATTCATAGAATCCACAGTACAGGAGACCATTCAGTCCATCAGTTCTGCACTGAACCTCTCAAACAGCACCCTTCCTAGGTCCACCTCCCTGCCCTATCCCATAACCCAGCCTAACCTTTGGACACCAACGACCAGAAGGTTTAGGAGGGGTTATTGGGTTACAGGGATAGGGTGGAAGGGAGTGCTTAAGTGGGTAGGTGCAGATTTGATGGGCCAAATGGCCTCCTTCTGCACTGTATGTTCTCTCACTCCAGTCCTACATCAATATGGTCAACACTAAACTGACCTCTACTATTGCCCAGCAAACCAAACTGCCACCAGTGGGCAGCCTACCACCACCTTCTCAAAGGGATAGGAAATAAATGCTGGCTTTGCCAGTGAAACCTAGATTCCAAGAATTAATTAATGTCAATGGATCTTCATGTAGCATTTGTGGAATACTGTGCACAGGTTACAGAAAATATTGCAGTCATTCGCAAGCTGCATTGTAGATTTAGGTCCCCATCAGGATTCAAGGATCTTCCAAAAAAAAAGCAATAATAACTCTTGTTCTAACAACCAGCCTCAATCTTTTGCCTAATTTGCACCGTCTGGGTTTGATGTGGCCAACCTGGTCGTTCGGTTTATTTAGTATTTTAGATAGGTACGTGTAAAGCCAGTCAATCAGCACAAAAGTTACAGGTAAATGGGCTCAGACATGGCTGACAGGATGATGGAAGGTGTCATGAGCAACAAGACAGCAGTTTATCAATTAATTTCAGTAAGAAAAAAAGAGATAAATCATTAAAAAAACAGCTGTAACTATAGTCACCAAGGAGAGCTTCCTCATTGCAGCCGCTCCAAGCTACGCTTGGATTTGGTTCAGGTCACATCCTGAGTTAGTCTGTCTCTTCCATCTAACATCCAGTTATCATTAAAAAGAGGGTGCAGTTAATAGAAATCATCCGTGAAAATCTTCTGGTCGTAATAGGTAAACACAAATATATGTTTAGCTGGACAACTACATACAGGGGAAAAAATGATGACAAGGGAATTTTTAACATGGATGGCGGCCGCAGAAACAAAACTGCCGCATCCCCAGTGCGGATAACGGATGACGTGCGTGTGCTGGCCTTGAAAAAACTAGATGAATAAAAATGAACATTTCCATTGGTAAGGAACACCAAACAACACCGGCCCCGCCGTTTAGCTGATGTACAACCCCACATCACCACCTCCCTTAGCTCCACCTGCTACCATATTCTTTTTAATAACCTCAAGTGTGACCAGTCTTGAAAAGTCGCAGCAGCCCCGGCATATCCCACATTTTCTCTGTGGAAAGGGCCGAGCTCGCAACTGGATCAGAAATTCCCCATAGCGGAGAGGAGCGACGAACACCTCCGCCTTCCGCCCCTGCACGAGCCTGGCTGCGGGCCCGGCGGCGGAGAGGGGGAGCCTGGCTGCGGGCCGGCGGCGGAGAGAGGAGGCCCGGCGGCGGAGAGAGGAGGCCCGGCGGCGGAGAGAGGAGGCCCGGCGGCGGAGAGAGGAGGCCGCGGCTCCCGCACGTGTTGGCGGCCAGCTCCGTCACAGAAGGCCCATCCTGCAGCCTCTGCACTCCCTGCGGGGCGAACTCGATCCTGGCGGCTCGGTTCAGCCCCGCTCCTTCTCGTAAGCTGCTCCGTTCTCACCTTTATTCTTGGGCATGGCTCTCCGTGTGTCGGCAGTGTTCTCCGGCTCCCTGCACTGCGCACGCGCCGTCTGCCCCAACTTTATTTAAAAAAGGAACCGGCGGACAGTGCGGGCACGTGACCAGGCTGGTGACGTCTGGACAGTGGCACGTGACCAGGCTGGTTGCGTCAACCGCCCTGCGCCAACCCCCACAGGCGGTGACCCGCCCCCCCCAGCTCACGTGACCAAACGGCGTGAGCCGGCCTTCCGAGGTGAGGCTGATGGTACATGCAACAACAACAATTTGCAGTTGTGTAGCGCCTTTAACGGGATGAAAACATTCCATTAGCGCTTCACTCAAACGCAGCGCGATATTATCAAGTCACAAAATACAAACAGAAAGTACTGGAAAACCTAAGCAAGTCTTGATGTGTTGGGTGCTCTGGATCCGTGGAACACATACAGGCCACCAACACTTAAAATAGTGCAACACTATTTTATTAAGCTAGAAACTGTTGAACATACTTTCACTGTGGGTTAACACGATGTTAGATTAAACTAGAGCCCTATGCCTGTCCGAACCAGTCTGTGCACTGATGCACTAAGCGTCAAGAACCACAAAGACATGTGAGACTTTAACCAAGGCTTTAATACACTACATAGGAAGCTTACCCGACACAGACGACCCCAGACAAAATGGGTCAGGTCTCAGAAGCTGGGTCTTATACTTAACTCCCGGGGGAGTGGCCAAGGCGGAGCTCTCCGTGGCCAGGTCAGGTTACATACAGGTAACCGAACCTCGACAGAGCTACAGTACAATACACAGGATTACAGGGCCACGTTACACACAACTATTATATAACTATGTACAATGCTAGGGAAGTACAGTGGTGTATCACCACATGCACTCAGCACATGGTGAAGATCTGTGCTGTAAGCTCTGTCCTAGGAGGCTGCATCCTGAATGAGCGGGAGCTCTAATGCCCCCTGCCTATATAGTGAATGTGCTCTAACTGGTGATTGGCTGCGGTGTTGTGTGTGTTGATTGGTCCTGCTGTGTGTTCATCAGTGTGTGTGTATCTGCACCATGATATACTGGTGTATATTATGACAAGTCTGGCAACATCCGCGTAGAGAGAAACAGAGTTAACGTTTCCGAGTCCAATATGACTCTCAGAACTCAGGGAGGTAGGTCTGAAAGGAGGCAAGTCAGGTGGAGAGGTATACCTTGGAGCGTAGGCCTAGGCAATGGAAGGCACAGCCGCCACAGTAACCAACTGTCCCCTGTTTTGGGAGATGTGTCTTATTTTGATTGTCATGTTTCCCCCAAGGATAATTTTTTGTCTCTTATTTCTAGAACAGCCTGTGGCAGATTGAACCAAATCTTTGCCCTCCCCAGTATTCCACCCCCCCTAGTTGAAGTGTCCCTTGTTTTGCTTCATAAGAGTTGGTCACTCTGTCAATAGTGCAGCATTTAAAATTGGGGTTTCACAAGAGGCCAGAGTTGGAGGAATGCAGTTACCATGGAAGGTTATGGAATAGACTCATACAGCATTTTAAAATTTGTTCATGAGATGCTAGCATCGTTGGCTGGGCCAGCATTTATTGCGCAACCCCAAGGGCATTTAATAGGCAATCACATTGCTGTGGATCTGGAATCACATATAGGCCAGACCTGTTAAGGATGACAGGTTTCATACCCTAAATTACATTAGTGAATCAGATGAGTTTTTATGACAATCGATTCATTGTAGAAAGCCATTTAGCACATTGTGTCTTTGTCGTAGTCCCACTCCTCTGCCTTTTCCCCATAGCCCTGCAAATCTTTTCTTCAGATAATTATCCAATTCTCTTTGAATACCTCTATTGAAACTGTCTCCACCAGACTCTCAGGCAGTACATTCCAATCGTAACCACACACTGCACAAAATGCTTTTCCCCATGTCACTTGCTTCTTGTGCCAACCTTTTTTAATCGGTGATTTGTGGTTCACAATCCTTCAGGCAATGTTAAAAATGCTTCTCATTTTTGGGCGGCATGGTGGCTCACTGGTTAGCACTGCTGCTTCATGGCACCGAGGACCCGGGTTCGATCCCGGCCCCGGGTCGATGCCTGTGTAGAGTTTGCTCAATCTCCTCGTGTCTGCGTGGGTCTCACCCCCACAACCCAAAAGGATGTGCAGAATAGGTGAATTGGCTACTCTTTTGAGGCTCACCAACAAAAGAGAAGAAAGGAAACAAACTTAGGGACAAAGCCACTCCTGTTAGGGGCACTGCCCGAGCGCAACAAAGATTAACGGAAATGTAAAAACATCAAATGACAATGCAGTTAAAAGGGTCAATAGAGCACCCCAAGCCTTACAGTGCCCGCCGGGCACAGAAGGCCTCGATGGTGCCCATGGACACCACATGCCCTCTTTCGAGGGACACCTGGCTGCGAATGTAGCCGCGGAAAAGGGGCAGGCAGTCAAGTCGGATGACCCCCCTCGGTCGCCCACTGCCTGGACCTATAAATGGCATGCTTCACCAGGAGCAGGTTCACAAGGAGGTCCCCCGCCTTCCCTGCCCCTCTCCACACCGAGTGACCGTAGATCAGGATCGTGGCGCTGAAGTGCAAACAAAACTTAAACAAAAGATTTGACAAAAAAATAAAAAGGGAGTGCAGCCTACAGACATAACATAGGCGTGGTCCAGGGACTCCACAAGGTCCAAAAATGGCAGGCTTCTTGTGAGTCCGTGAACCGGTGCAACCCATGATCGTATGGCAGTGCTGCATGCAACACCCTCCACCCCAGGTCCCCAAAGATGGAGGGGGAGGACTCCTCCATAGAGGGACCTCCAGTGGGGACCTCCGCCGCCGGAAGGCAGCAAGGCACATCATGGTGTGCCTTGGCGATGGGCGAGGGTAAGGAGGTGAAGGGTGTGCAGCAGCAGCCAGTACAGGAAAGCCCTCCGTGCAGTGGGAACAGGCATGGAGGGCATTTCCACGAGGCGGCTAAGTTTGTGGGGCACCAGCCCCCGAGGGAGTTTGCGGGGCCTGGGGCCAATGTGGAATTCTATCCTGGCAGGGGTTCACCCAGACACGGTACTGCCGCACACCTGTGCATCCTCCAGACTGCGAGTGGAATCGGGTCCGAGCACGACCGTTTTGAGGTCTCGGTTAGCATTGGCTGCAAGCCAGACGTCCACCGCCGCACTTGTGCTAACTTGTGGGATGTCATCCGCCACCCAGCACATCCCCGATCCTGGTCACCCCGGCAGCCACAGCTTGCTCCTCTGCCAGCCGCTCAAAATGGTATTGGTGGAGGTGTGGATTCCTGAGTAGCTGCTCTCTGATGATAGCCACCACTCCTGACCGAGTGGGGTGGGGGTTTAGCTACGGCACGAGGCAATATGTTCAAGACTTTGAGCAGGTCCTGGTAAAAGATGGGCAGCGCATGCAGAGGGTAACGAAGATCCTGCAGATCTATGATCAGGAGCTGCAGGCCATAATTCAGGCCATGCACCTGGCGGAAGAAATGCATCGCCAGGGCACACCATCATGGAGGGGGCTTAACATAAAGGTATCGCTGCAGAGTCTGAAAGTCGCCATCTGGGTGTGAAGGCACACCAGCGCCTGGTCGCCCTCCCTAAGCGGGAGACTCAGAACCTCAGCAGCGACCCAGTGCAGTCTCTTGTCCCAGAAGAATTCTACAAGCATTCTCTGGATCTTTGTGTCAAAGTCATGGGGAGGGGTCAACTATCAGCTGGTTTATGACGAGAACCCGACCCTGTAAGACAGCACTCAGAGCAGTCTTGTCCAGCATCTCAAGCAAGCGGGTGACCTTGGCCTCCAGCTCCTGCCAGTTAGCTGGCCAGGATTCCTCAGCCGGGCAAAGATTGGCTCCCAAGTAGAGGAAGCTGGTCCTGCTCCAGGTGAAAGGCCTGAGCTCCTCTGGGAGGGGTTCCACCTGTCACAGACCGACCAAGAGTACGGATTTAGTTACTCAGCCATTTCTTTGTTCCCTGTTATGAATTCACCCATTTCTGATTGTAAGGGGCCTACATTAGTTTTTATTAATCTTTTTCTCTTTACAACCTATAAAAACCTTTACCGTCAGTTTTGATGTTCTTTAATCAAAATCAATTCTTTACGAGCTAGCAAATTTCTAAATAAATAACCCACAACATGAAGTGTACCTTTCAATCCAACAGACTTTATGACTTTACAATTTCCAGTGGTGATTGAACCCTGAAAGCGTAACCCTCATGCTTTGGTTCAAGCAGCCTATTCTTCAGTTAAAACATAGCTAGCAAAAGGATGGTGGGGGCTGTTCCCCAAGGCCTTACTTTTTATTTTTTAGTAAATGTCATGTCAAGCCATGAGACTTTATTGTTATTATTACACTAGGTTAGCACTGCTGACTCACAGCGCCAGGGACCCGGGCTCAATTCCGGCCTCGGGTGACTGTATGCAGTCTGTACATCCTCCCCGTGTGTGCGTGGGTTTCCTCCGGGTGCTTCGGTTTCCTCCCACCATCCAAAGATGTGCAGGTTAGGTGGATTGGCCATGATAAATTGCCCTTAGTGTCCAAAAGTTAGGTTGGGTTACGGGGGGAGGGTGGGGGCGTGGGCCTAGGTAGGGTGCTCTTTCAGAGGGATGGTGCAGACTCGATGGGCTGAATGGCCTTCTGCACTGGAGGGAATCTATGTAATCTCAGTCATAAAGTCAAGATAAACCTTAGTCTGATGGGACAGTTTTCTGGAAGGCAATGGCCCCAAATCCACTAATTTTGATCAGATTATAAACACTGAGCACTCAAGATAGAATCTTGGCATCTTGAATGGATCATCACTTATCAAGTGTTCCCTTTAGCTGAAACCCCTCATGTTAACGGAATATCGGACTTCCGGTGGCGGCGATGTGCTGAGCAGACGTACATCAGGTGGCTCTCTTCCCAGTTGGACCCAACACAATGAACTTATTTGTTTTTTGCCCCTAAAAGCCACCTAAAACCCAATAAATACAAAAGGCACCAACAACACGAGGGAAAAAAAGAGGATGCCCGCGAACAGCAGCTCGAGGGGACGGCGAGAAGTCAGAAGCAGAAGTGGAGGAAAGGGGCAGGAGCAACGGGCGAGCGAACCAGCAGTCCCATGAGGCGAGGCGGAGGCCCAGGCGAACCAGGAGGGGGAAAGATCGGCGACCCGTTCAGTGGAACAGGAGCAGACGACATCTCCACCACGCACCCCCCCCCCCCCCCCCCCCTCGCCCACACACACACACGGGGACGAATGGAGGAACGTTTTGAAAAAGGAACTGACCGCTATGAAGGAAGCAATCAGGATGGAGCTCCAGGTGATGATGAAGGAGGTGGTGACGGAAGTTTAGCCACCCTTCAGCGCACGATAGAAGGCCTGGGGGGGAAGGTGGAGGCCCAGGAGAAGACGATCCTGGACCTGGAGAAGGCATCAACAGACCAGAGCGACAGGATTGTGGCTCTGGAGGCCAGGGTGAAGAGGTTAGTGGCGGAACAGGGGAACCTAAAAGGACCAGGAAAATAGGTCCAGGCGGCAAAACGTCTACATCGTGGGCCTGCCAGAGGGGATTGAGGGATGAGACCCAACGGGCAACATCGCCCAAATGCTGGGCAAACTAGTTATGAGAGAAAGCTTTCCAAACCCCCCAGAGATGGACAGGGCATGCAGGTCGCTCCGGCCTCAACCCAAAACTGGGGAGCAGCCGAGGGCAATAATTGCAAAGCTGCACTGATTCCAGGACCGGGAAAAAATCCTGAGGTGGGCCTGACGGACGAACTCATGCTCGTGGAAAGGTCACAGAATCAGAGGCTGGGATTCTCCGAAATGTGGGGCTACGGCCGCCGGAGAACGGGCGCGATTCTCTGGTTTTAAGAGGGATAGCAGGGCCCCGGCGTGCGCCCTGCTGCTCCTGCTGCCGATACGGTGCCCTGCACTTCCAGCCGCGGGTCTGCGCATGGCCGTTTTCTCGCCGGTCCTCGCACAACATGGCGGAGCCACACAGCGGGTCAGCATGGAAGAAAATAAGCCCCCCCCCCAGATCGCACGCGGGCGCCAATTGGTAGCCCCCCGATCGTGGGCCTGGCCGTCGTGGAGGCCGCCCCCCCTGAGTCTGATCCCCCTCCCCCCAGGACGGCCAGTGCCGCCGCTAGTCTGAGCTCCCGCCAGGTGGAACCAGGTTGGAACCACGCCGGCGGAACTCGTCGGGAACTTGACCGGTCGATCGCGGAGAATCGCCGCGGGTGCCGCTTTCAATGGCCCCCGACCGGCGTTGTGTCGACTGCGCGCACGCGGCAGGCGGCGATTCTTCAGTCCGTGGAGAATCGCGTCCCGGGGCTGCGGGTCTGAGACCCCATTCTCCGCCCCCGCGCCGAGCGCGATTTCGACGCGGAGACTCGGAGAATCCCGGCCAGAGTCTACCAAGACATTAGGGTGGACCTGGCAAAAAAAGAGGGCCGAATTCAGCAGGGCAAAATGGGCAGCCTACAAAAACGCGGCATGCAATTCCCGGTCAGACTCTGGGTGACATACCAGAGGAAGGAACACCCCGCCGGAGGTCGATGAGTTCATAAAAACGAACAACCTGGAGGGAGAGCAGACGCGGCAGCAGTGAAAGTGGCAGGGACAGAGGAGGAAAGGGAATGAGAGTGGAAGACGGACCGAAAACAAGGACTATAATATGGACCATGTTTTTGCACGGGACTGTGCTGCCTCGTTTTTGTGTTAGTCTCTTTTCTCAGTTTGAAGAGGGGAAATAGGGCAAGAGGAGCGCGAACAGGGGAAGCAGGCAAGGGGGTGAGACAGGGGCTGGAGATAGGTAGGTAAAACAGGACCACGGCTAGACCAGCACTGGGAGGGGAGCCAACGTACTAGCGAAGAGGGATAGCATGGGAAGGCAGGCAGTAAGGGAGGCCGCGGCGTGCACCTCTCAGAGGAGAGGGAGGGTCTGGCCAAAAGGGGGGATGGGCAGGGCAGAAGGGGGGGCGGATAATACAAGGCGGGGATGGGGGAATGGCGGGAATAGGGAAAGGGGGGAAACAGAGATGGGGAGGACGCGCAGAACAGAAAGGGAACAAAAAGACAGATAAGGCTGGGCAACGAGACAGACATAGGCCTCGGCAGGCATGGAAGCAGGGCGAAGAACAAAGTGGCAAGCAGCCACTCGGTAGGGCCCCTGGGCAATGGGAGACTCCAGAGTGCAGCGGCACATCCACGTGGCATACACATTGTTGGCGGCCATGTTGGCTGCCCCCTGGACAAAGGGAAATCCCGGAGTGCAGGTACCCAACCTCATGGTGTGATACACCATCAATAACAGGCGACGTGTGATAAACGTAAATGAGGCTTTAATACACGAAACAGCAAGCCTCCTGCCTCTGGACCCGAACTGGGTCCGGAGGCGGAGACTTGCCACTTTGATACAGAAGCCTGAGGGGAGGAGCCACAAGCGGAGCCAGCCTGGACAAGCCCAGTCATGTACAATACAGCACAGTGAATATAAGAATATAAGAGGTTTACCACATTCACCCCCTGTTTAAAAAAAGTCTGGCGGGGTTGAAGTGGTCTTACAGGTCAAGTCTGTCGGGGGCCTTGACCTTCCGCTGTGACCACCTCAGTCCCGGCTGTGGTGTGGGCGCCGGCGTCGAGACCTGCGCGTCCGGGGGCTTGTTGACTTCTTCTTCATCCAGATGTTGAGTCGGCGAAGAGGGGGGTGGTGTATGGGCGGAGGTGGTGGTGCTTGTGCTCGGTGGGCCTGCGGGTGTCAGTTCGTGAGGGAGGTGGGCGGAGGTGGGGGAAGACAGTGTAGGGTGGGGTGTGGTGGTGATGGTCACTGGGAAGCCTGCGGGAGCCAGATCCCAAAGGGAGACCGTGTCCTGCAGCCCGTCCTATAAGAGCATGAGACCATAAGACATAGGAGCGGAAGTAAGGCCATTCGGCCCATCGAGTCCACTCCGCCATTCAATCATGGCTGATTTCAACTCCATTTACCCGCTCTCTCTCCATAGCCCTTAATTCCTCGAGAAATCAAGAATTTATCAACTTCTGTCTTAAAGACACTCAACGTCCCGGCCTCCACCGCCCTCTGTGGCAATGAATTCCACAGACCCACCACTCTCTGGCTGAAGAAATTTCTCCTCATCTCTGTTCTAAAGTGACTCCCTTTTATTCTAAGGCTGTGCCCCCGGGTCCTAGTCTCCCCTGCTAATGGAAACAACTTCCCTACATCCACCCTATCTAAGCCATTCATTATCTTGTAAGTTTCTATTAGATCTCCCCTCAACCTCCTAAACTCCAATGAATATAATCCCAGGATCCTCAGACGTTCATCGTATGTTAGGCCTACCATTCCTGGGATCATCCGTGTGAATCTCCGCTGGACCCGCTCCAGTGCCAGTATGTCCTTCCTGAGGTGTGGGGCCCAAAATTGCTCACAGTATTCTAAATGGGGCCTAACTAATGCATTATAAAGCTTCAGAAGTACATCCCTGCTTTTATATTCCAAGCCTCTTGAGATGAATGACAACATTGCATTTGCTTTCTTAATTACGGACTCAACCTGCAAGTTTACCTTTAGAGAATCCTGGACTAGGACTCCCAAGTCCCTTTGCACTTCAGCATTATGAATGTTGTCACCGTTTAGAAAATAGTCCATGCCTCTATTCTTTTTTCCAAAGTGCAAGACCTCGCACTTGCCCACGTTGAATTTCATCAGCCATTTCTTGGACCACTCTCCTAAACTGTCTAAATCTTTCTGCAGCCTCCCCACCTCCTCCATACTACCTGCCCCTCCACCTATCATTGTATCATCGGCAAACTTAGCCAGAATGCCCCCAGTCCCGTCATCTAGATCGTTAATATATAAAGAGAACAGCTGTGGCCCCAACACTGAACCCTGCGGGACACCACTCGTCACCGGTTGCCATTCCGGAAAAGAACCTTTTATCCCAACTCTCTGCCTTCTGCCTGACAGCCAATCGTCAATCCATGTTAGTACCTTGCCTCGAATACCATGGGCCCTTATTTTACTCAGCAGTCTCCCGTGAGGCACCTTATCAAAGGCCTTTTGGAAGTCAAGATAGATAACATCCATTGGCTCTCCTTGGTCTAACCTATTTGTTATCTCTTCAAAGAACTCTAACAGGTTTGTCAGGCACGGCCTCCCCTTACTAAATCCATGCTGACTTGTCCTAATCCGACCCTGCACTTCCAAGAATTTAGAAATCTCATCCTTAACAATGGATTCTAGAATCTTGCCAACAACCGAGGTTAGGCTAATTGGCCTATAATTTTCCATCTTTTTCCTTGTTCCCTTCTTGAACAGGGGGGTTACAACAACGATTTTCCAATCCTCTGGGACTTTCCCGGACTCCAGTGACTTTTGAAAGATCATAACTAACGCCTCCACTATTTCTTCAGCTATCTCCTTTAGAACTCTAGGATGTAGCCCACCTGGGCCCGGAGATTTGTCAATTTTTAGACCTCTTAGTTTCTCTAGCACATTCTCCTTTGTGATGGCTACCATATTCAACTCTGTCCCCTGACTCTCCGGAATTGTTGGGATATTACTCATGTCTTCTACTGTGAAGACTGACGCAAAGTACTTATTCAGTTCCTCGGTATTTCCTTGTCTCCCATCACAAAATTACCAGCGTCATTTTGGAGTGGCCCAATGTCAACTTTTGCCTCCCGTTTGTTTTTAATGTATTTAAAGAAACTTTTACTATCATTCCTAATGTTACTGGCTAGCCTACCTTCATATTTGATCCTCTCTTTCCTTATTTCTCTCTTTGTTATCCTCTGTTTGTTTTTGTAGCCTTCCCAATCTTCGGAATTCCCACTACTCTTTGCCACATTATAGGCTTTCTCTTTTGCTTTGATGCATTCCCTAACTTCCTTTGTCAGCCATGGCTGCCTAATCCCCCCTCTGATAACCTTTCTTTTCTTTGGAATGAACCTCTGTACTGTGTCCTCAATTACTCCCAGAAACTCCTGCCATTGCTGTTCTACTGTCTTTCCCACTAGGGTCTGCTCCCAGTCGATTTTCATCAGTTCCTCCCTCATGCCCCTGTAGTTACCTTTATTTAACTGTAACACCTTTACATCTGATTCTACCTTCTTTCTTTCAAATTGGCGATTGAATTCGACCATATTATGATCACTGCCTCCTAAGTGCTCCCTTACTTTAAGATCTTTAATCAAGTCTGGCTCATTACATAACACTAAGTCCAGAATGGCCTGTTCCCTCGTGGGCTCCATCACAAGCTGTTCCAAAAAGCCCTCCTGTAAACATTCAATGAATTCCCTTTCCTTGGGTCCACTGGCAGCATTATTTACCCAGTCCACCTGCATATTGAAGTCCCCCATGATCACTGTGACCTTGCCTTTCTGACATGCACTTTCTATTTCGTGGTGCATTTTGTGCCCCCGGTCCTGACCACTGTTAGGAGGCCTGTACATAACTCCCATTATGTTTTTTTTGCCTTTGTGGTTCCTCAACTCTACCCACACAGACGACCCTATGTCATTTAGTGCTATTGATTTAATTTCATTCCTAATTAACAAGGCAACCCCGCCCCCTCTGCCCACCTCCCTGTCTTTTCGATAGGTTGTGAATCCCTGGATGTTTAAATGCCAGTCCTGAACCCCCTGCAACCATGTCTCTGTGATGCCTACCACATCATACCTGCCAGTCACAATCTGGGCCACAAGCTCATCTACCTTGTTCCGTACACTGCGCGCATTTAAATATAGCACCTTTAATTCTCTATTGACCGTCCCTTTTTGTTTTCTTAGTGTGGTGGACCTTGGTTTACTGAGCCTTTCCATACACTGTGTCATATTTTGTGGGATGGGGACTATCGTAACCTCTCCTGAGTTTTGTCTTTTCGTGCTTTTTTGTATTCCTAAGCAGCTACGCTTCCCACTGATTACTTCACCTCTTGGTTCCCTGACTTTCCCTTCCCCCCCAATCTTTAGTTTAAAGTCCTATTGACCACCCTATTTATTCTTTTAGCCAGAACACTGGTCCCAGCTCGGTTCAGGTGGAGACCATCCCAACGGTATAGGTCCCCCCTGTCCCAAAACTGATGCCAGTGTCCCATGAAAAGGAACCCCTCTTTCCCACACCACTCTTTCAGCCACGTGTTAACTTCCCTTATTCTTGCCTCCCTATGCCAATTTGCACGTGGCTTGGGCAGTAATCCGGAGATTATGACCCTTGAGGACCTGTTTTTTAATTTGAATCCTAGCTCTTTATAATCTCTAAACAGGTCCTCTTTCCTAGACTTGCCTATGTTGTTGGTACCGACATGGACCACAGCAACTGGATCCTCCCCCTCCCTCTCCAGTATCCTTTCAAGCCGGTCAGAGATGTCCCGCACCCTAGCACCGGGCAGGCAACATACCATGCGGGACTCTTTATCCTGCTCACAAAGGATACTATCTATCCCCCTGATAATAGAATCCCCTACAACTACAACTTGCCTATTTACTCCCTCCCCTTGAATGGCCTGCTGATCCATGGTGCCTTGGTCAGCTGACTCATCCTTCCTGCAGCCCTGTTCGCCATCCACACAGGGAGCAAGTGCCTCGTACCTGTTGGACAGAGTCAAGGGCTGAGGCTCCTGAGTTCCTGACTGCTGGTTCCCTTTACCTGCCTGACTTGCAGTCACACCCTGCTGTCCCTGGCCACTGGCAGGATTTAAACTACTTACTCTGACAGGTGTGACTGCCTCCTGAAACACAGTGTCCAGGTAAGTCTCCCCCTCCCGGATGTGCCTCAGTGTTTGAAGCTCAGACTCCAGCTCATCAACTCTGAGCCGGAGCTCTTCGAGCAGCCAACACTTACTGCAGATGTGGTCGCTGCAGCTCGCAATGGGATCTGCCAGCTCCCACATCAAGCAGCTCAAGCACATCACCTGACCAGCCATCACTAATTAATTAATTAGTTTAATTTAAGTTTATGAGTTTAGCTGTGTTTTTTTTAAAATTTGGGGCAGATTTGCTATCAACCAATCAGATCACAGCTTCCCTCTGACGTCACTTTTGGGGAAAAAACTGTAAAACAGGAAGTTTCCGTTAGGTTTTTATACTCACAGAGACTGCTCCTCCTCCTCCGAACGGCTCCCGAAATTAGGCCCGAAGAAAGAGAGAGAACAAAACAGTCGGGAAAAAGCACCTTCTCCCACTCTTCACCGAATGACCTCACTGCACCAAATTACCAAATTCTCACTCGGTCTGTATCTCTCTCACTCAGGCTGTGTGTCCTTGACCTGCGCAATGCTTACTAATGTGCGCTTTCTGCCTGTCTTTTATACAGACTTTAGGATGACTCACACTAAAACTTCAAAGAGAAGAAAACAATGTGTACCTTTGTGCCCCTTAACAGGCCTCAGGTGACTGCCAGATAACTGCCTCTCAGCAATTAGGGTGGGGGCAGCTTCAGCCAATCAGACACTAATCTGCACTGCACTTTTAACTGAAAAACAGCAAAATTAGATGAACCACTTACCTTTCCTGGTTACCTCACTGCACCAAATTACCAAATTCTCACTCTGTCTGTATCTCTCTCACTCAGGCTGTGTGTCCTTGACCTGCGCAATGCTTACTAATGTGCGCTTTCTGCCTGTCTTTTATACAGACTTTAGGATGACTGGTCCTGGTGTGTCACGTAGGCATATTGAGGGTTTGCATGGAGCAGCAGGACCTTCTCGACGAGGGTGTCGGTTTTATGGCTCCTCGCATGCTTGCGGAGAAGGACAGGCCCCGGGACTGTCAGCCAGGACGGAAGCGAGACCCCGGAGGTGGACTTCGGGGGAAGGCAAACATACGCTCATGAGGAGTCTCGTTAGTGGCTGTACATAGAAGCGACTGGATGGAGTGGAGCGCATCGGGGAGGACCTCCTGCCAGCGGGAGACTTTTCGACCGTAGGGCCAGGAGGACGGCCTTTCAGACCGTCGCGTTCTCCCTCTGCACCTGTCCGTTTCCCCGGGGGTTATAGCTGGTCGTCCTGCTGGAGGCGATGCCTTTGCTGAGCAGGAACTGACGCAACTCGTCACTCATAAAGGAGGAGCCCCGATCACTGTGGATGTAGGCGGAGAACCCGAACAGGGTGAAAAGGCTGTGCAGGGCCTTGATAACGGAGGCAGAGGTCATGTCAGAGCAGGGGATGACGAAGGGGAAATCTGGAGAACTCGTCAACGATGTTGAGGAAGTACACGTTACGGTCAATGGTGGGGAGGGACCCTTTGAAGTCCATGCTGAGGCGCTCAAAGGGGCGGGAGGCCTTTACCAGGTGCGCTCTGCCTGGCCCATAGAAGTGCGGTTTGCACTCCGCGTGACCTGGCAATCCCTGGTCACGGACCTGACCTCCTCGATGGAGTAGGGCAGGTTGCGAACCTTGATAAAGTGGAAAAAGCGGGTGATCCCCGGGTGACAGAGGTCGTTGTGGAGGGCCCAGAGTCAGTCTACCTGTACACTGGCACATGTACCACAGGAGAGGGCATCTGGGGGCTCATTGAGCTTCCCAGGTCGATACAAGATATCAGAGTTTTAGGCGGAGAGCTCGATCCACCACCTCAGAATCTTGTCATTCTTAATCTTGACCCGCTGTGTGTTATTGAACATGAAGGCAACCGACCGTTGGTCAGTGAGGAGAGTGAATCGCCTGCCGGCCAGGTAATGCCTCCAATGTCTCACAGCTTCTACTCTGGCTTTGGCCTCCTTTTCCACGGAGGAGTGTCAAATATCGGAGGCATGGAGGGTTCGGGAGAAGAAAGCCACGGGCCTGCCCGCCTGGTTGAGTGTCGCGGCCAGCGCAAAGTCCAACGCATCGCTCTCCACTTGGAAAGGGATGGACTCATCCACAGCGTGCATCGTGGCTTTGGCGATGTCTGCTTTGATGCGATCGAAAGCAGTCGGGCCTCAGTCGTTAGGGGAAACGTGGTGGATTTGATCAGTGGGCAGGCCTTTTCCGCATAGTTGGGGACTCACTGGGCATAGTAAGAAAAGAACACCAGGCACCTCTTCAGGGCCTTGGGGCAGTGGGGAAGGGGGAGTTCCATGAGGGGGCGCATGGGGTCAGGCCCTAGGACTCCGAGATCCACGACGTAGCCAAGGATGGCCAGGCGGGTTGTGCGAAAGACGCATTTCTCTCTATTATAAGTAAGGATCAGGGGCGAGATTCTCCGACCCCCCGCCGGGACGGAGAATCGCCGGGGGCTGGCGTGAATCCCGCCCCAGCCGGTTGCCGAATTCTCCGGCACCGGATATTCGGCGGGGGCGGGAATCGCGCCACGCCGATTGGCGGGCCACCCCCGCGATTCTCCGGCCCGGATGGGCCGAAGTCCCGCCGCTAAAATGCCTGTCCCGCCGGCGTAGATTAAACCACCTACCTTACCGGCGGGACAAGGCGGCACGGGCGGGCTCCGGGGTCCTGGGGGGGGCGCGGGGCAATCTGGCCCCGAGGGGTGCCCCCACGGTGGCCTGGCCCGCGATCAGGGCCCACCGATCCGCGGGCGGGCCTGTGCCGTGGGGCACTCTTTCCCTTCCGCCTCCGCCACGGTCTCCACCATGGCGGAGGCGGAAGAGACTCCCTCCACTGCACATGCGCGGGAATGCCGTCAGCGGCCGCTAACGCTCCCGCGCATGCGCCGCCCCGGGGATGTCATTTCCGCGCCAGCTGGCGGGGCACCAAAGGCCTTTTCCGCCAGCTGGCGGGGCGGAAATTCGTCCGGCGCGGGCCTAGCCCCTTAAGGTTGGAGCTCGGCCCCCAAAGATGCGGAGCATTCCGCACCTTTGGAGCGGCGCGATGCCCGACTGATTTGCGCCGTTTTGGGCGCCAGTCGGCGGACATCGCGCCGATACCGGAGAATTTCGCCCCAGGAGTTTTGCGGTGTGGAGGAAGCGTCGGAGGTTCTTGTTATGGTCATGCTGGTCACGGCCGCAGTTGTCTAAGTACGGGAACGTGGCCCACAGCCCGTACTTGTCAACCATTCGGTCCATTTCCCTTTGGAAGACCGAGACCCCATTGGTGACGCCGAAGGGAACCCTGAGGAAGTGATAGAGGCGGCCGTCTGCCTCGATGGCAGTGTATTGACAGTCCTCCAGGTGGATAGGGAGCTGGTGGTACGCAGACTTCAAGTCGACTGTAGAGAAGACTCGATACTGCGCAATCTGATTGGCCATGTCAGATATGCGTGGGAGGGGGTACGCATCGAGCTGCATGCACCGGTTGATGGTCTGGCTGTAATCGATGACCATCTGGTGCTTCTCCCTGGTCTTGACGACCACCACTTGGGCTCTCCAGGGGCTGTTACTAGCCTCAATGATCCCCTCTCGCAGGAGTCCCTGGACCTCTGACCTAATGAAGGCCCTGTCCTGGGCACTGTACCGTCTGCTTTTGGTAGCGACGGGCTTACAGTCCGGGGTGAGGTTTGCGAAGAGAGAGGGTGGGGCGACCTTAAGGGTCGCGAGGCTACAGATGGTGAGGGGGGGCAGGGGCCCATTGAATTTTCGGGTAAGGCTCTGGAGATGGCACTGGAAGTCGAGCTCCAGTAATAGGGCAGCGCAGAGATGGGGGAGGACGTAGACCCTAAAGTTGGTGTACTCTACGCCTTGCACAGTGAGGGTCGCGACACAGTACCCCTGGATTTCCACTGCATGGGATCCGGAAGCCAGGGAGATTTTCTGGGTCGCGGGTAGGACGGGGAGGGAGCAGCGCCTTACCATTTCTGGGTGCATGAAGCTGTCTGTGCTCCCGGAGTCGAAGAGGCAGGTCATCTCGTGCCCGTTGCTCCGGACGGTCATCGTGGACTTCGCGAGGTGATGCGGCTGGGACTGGTCCAGTGTGACGGAGGCGAGTGTCGGAACACGGTCGGTAGGTCGGTCGGAGGTGGTGGCAGCCAGCGTACGGTCGGGTGAGCAGGGCTCCCGGGAGGCTGCGGAGTGGTCCCAAGATGGCGTCCAAGATGGCTGCCCTCGTCGGACGCCATCTTGTCGGACATGAGGTTGCAGATTGTGGTTCAGAACAATTCTGCTGCTGCTGATGGCCCACAGTGCCCCATGGATGCCCAATCTTGAGTTGCTCAATCTGTTCGAAGTGTCATGCGCGAGTGGCTTTAAGAAATTGATGTGTAAGCAATGTACCTTTAAGAAAACAGTGATGTCAGAGAGTGGGTGGAGTTCAGCTGGGGTCAGCCATTTTGGAAGTTTTGGTTTTGCAGTTTGAAAAGTGCCTGGCTGGTTTTGCTGAGAGCAGCTAAAAAGTGCCTGGCTGGTTTTGCTGAGAGCAGTTTAAAAGTGGAAAGCCAGTTTGAGACAGCAGCTTGAGAAGTTCTGTTTTGCTGTGATCTGTTTGAAGGGAGAAAGCCAGGTTTGAGAAAGCAGCGTGGGTGTGTCTGTGTGTTTCCAGAGAGCTGCATGAAGAAAGCAAAGTGCTGGAGCTGAAGTCACCAAAGCTAATATATCTCTGCCATTCTACAGAATATATATATATATCCTTTAACCTGATGTGATACTGTTTAAAGGTGTTAAGTCTCTTGGATGCTTGAAGGAACATTTTAAGGAGTTATTTACTGTTGCAATATTTTCTGAGTTATCTTTGAAGTAAGGGGTGTTAAGTGATCCAATGTTTATTTAAGATGTTAAGTTGAGTTCATGGAATAAACAGTGTTTTGTGTTTAAAAACCCACTTGTCCATAATTGTAATCCCACACCGAGGGAAAAAGCCGCGCGCTCGGAAAAGCAACAAATCCATTAAGGGAGAGGTTGGTTGAACTCCATGATACATTTTTCGGTTCTGAAAATGCCTCGCCCATAACCGAAGTCTATCCCGTTTAGCACAGTGTTAGTGCCACACAACACGATGGAGGTGTTGTGCCTAAACCCCAGTGTGTCTTTAACCCATATACAATGGACAAATGACCACAAGTTGTTTCATACAATAATACGATTTATGTACTTACACACAAATGTTAAGGTTATTTCAATCACACACACATAAGTTGAACTACAAAGCTATTACATGCAAGATCTTAACTTACCTTTCAAGTGACTGGCGTGCCAGGCAGATATGGCCTTTATCCGGAGTCCGCAGTCATACAGTTTTGATGGTCAGTTGTTGGCCGTCGTTGGCCTTGGCTCTGGTCCTTCTATCAGTAGTGTGGATGATCATCCTCTTCTTCAGCCGGTGAAGTGTCACCGTTGTTGGTTGCTGTCGAGACAGCGGGTGAGAGGTTGCGCAGCACCTTTAATCCCCGGGGGTTTCCCGCCCTTTTGGGTGGTCAAAGGTGAACTTCCAATCAATCGATCAGGGCTTGATCACCCTGATCGATTAGGTCCAATCAAGACCCGCTACCTTGATGGCAGGACATGTTCTTACCGGCCATGTCCGTTGGTGTCCCAGGCACATAGGCCTTTCCTAATAAGGAAATAGATGCCAGTACATCTGGTACCTTATACTGATTTGCATTTTAAGCCATTGTCCCGGGATGGCCTCTTGATGGCCATTTTCCTGTGTTATTTGCAAAGTCTGGGCTGCAGCCTTTTGTTTATTTGGATCTGCAGCCTGTTTGTCCGTGAGCTTGACTGGTTTTCCTAGCGCCCTCTGCCGGACGCCAATTTAGGTGACAACAGAGGTTATCCTCAATGTGAAGACGGGACTTTGTCTCCAGAATGATTTGGGGGTGGTCACTTCTACCGATACTGACATGGACAGATGCATCTGCAGCAGGCAGGTTGGTGAGGATGAGGTCAAATATGTTTTTCCTTCTTGTTGGTTCCCTCACCTACTGCAGTCCCAGTCTAGCTGCTATGTCTTTTAGGACCTGGCCAGGTTGAAGGTTTCAGCTGCAGATGGGCCGAGGCAGGGGCAAAGTTGGGTAATGTATGGGGGGGGGGGGGGGGGGGGGGGGTGGTAGACATAGGTGGTCTTAGTGATGGTGCTAATATATGGTTGGAAGCTCATCTTTGGGTCAAATTTGAAACCATGGTTGTGAACAGTCTGATTCGACCTCAACCAATTACTAGTGAGAGGGATGGAGTCACTGAATAGGGAATGTAGCTTTGGCAAAAACCAAAGACAATGATTTGGGTCTTTTCAATATTGGCTGGAGGAAATTCCTGCCCATCCAGTACTGGATGTTAAACAAGCAGTCTGACAATGTTTTTTTTAAAAATATGTTTTTATTAAGAATTTTTCAATAACAATATTTTCCACCTTACAAACAAACCCCCCACCCCCCGTAACAAGAAAAGAAAAGGAACTCGCGTGGCAAGACATGAACATGGCAAGTCAATAAGATACAAAACTTTGTACATTGGATTCTTCCCGTACATGTCAGTTTCCGGATCATTCATGTGTTTTCTTGCTCAAATGCCCCCCAGAGAAACCCCCCTTCCTCCCCTCCCTCCCTCCCTCCCCTCCCCCCACCACGAACGATGCCGCCCCCCCGGGTTGCTGTTGCTGCTGTCCGACCTTCATCTAACACTCGGCGAGATGGTCTAGGAACGGTTCCCACCGCCTGTAGAACCCCTGCGCAGATCCTCGCAAGGCAAACTTTATCCTTTCCAACTTGATAAACCCTGCCATATCATTTATCCAGGCCTCCACGCTGGGGGGCTTCGCCTCCTTCCACATTAGCAAGCTCCTTCGCCGGGCTACTAGGGACACAAAGGCCAGAATGCCGACCTCTTTCGCCTTCTGCACTCCCGGCTCGTCCACTACTCCAAATAGTGCTAGCCCCCAGTTTGGCTTGACCCGGACTTTCACTACCTTAGATACTGTTCCCGCCACTCCCCTCCAGAATCCCTCCAGTGCCGGGCATGACCAAAACATATGGACATGGTTCGTCGGACTTCCTGAGCACCTCCCACATCTGTCCTCCACCCCAAAGAACCTGCTCAGTCTCGCCCCCGTCATGTGCGCTCTATGAACCACCTTAAATTGTATCAGGCTAAGCCTGGCACACGAGGAAGAGGAATTAACCCTACTTAGGGCGTCAGCCCATAGCCCCTTCTCAATCTCCTCCCCCAACTCCTCCTCCCATTTACCCTTCTGCTCCTCTACCAAAGCCTCCCACTCTTCTTTCATCTCCTGGTATATCGCCGACACCTTGCCCTCCCCGACCCATACGCCCGAAATCACTCTATCTTGAATCCCCTGTGCCGGGAGTAGGGGGCGCCTGAGCACCTGCCGCCTCACAAACGCCCTCACTTGCATGTACCTGAAAGCGTTTCCCGGGCGTAGCCCAAACGTCTCCTCCAGCGCCCCTAAGCTCGCAAATGTCCCGTCGATGAACAGGTCCCCCATTCTTCTAATCCCTACCCGATGCCAGCTCTGAAATCCCCCGTCCATCCTTCCTGGGACAAACCGATGGTTGTCTCTGATCGGGGACCACACCGAGGCTCCCGTCGCACCCCTGTGCCGTCTCCACTGCCCCCAGATCTTTAGCGTTGCCGCCACCACCGGGCTCGTGGTATACCTTGTCGGCGAGAGCGGCAGCGGTGCCGTCACCAGCGCCCCCAGGCTCATTCCTTTGCAGGACGCCATCTCCAACCTCTTCCATGCCGCCCCCTCTCCCTCCATCACCCACTACGAATCATTGCCACGTTGGCTGCCCAATAATAACCATCCAGATTCGGCAATGCCAACCCTCCTCTATCTCTGCTACGCTCCAAGAACCCCCTCCTTACCCGCGGGGTCTTGCTTGCCCACACAAATCCCGTAATGCTCCTGCTTACCTTCTTAAAAAAGGCCTTAGTGATCACAATTGGGAGGCATTGGAATACAAAAAGAAATCTCGGAAGGACCACCATTTTAACCGACTGTACCCTACCCGCCAGCGAGAGTGGCAACATGTCCCACCTTTTAAAATCCATCTGTTACACCAACCGCGACAAATTAAGTTTGTGCAGTGCCCCCCAGCTCCTAGCTACCTGAATCCCCAAGTATTGAAAGCTCCTTTCCGCCCTGCTCAACGGTAGGTCGTCTATCCCTCTTCCCTGGTCCCCCGGATGGATCACAAAGAGCTCACTCTTTCCCACATTGAGCATATAGCCCAAAAAGTCTCCAAACTCCCATAGGATCTACATTAGCTCAACCATCCCCTCCACTGGATCCGTCACATATAGCAACAGGTCGTCTGCGTACAGCAACACTCGATGTTCCTCTCCCCCTCAAACCACCCCCTTCCATTTCCCCGACTCCCTTAACGCCATGGCCAAAGGTTCAATTGCTAATGCGAACAGCAGAGGGGACAGGGGGCACCCCTACCTCGTCCCTCGATACAGCCGGAAATACTCCGACCTCCACCGGTTCGTGACCACACTCGCCACTGGGGCTTTATACAGGAGCTTAACCCAACTGATAAACCCTCCCCCAAACCCAAACCTCCTCAACACTTCCCAGAGATACTCCCACTCTCCCCGATCGAAGGCCTTCTCCCCGTCCATGGCTGTCACTATCTCCGCTTCTCCCTCCACCGATGGCATCATTATCACATTTAGGAGCCTTCGCACATTAGTATTTAACTGCCTACCCTTTACGAATCCCGTCTGGTCCTTGCGAATCACCCCCGGGACACAGTCCTCAATCCTCATGGCCAACATTTTTGCCAGCAACTTAGCATCTACATTAAGGAGCGAGATCGGTCTATACGACCCACATTGCAGTGGGTCCTTATCCCGCTTCAAGATCAAAGAGATCGTCGCCTCCGACATTGTCGGGGGCAGGGTCCCCCCCTCCCTTTGATTCATTGAAGGTCCTTACCAGCAACGGGGCTAACAGGTCTACATACTTCCTGTAGAACTCCACCGGGAACCCATCCGGCCCCGGGGCCTTCCCTGCCTGCATGCTCCCCAGTCCTTTAACCAGCTCCTCCACCCCAATTGGCGCCCCCAAACCAGCCACCTCCTGCACCTCCACCCTTGGGAACCTCAACTGATCCAAGAATCGCCGCATCCCCTCTTTTCCCCCTGGGGGCTGGGACCTATACAGTTCCTCGTAAAAGGCCTTAAAAGCCTCATTCACTTTCCCTGCACTCTGCACCATAGTTCCCCTGCCATCTTTGACGCCACCTATTTCCCTCACTGCCATCCTCTTACGGAGCTGGTATGCCAGCATCCGGCTCGCCTTCTCCCCATATTCATATATCGCCCCCTGTGCCTTCCTCCACTGTGCCTCTGCCTTCCCTGTGGTCAACAGGTCGAACTCCGTCTGGAGCCTTCGTCTCTCCCTGAGTAGTCCCTCATCAGGAGCCTCTGCATAGCTCCTGTCCACCCTTAAAATCCCCCACCACTAACCTCTCCCTTTCCCTGCCCTCTCTCTTCACCCTGTGAGCCCTGATGGAGATGAACTCTCCCCTGACCACTGCCTCCCATACTACTCCCACCTGCACCTCCCCGTTGTCGTTAGCCTCCAGATACCTTTCAATACATCCCCGCACCCTCCTGCACACTTCCTCGTCTGCCAGCAGTCCCACATCCAACCTCCACAACAGGCGTTGGTCCCTCTCCTCCCCCAGCTCCAGCTCCACCCAGTGCGGGGCATGGTCTGAAATGGCTACGGCCGAATACTCCGTTCCCTCCACTTTCGGGATCAATGCCCTGCCCAGAACAAAAAAATCTATCCGGGAGTAGGCCTTATGCACGTGGGAGAAAAAAAAAAAATTCTCTGGCCAAAGGCCTGGCAAATCTCCAAGGATCTACTCCCCCCATCTGATCCATAAACCCCCTAAGCACCTTGGCCGCAGCTGGCCTCTTCCACGTCCTAGATCTGGAACGATCTAATGCTGGGTCCAGCACCGTGTTAAAATCCCAACCCATTATCAAACTCCCTACCTCCAGGTCCGGAATGCGCCCCAACATCCGTTTCATGAATCCAGCATCGTCCCTGTTTGGGGCATATACATTCACCAGTACCACCTCCAACCCCTGCAACCTACCACTCACCATCACGTATCGGCCTCCCTTGTCCGCTACTATGTTCTTGGCCTCAAACTACACCCCCCTTCCCACCAGTATTGCCACCCCTCTATTCTTCGCATCCAGCCCCGAATGGAACACCTGTCCCACCCATCCCTTCCTTAACCTGACCTGATCTGCCACCTTCAGATGTGTCTCCTGAAGCATGACCATGTCTGCCTTCAGTCCCTTTAGGTGCGACGAACACTTGGGCCCTCTTAACCGGCCCATTTAGGCCTCTCACATTCCACGTGATCAGCCGGATTGGGGGGTTACCTACCCCCCCCCTCCCCACAGCACCATCCGCCGACTAGCCATCTCCTATCTTAGGCCAGTCCCGTGCTCACGCCTCCCGCACCCTCCGGTCCCCCAGGCGGGGAACACCCGCCCCGACCACCTCTTCCATTTTCAGCTCCCCCTCGGACAGTGCAGCAGGAACCCTAGAATCCCCCCCCCCCCCCCCCCGCTAGATCCACATCTAGCTCTTTTGCTCCCCCCATATTACTTCCGTGAGTCAGCTGACTTCTGCTGACCCCGGCTTCCCCCGCCTTCCCGTTGATCTCCCCGTGTGGGAGTCTCTCCTCCTCCTTACCTTCCTCCATCCCCCCCCCCCCCCTTTTGGCACGGGAAAAAGCCCGCGTTTTCCTGAACCAGCCCCGCCCCCCATGGCGCAGCTCCTGTTGTGGCCATTATCCCAGTTCCCTCATCCCCGAGTCTCACCTCCCTCCAGCACCGACGCCCACATTCCCCATCATCATCATCTTGTCTACAGAAAAGAAAAAAGGAAATTTTAGGAATTTTAACCAGAACTCTACCCACATCCCCATCCATTATCCCACCCATGAAATATTCTTTACCCATATTTACAACCCCATATACAACCACATTCCCTCAGTTCGAGTCCAGTTTTTCCGTCTGAATAAAGGTCCAAGCCTCTTCTGGCGTTTCAAAATAATGGTGTCGGTCCTGATAAGTGACCCACAGTCGCGCAGGCTGCAGCATGCCGAACCTGACTCTATTTTTATGCAGCACCGCCTTGGCCCGGTTGAAGCCAGCTCTCCTCTTTGCCACCTCCGCGCTCCAATCCTGGTATACTCGGATCACCGCGTTCTCCCATCTACTGATCCGCACCTTCTTGGCTCATCTCAGCACACTTTCTTTGTCCGCGAAGCGATGGAACCTTGCCACTATCGCCCTTGGCGGCTCATCGGCCCTGGGTCTCCTCACCAGGACCCGGTGAGCCCCTTCCAGCTCCAGGGGGGTCGGAGAGGCCTCCGCACCCATCAGCGAATGGAGCATCGTACTCACGTACGCCCCGGCATCAGCTCCCTCCACTCCTTCGGGAAGACCCAGAATCCGGAGGTTCTTCCTCCTCGACCTGTTCTCCAGGACCTCAATTCTCTCGGCCCACCTCCTGTGCACAGCCTCGTGCGCCTCCATTTTTATCGCCAGGCCCAGGATCGCGTCCTCATTGGTATTCACTTTATCATTCACCTCACGAAGCTCCACCGCCTGGGTCTTCTGGGTCTCCTTCAGCCCCTCGATCGCCAACAGCATTGGCGCCAGCACCTCCTTTTTCAGCTCCTCCACACATCGCTTGAGGAACTCCTGCTGGTCCAGCCCCCATGCTGCTCGCTCTCCGCCCTCCTGTCTTTTTCCCCTCGTTTTGGTCTCTGCTCCAGGGCCTCTTTCCTCGTCGTTCCACCGCTGATCTCTGCCATATATTGTGAGGGGGGACCTCACTGCACCTTCCCACACGGGATCCGATCAAAAAAGCTCCGTTGGGGCTCCTCTAGTGAGCCCGAAAGTCCGTTGTCGCGGGAGCTGCCGAAACGTGCGGCTTAGCTCAGCATCGCCGCAACCGGAAGTTACAATGTTATGGTTAAGAGAGGTGGTGGTGAGGTAGCGTTGGATATCATCAGCATACAATTGGGAACATATGGCATATTTTGTCCAGTTTTGATCTTCTTACAGAAGGAAAGATATACTTGCCTTTGTGGATGTGCAACATGGATTTGGTAGAATGATTCCTGGCATGAGGGGAATGCCTTAAGAAGAGAAATTGTGTATACTAGGCCTGTAATCTCTGAAGTTTAGAAGACTGAGAGGTGTTCTCAACTGTCTTTCAGTTCACAAAAGCCAATCCAATAGATAGACTTTTATCCCCCTCAAGCCCCCAATTGTTATGGGCGAGGTGTTTTCAGAACCCCAAAATGTATCATGGAGTTCAACCAACCTCTCCCTTTAATGGATTTGTTGCTTTTCCGAGCACGCGGCTTTTTCCCTAGGAGTGGGATTACAATTATGGACACGTGGGTTTTTAAACACAAAACACTGTTTATTCCATGAACTCAACTTAACATCTTAAATAAACATTGGATCTCTGAACACCCCTTACTTCAAAGATAACTCAGAAAATATTGCAACAGTAAATAACTCCTTAAAATGTTCCTTCAAGCTTCCAAGAGACTTAACACCTTTAAACAGTATCACATCAGGTTAAAGGATATACATTTTTTCTGTAGAATGGCAGGGACATATTAGCTTGGGTGACTTCAGCTCCAGCACCTTGCTTTCTTCATGCAGCTCTCTGGAAACACACAGACACACACACTGCTTTTTAAACTGAAACTAAAAACCTGAAAAATGGCTGACCTGAGCTCAGCCCCACTCTCTGACATCACTGTTTTCTTAAAGGTACATTGTTTAAACATCCATGTCTTAAAGGTACCTTCACATGACAATATAAAATTATTAAAGGCTTGAAAGGGTACACGCTGGGAGGACGTTCCACTGGCTTGGTGGTCTAGAACTGGGGTCATAAGCCTTGGAATAAAGTATTGGCTGTAATTTTTTGGAAATATGTTTATTAAAAGTTTAACAATTTTTATACAAAATTTTCAAAAAAAAGCAAACAATAACACATTACTAGCAGGAATAATCCCCCCACCTGCCCCTCCCCCACAATAATATAATCAAATCCCCCCCCCCCCACCCACTCTATCCCACCCCCCAACAGCTAACAGTGACCAAATTTTTATTTTTTGTTACACAATTCTTTTTCCAATTAAGGAGCAATTTAGCGTGGCCAATCCACCAACCTCGCACATCTTTTGGGTTGTGGGGGTGAGACCCACGCAGACACGGGGAGAATGTGCAAACTCCACATGGACAGTGACCCGAGGCCAGGATTGAACCCGGGTCCTCGGCGCCATGAGGCAGCAATGCTAACCACTGTACCACTGTGCTGCTCTAGTGACCAACTCTTTAAAGTACATTATCGACGGCTGCCATCTATAGTAAAACCCATCCACTGACCCTCTAACGGTGCATTTGACCTTCTCGAGTTGCACAAACTCCATCAGGTCATCAAAATTTAGAGTACCCAATTCTTTTTTTCCAATTAAGGGGCAATTCAGCGTGGCCAATCCACCTACCTTGCACATCTTTGGGTTGTTGGGATGAGACCCACACAGACACGGGGAGAATATGCAAACTCCACATGGACAGTGACCCTTGGCCGGGATCGATTCTGGGTCCTCGGTGCTGTGAGCAGCAGTGCTAACCACCTCGGTGCCACCCGGGCTGCCTCCAAATTTTTAACATGGCTGTTACCACTTAGTTAATCGAGTATTTCTTTGGCACCAACGAGAGGGAGCCGTTACCAACGTCCCCAGGCTTGCCCCCTCGCAGACTCTACTTCCACCCGGAGCCACAGCACCTCTGAGTCCCCGAACACACCAGCACTTCTTCAGCACTAGCCACCCAATTGTAATATTGAAAGTTTGGCAAGGCCAAGTCCCCTTTTTGTCTCTCCTTCTGCAGCAAAATCATAGAATCCCTACAGTGCAAAAGGCCATTCGGCCCATTGAGTTTCACCAACCCTTTGAAAGAGCACCCTACCCATGTCCACACCCCCATCCATCCCAGTCTATCTCCGTAACCCCATAACCGCCACATCCCTGCACACTATGGGACAATTTATCATGGCCAATCCACCCAACCCGCACATCTTTGGACTGTGGGAGGACCGGAGCGCCCAGAGGAAACCCATTCAGACACGGGGAGAACGTACGACTTCCGCACTGACAGTGACTCAAGGGCAGAATTGAACCCGGGACCCTAGCGCTGTGAGGCAGCAGTGCTAACCACTCTGCCACCGTGCCGCCCCAGCATCACCCTCTTGATCTTTGGGCCACTCCCTGCCCAAATAAACCCAGTCAGAAGCTCGTCAATCTCTCTGAAAACACCTTGAACAGGAACACTGGGAGGCACTGGAACAGAAATAAAATCAAGGCAAGATATTCATCTTAACCAATTGTACTCAGCCCGTCAGGGATAGTGGGAGAACATCCCATCGTTGCAGGTCCGCCTTGACCTTCCCATCAGATTTGTACAGTTCAACCTTCAGAGATTCCCCAGTCCCTTGCTATCTGGACCCCCAGATACCGAAAATGACTTCCTGCTAACCGGAACGGTAACCCCCTCTAAGGCCCCCATGTCCGCCAAGTGCCACAACCACAAAGTACTCAGTCTTTCCAATATTTAACTTACAGCCAGAAAAGATACCAAAACATATGACATGCCTTCTCTCCATTTGTTTTTATTCGTTCAGGGATTTGGACTTTGAATGCCCGTCCCTGAGATCATTTAAAAGTCAACCACATTGCTGTGGGTCTGGAGTCACATGTAGGCCAGATGTAGGACCGCAGATTTCCTTCCCCAAAGGACATTGGTGAACCAGATGGGTTTTGACAACAATCAACAATGGTTTCATGGTCGCCATTAGACTTTTTTATTGAATTCAAATTCCACCATCTGCCGTGGTGGGATTCACAATTGCCCTGGGTGTCTGGATTACTAGTCCAGTGACAATACCACTACGCCACTGTACACCAGCCATACTCTCCACACTCATACTACATCGCCCTCGCCCTCCACAGCTGCCCCACCACCTTGCTCGTCATCAACCTGACACTAATAAAGATTATTATTATCTCCTACCCACCTCGACTATCTTGTCTAACAGCTGATTGTGCTTTTCCCCCCTCCTCCTATCGCTAATCTCACCTCGAATCACCGCCTTCAAAGCTTCCCAAAACGTGGCTGTCGACACCTCCCCCTTCTGATTAAGCTACACATAATTCCTAATTGCCACTTTCACCTTCTCACAAAATGCCTTAACCGCCATAACACCCGAAGGCTTCTGCACCTTCCCTGAACTACGCCCAACATCTAGCCATTGTGGCGCATAGTCTGAAATCGCAATTTCCACATATCCTGCTCCTACCACCTTCATCAGTGCTGTCGGACACACCATGAAAAAAATCAATTCTAGAGTACACCTTGTAGACATGCGAGCGGAAGGAATACTCCCTCCCGGTTTCCTAAACCTCCACGGATCCACCATCCCCATGCTCTCCCAGCTCCTTCACCATCCTGGACCTTCCCATCTAATTGGGGCTCGATCTGTCCACCTTTGGCTCCATTACAAAGTTAAAATACCCTCCCATGATCAGCTGGTGCATATCCAAGTCCGGAATCACTCCTAGCAACCTCTTTGCAAACCCCGCATCATCCCAGTAAGGCGCGTATACGTTGATTAACACTACCGGCGTCCCCTCTAACACACCACTCACTATCACAAACCTCCCTGGCTCCCCCAAACCGTGTATTCTTGCTCAACAAAATGGCCACCCCCTTAACTTCGAATCTAACTCTGAGTGAAATCCTTGCCCCACCCATCCCTTCCTCAGCCGGACCTGATCCTTCACCTGGAGATGTGTCTCCTGTAAGAAAATCCCCTCTGCTCTCAAACGTCTCAGGTGTGCCTCTCTTGACCGGTCTATTTAGCCCGCGGATGTTCCAAGTCACAACACTTATCGGAGGCTTGCGTCTCCGTCCCCCTCTATCGTCCACCATTGTCCCCCTTTGGTTCTATCTCGCCTAATCCCCTCCCCTCTGTCCCTGGCCCATCCAAGATGGCCCACCCCTCTCAGCCCATGACCATGCTCATCCTCCAAACCTGCCACGTTGCATTCCCCCATCCCCACCCCTCCTCACCTGGCCATCTCTCGTGAGGGATGATTTTCTGTTGTGCCTCCCGAATAATCCCCGAAAACCCTGGCCATTACCGTTCCACTGTCTTCACTGCTAGGCTCCCTTTCCGCTCAACTTTGGCCAGCTCCTCCCTCATGTCTTTGTAGTTACCCTTATTTAATTGTAATACCGTTACATCTGATTGCAGCTTCTCCCTCTTAAATTGCAGAGTGAATTCTATTATATTGTGGTCACTGCTCCCTAAGGGTTCATTCACCTTAAGTTCCCTAATGAAATCTGCCTCATACATCAAATCCAGAATCGAGTGTTCCCTAGTAGGCTCTACCACAAGCTGCTCCAAAAAACATCTCTTTGCCATTCCACAAATTCCTTTCCTTGGAATCCATTACCAACCTGATTTTCCCAGTCCATTGCATATTTAAGTCCCCCATGATTACTGTAATATTGCCTTTCTTAGATGCTTTTTCTATCTCATAATTTATTTTCTGCCTCACATCCTGACTACTGCTAGGGGACCTGTACATAACTACCATCAGGGTCATTTTTCATTTGCGATTCCTCAACTCTACCCATACAGATTCCACACCTTCCGACCCGATATCGCTTCTTGCTCTCAATTTAAGTTAATTTCTTTTTCCTTTTTTAAAAACTTATTTTATTCCAAACATATGTAACAACAGCAGAATACAAAATACACAGTCCATGAAATCACAGTCCACAGTTTGTACAATTTTTCCCATTTTACTCCCTCCCCCACAATGACAAAATCTTCAAATAGCAACATGAACAGCCCCCACCGCAGCTCGAAGCTGTCCTCTGACCCCTTCAACTCAAACTTAATCTTCTCCAACCGGAGAAAATCGTACAAATCTCCCAGCCAAGCCGCCACCCCTGGCGGCGTCTCTGACCTCTAATTTAGCAAGACCCTTCGCCGAGCAATTAGAAAGACAAAGGTCACAACATTGGTCCCCTTCCCTTCCAGAAGTTCCGGCCCTTTCGATACCCCAAAAATCGCCATCATTGGGTCTGACTTGACCTCCACCCCCACTTATCTTAGATAGCCTCCCACTAAGGGCAGCAGGGTAGCATTGTGGATAGCACAATTGCTTCACAGCTCCAGGGTCCCAGGTTCGATTCCGGCTTGGGTCACTGTCTGTGCGGAGTCTGCACATCCTCCCCGTGTGTGCGTGGGTTTCGTCCGGGTGCTCCGGTTTCCTCCCACAGTCCAAAGATGTGCAGGTTAGGTGGATTGGCCATGATAAATTGCCCTTAGTGTCCAAAATTGCCCTTAGTGTTGGGTGGAGTTACTGGGTTATGGGGATAGGGTGGAGGTGTTGACCTTGGGTACGGTGCTCTTTCCAAGAGCCAGTGCAGACTCGATGGGCCAAATGGCCTCCTTCTGCACTGTAAATTCTATGATAATCTATGATAATCTCTCCAGCATCTCACAGTTCCAAAACATATGTGCATGATTTGCTGGCCCCCGCCCACAATTGTCACACCCAGCGGCCACCCCCTGGAAGAACCCACTCATCCTCGCCCAGGTCATGGGCATCCTATGCACCACCTTGAACTGGATCAAGGCCATTTTTGTGCAGAGGAGGTGGAGTTCACCCGCCGCATCGCCTCACACACGAGCCCCCAATCTAGTCCCTCCCCAGCTCCTCCTCCCATTTACTCTTGATCCTCACCACATGCCCTGCTCCTCAACCACCCGTTTCTATCTCCAATCCTGCCCTCCCCCAAATCATCTGTGAGCAGCAGTTGCTCCAACAGCGTGTACTCTGGTAGCTTGGGGAATGCCCTCCACTCTCTTTGCGCAAAGTCCCGCACCTGCATATACCTAAACTCACTGACCCTCGGCAGCTCAAACCTCTCCCGCAGCTCACCCTGTCCTGCAAACGTCCCTTCCAAGAACGAGTCCCTAACCCGCTGCAGCCCCGCCTCCCACCATTTCCCATACATCCCATCCATCTCCCCTGGCTTGAACCTGTGGTTCCCACACAGTGGCGTCAGCAAGAACATCCTTTCCAACTTCACATGCCTCCTCAACTGGTTCCACACTCTGACCGTTGATTGCACCACCGGGCACCCTATACGTCTCCGGAGCTAACGGGAGCGGAGCCGTCACCATGGCCCTCAGACTGGATCCCCTTTACGACTCCTCTTCCAACCCCCTCCCAATAGTAATGCTGCCCAATAATAATGCCGCCCAATAATAATGCAGCAGGTTCGGGAGCGCCAACCTCCTTTTCTGTCTCTCTCTCTGCCTCTGCAACAGAGCCCTCTTCACCCTTGTCACCTCCAACATTGAGGGCATTTAAAAGTTTATTGGATAAACATATGGATGATAATGGCATAGTGTAGGTTAGATGGCTTTTGTTTCGGTGCAACATCGTGGGCCGAAGGGCCTGTACTGCACTGTATTGTTCTATGTTCCCCGCCCATATGAATTCCAAAATTAGTGCCTCTATGTTCCGGAAGAAGGCCTTAGGGAGAAGGGTGTGAAAGACAAACAGGAACTTTTGCAGCATATTCATCTTCACCACCTGCACCCTCCCTGCCAGCGTCAAGTGTAAACTGTCCCACCTCTTAAAATACCCCTTAGTCTCCTCTACTAACACTGTCAAATTCCACCTGTGCATCATGGCCCACTCTCCCGTCACCTGAATCCCCAAGTACCTAAACCTCTCTCCAGCTACCTCAAATTGGCCTCCCACCCCACCACATTCACTGGAAACACCTCACACTTCTCAGCATTCAACGTCTACCCAGAGAAGGCTCCAAACCTCTCTAACAGTCCCATGATCCTGCCCATACTCTCCAGTGGGTCCGACACAACCAACAACAGGCCATCCATGTACACCAACACCCGGTGCTCCCTGTCCCCCTCACAATCTCTCGCCATTCAGCAGACCCCTGAAGAATCATCACCAGGGGTTCAATTGCCACTACGAATAACAGTGGCTCCCTTCCCCTGTGCCATCCAAAGCCTGGTGAACTCATCTCGATCGTGCGCACTGGGGACGCAACAGACGCACCCACGCCACAAACTTCGGGCCAAACCCAAAACTTCCCAGAATTTCAAACAAGTACCTTCACTCCCCCCCCCCGTCAAAGGCCTTCTCCACAATCATCAAAACAATAATCTCTGGCAACTGCCCCCCTAACAGAGTCATAATTTAACAGCCTCTTTTTTAAAAAAATATATTTTATTGAAAATTTTTGGTCAACCATCACAGTACATTGTGTATCCTTTACACAATAATATAACAGTATAAATAACAATGACCTGTTTTATAAACAAAGAATAAATAATATATAACAAAAACTAAAACTAAAACTAAATGGCAACTGCCTTATCTCAGATAAACACTCTCCAAAAATATGATTTAACAGTCCAATATACAATTATTCATAGCAACGACCTATACATATATATTAACAACCCTGAGAGTCCTTCTGGTTCCTCCCCCCCCCCTCCACCCCCCCCCCCCCTCCACCCCCCCCCCCCCCCCCCCCCCTGGGCTGCCCTTCTTCGTTTCCATTCCCTCTATCTTTCTGTGAGGTATTCGACGAACGGTTGCCACCGCCTGGTGAACCCTTGAGCCGATCCCCTTAGGACGATCTTAATCCGTTCCAGTTTTATAAACCCTGCCATGTCATTTATCCAGGTCTCCACCCCCGGGGGCTTGGCTTCCTTCCACATCAACAGTATCCTGCGCCGGGCTACTAGGGACGCAAAGGCCAAAACATCGGCCTCTCTCGCCTCCTGCACTCCCGGCTCTTGTGCAACCCCAAATATAGCCAACCCCCAGCTTGGTTCGACCTGGACCCCCACCACCTTCGAAAGCACCTTTGCCACCCCCACCCAGAACCCCTGTAGTGCCGGACATGACCAGAACATGTGGGTGTCATTCGCTGGGCTTCTCGAGCATCTCGCACACCTATCCTCTACCCCAAAAAATTTACTGAGCCGTGCTCCAGTCATATGCGCCCTGTGTAACACCTTAAATTGAATCAGGCTTAGCCTGGCACACGAGGACGATGAGTTTACCCTACTTAGGGCATCCGCCCACAGCCCCTCCTCAATCTCCTCCCCCAGCTCTTCTTCCCATTTCCCTTTCAGCTCATCTACCATAATCTCCTCCTCGTCCCTCATTTCCCTATATATATCTGACACCTTACCGTCCCCCACCCATGTCTTTGAGATCACTCTGTCCTGCACCTCATGCGTCGGGAGCTGCGGGAATTCCCTCACCTGTTGCCTCGCAAAAGCCCTCAGTTGCATATACCGGAATGCATTCCCTTGGGGCAACCCATATTTCTCGGTCAGCGCTCCCAGACTTGCGAACTTCCCATCCACAAACAGATCTTTCAGTTGCGTTACTCCTGCTCTTTGCCATATTCCAAATCCCCCATCCATTCTCCCCGGGGCAAACCTATGGTTATTTCTTATCGGGGACCCCACCAAGGCTCCCGTCTTTCCCCTATGCCGTCTCCACTGTCCCCAAATTTTCAAAGTCGCCACTACCACCGGGCTTGTGGTGTATTTCTTTGGTGAGAACGGCAATGGGGCTGTCACCATAGCTTGTAGGCTAGTCCCCCTACATGACGCCCTCTCCAATCTCTTCCACGCCGCTCCCTCCTCTTCTCCCATCCACTTACTCACCATTGAGATATTGGCGGCCCAGTAGTATTCAGTTAGGCTCGGTAGTGCCAGCCCCCCCCCTATCCCTACTAAGCTGTAAGAATCCCTTCCTCACTCTCGGGGTCTTCCCGGCCCACACAAAACTCATGATACTCTTTTCGATCCTTTTGAAAAAAGCCTTCGTGATCACCATCGGGAGGCACTGAAACACAAAGAGGAATCGCGGGAGGACTACCATTTTAACCGCCTGCACCCTCCCTGCCAGTGACAGGGATACCATGTCCCATCTCTTGAAGTCCTCCTCCATTTGTTCCACCAATCGCGTTAAATTTAACCTATGCAATGTACCCCAATTCTTGGCTATCTGGATCCCCAAGTACCGAAAGTCCCTTGTTACCTTCCTCAGCGGAAAGTCCTTTATTTCTCTGCTCTGCTCCCCTGGATGCACCACAAACAACTCACTTTTCCCCATGTTCAGTTTATATCCTGAGAATTCTCCAAACTCCCGAAGTGTCCGCATTATCTCTGGCATCCCCTCCGCCGGGTCCGCTACATATAACAACAAATCATCCGCATACAGAGATACCCGGTGTTCCTCTCCTCCCCTGAGTACTCCCCTCCACTTCCTGGAACCCCTCAATGCTATTGCCAGGGGCTCAATCGCCAGTGCAAACAATAATGGGGACAGAGGGCATCCCTGCCTTGTCCCTCTATGGAGCCGAAAGTATGCAGATCCCCGTCCATTCGTGATCACACTCGCCACTGGGGCCCTATACAACAGCTGTACCCATCTAATATACTCATCTCCAAAGCCAAATCTCCTCAACACCTCCCACAAATAATCCCACTCCACTCTATCAAATGTTTTCTCGGCATCCATCGCCACCACTATCTCCGCTTCCCCCTCTGGTGGGGGCATCATCATTAGCCCTAGCAGCCTCCGTATATTCGTATTCAGCTGTCTCCCCTTCACAAACCCAGTTTGGTCCTCATGGACCACCCTCGGGACACAATCCTCTATCCTCAGTGCCATTACCTTGGCCAGAATCTTAGCGTCTACATTTAGGAGGGAAATAGGTCTATAGGACCCGCATTGCAGCGGGTCCTTTTCCTTCTTTAGGAGAAGCGATATCGTTGCCTCACACATAGTCGGGGGCAGCTGTCCCCTTTCCTTTGCCTCATTAAAGGTCCTCATCAGTAACGGGGCGAGCAAGTCCACATATTTCCTGTAAAATTCAACTGGGAATCCATCCGGTCCCGGAGCCTTCCCCGTCTGCATGCTCCTAATTCCTTTCACTACTTCCTCTATTTCAATCTGTGCTCCCAGTCCCACCCTTTCCTGCTCCTCCACCTTGGGAAATTCCAGCCGGTCCAGAAAGCCCATCATTCTCTCCCTCCCATCCGGGGGTTGAGCTTCGTATAATTTTTTATAAAATGCCTTGAACACTCCATTCACTCTCTCCGCTCCCCGCTCCATCTCTCCTTCCTCATCCCTCACTCCCCTAATTCCCTCGCTGCTCCCCTTTTCCTCAATTGGTGGGCCAGCAACCTGCTCGCCTTCTCCCCATATTCGTACTGTACACCCTGTGCCTTCCTCCACTGTGCCTCTGCAGCATCCGTTGTCAGCAAGTCAAATTCTACGTGTAGCCTTTGCCTTTCCCTGTACAGTCCCTCCTCCGGTGCCTCCGCATATTGCCTGTCCACCCTCAGAAGTTCTTGCAGCAACCGCTCCCGTTCCCTACTCTCCTGCTTTCCTTTATGTGCCCTTATTGATATCAGCTCCCCTCTAACCACTGCCTTCAGCGCCTCCCAGACCACTCCCACTTGGACCTCCCCATTATCATTGAGTTCCAAGTACTTTTCAATGCACCCCCTCACCCTTAGACACACCCCCTCATCTGCCATTAGTCCCATGTCCATTCTCCAGGGTGGGCGCCCTTCTGTTTCCTCCCCTATCTCCAAGTCCACCCAATGTGGAGCGTGATCCGAAATGGCTATAGCCGTGTACTCCGTTCCCCTCACCTTCGGGATCAACGCCCTTCCCAAAACAAAAAAGTCTATTCGCGAATAGACTTTGTGGACATAGGTGAAAAACGAAAACTCCTTACTCCTAGGTCTGCTAAATCTCCACGGGTCTATTCCTCCCATCTGCTCCTTAAAATCTTTAAGCACCTTGGCTGCTGCCGGCCTCCTTACAGTCCTGGACCTCGACCTGTCCAGCCCTGGTTCCAACACCGTATTGAAATCTCCCCCCATTACCAACTTTCCCACCTCTAGGTCCGGGATGCGTCCTAGCACACGCCTCATAAAATTGGCATCATCCCAGTTCGGGGCATATACGTTTACCAAAACCACCGTCTCCCCCTGTAGTTTGCCACTCACCATCACGTATCTGACCCCGCTATCCGCCACTATAGTCTTTGCCTCAAACATTACCCGCTTCCCCACTAATATAGCCACCCCCCTGTTTTTCGTATCTAGACCCGAATGGAACACCTGCCCCACCAACCTTTGCGTAGTCTCACCTGGTCTATCAGTTTCAAGTGCGTTTCCTGTAACATAACCACGTCTGCCTTAAGTTTCTTAAGGTGTGCGAGTACCCGTGCCCTCTTTATCGGCCCGTTCAGCCCTCTCACGTTCCACGTGATCAGCCGGGTTGGGGGGCTTTTTACCCCCCCCCCTTGTCGATTAGCCATCCCCTTTTTCCAGCTCCTCACCCGGTTACCACGCAGCTGTGTCCCCCCCCAGGCGGTGCCCCCCCGCCCATCCCACCCCATACCAGCTCCCCCCTCTCCCCAGCAGCAGCAGCCCAATAATTCCCCCCTCCCACCCCCCCCGCTAGATCCCCCACTAGCGTAGTTACACCCCCCATGTTGCTCCCAGAAGTCAGCAAACTCTGGCCGACCTCGGCTTATCCCCGTGACCTCGGCTCGCACCGTGCGACGCCCCCTCCTTCCTGCTTCCCTATTCCCGCCATGATTATCATAGCGCGGGAACCGAGCCCGCGCTTCCCCCTTGGCCCCGCCCCCAATGGCCAACGCCCCATCTCTTCCACCTCCTTTCCCCCCCCCACCACCTCCTGTGGAAGAGAGAAAAGTTACCACATCGCAGGATTAATAACATAAAACTCCTCTTTCCCCCCTTTTTACCCCCCTCTTTGCCCCCCATACTCGCCCCACCACTTTGTTTCAAACGTTCTTTTTTTAATAACCCGCTCATTCCAATTTTTCTTCCACGATAAAAGTCCACGCCTCATCCGCCGTTTCAAAGTAGTGGTGCCTCCCTTGATATGTGACCCACAGTCTTGCCGGTTGCAGCATTCCAAATTTTATCTTCTTTTTGTGAAGCACCGCCTTGGCCAGATTAAAGCTTGCCCTCCTTCTCGCCACCTCCGCACTCCAGTCTTGGTATACGCGGATCACTGCGTTCTCCCATTTACTGCTCCGAGTTTTCTTTGCCCATCTAAGGACCATCTCTCTATCCTTAAAACGGAGGAATCTCACCACTCTGGCTCTCGGAATTTCTCCTGCTCTCGGTCCTCGCGCCATCACTCGGTATGCTCCCTCCACCTCCAACGGACCCGCCGGGGCCTCCGCTCCCATTAACGAGTGCAGCATCGTGCTCACATATGCCCTGACGTCCGCTCCCTCCGCACCTTCAGGAAGACCAAGAATCCTTAGGTTGTTCCTCCTCGCGTTGTTCTCCAGCGCCTCCAGCCTTTCCACACATCGTTTATGGTGTGCCTCGTGCATCTCCGTCTTCACCACCAGGCCCTGTATGTCGTCCTCATTCTCGGCAGCCTTTGCCTTCACGACCCGAAGCTCCCGCTCCTGGGTCTTTTGCTCCTCCTTTAGCCCTTCGATCGCCTGTAATATCGGGGCCAACAGCTCCTTCTTCATTTCCTTTTTGAGTTCTTCCACGCAGCGTTTCAAAAACTCGTGTTGTTCAGGGCCCCATGTTAAACTGCCACCTTCCGACGCCATCTTGGTTTTTGCTTGCCTTCCTTGCCACTGCTCTAAAGGATCCACCGCAATCCGGCCACCTTCCTCTCCTTTTTCCATCCGTATCCAGGGGGGATTCCCTTCTGGTTCACCGCACAGTACTTTTAGCCGTTAAAATTGCCGTTGGGGCTCTTATTAAGAGCCCAAAAGTCCGTTCCACCGGGAGCAGCCGAAACGTGCGACTCAGCTGGTCATCGCCGCACCCGGAAGTCTCATTTAACAGCCTCTTGATGTTACTCGAGAATTGTATGCCCTTCACAAAACCTGTTTGTGGTAAACCACTGTTGTACCTATATTAGAGGCTGTATGGTAGAACCTGCACTACAGGTTCGCCTGTGGCCCCTGCCTGATGGCTCCGCCCAGGAGGTGGGGTATAAATATGCGTGTCCTCCTGCTCGCAGCCATTTCGCCAGCTGCTGTGGGAGGCCACACATCTGATAGCAATAAAGCCTCAGTTTGGATTCAACTTTCGTCTTTAGTCAAATTGATCGTGCCTCACTGTTTGATCCTCAGAAACCACCCCAGGCACACACCCATCCTTCGCCAAGACTTTCACGTCCACATTCCACAGCGAGAAAGGCCTGTATGAAACCACACTCCAGCAGACCCTTCCCCTTCTTTGGGATCAGTGTAATCGTCGCCTGCACAATGTCACTGGCAACTCCCCCTATCCACCGCCTCACTAAACATCCCCAGCAAGTGAGGGACCAACTCTGTCGCAAACAGTTTATAAAACTCTGCCGGGAAGCCGTCTGGCCTCGGGGCCTTCCCTGACTGCATTCCCCTGATACTGCCTACCACCTCCGTCATCCAGCAGTTGCTCCTCCAATGCCTGCTTCTTCTCCTCCTCCAGCTCTGGGAACTTTATAACTCATCCGCGAATCGTCCCTTTTCCCCCTGGCTCTGCCTCATACAACTTCTCATAATACTCCCTGAACACCTTGTTTATCCTCCCTGGCTCAGATACCACCTCTGCCCGCACCCTTAGAATTTTACTAGACGCTGCCTGCCACCACAGCTGGTGGGCCAACATGGGGCTTGCCTTCTCTCCGTATTCATACTGTACCCCCCTTGCCCTCCGCAGCTGCCCTACCACTTTTCCCGTCAATCTGTCAAACTGCCCCTGCAGCCTCTTCCTCTCCCCCAACAACTCCATAGTGGGGCCCCTGAGTATCCCCGATCCACCTCAACTATCTCGTTCAGCTGTGCTCCTCACTCCTTCACCTATCTCTGCGAGCCTTGAATGAAATAATCTCCCTTCGAACCAACGCCTTCAACTCCTCCCAGAATGTGGCAGCTAACACCTCCCTGTTATGGTTAAGCTCACAAAACACCTTGGGCGGGTTTCTCTGTTTCTGAGACTAAGTGTTGACGCCAACGCAGGATTTGTGGACTTTTGTGACAGAAAATCTGACGCCACACCTTGACGGATTCCGCTAGTATTAAGGGGCTAGCACCGATGCTGCATGGAACACAATCGATTCAATGAAAAACGGTGTGGAATTCACTGGGTCCGTGATTGACACCTGGGAGGCTGACAAGCTGCAGCCGCACATACACATTACACTCCCCACACACAATATCCCAGCCAACAAGATGGCACTGGTTGGGCTGGAGCGCGCCCATACAGCTGATGGGTTGGCTGGGGTCAGAGGGCACCCAGGAGGTTGTCCTGGGGGGACACCTATACAACCTGTGGCTCTAGGTTCAAAGTGGGCTGTTAGCGGTGTGCGCAGCTGCATGGCTGCCTTGTCGGTTGCGACAATGGTGTTCTATGCCCGTCCATCCTGACCCCCCCCCCTCTACTCCCCCCAGCCCTGGCAGAAGCCCCCTGGCCAGCGGCACAACTGTCAGCAAACTATGGTGATGTTGGACACTTCCCGTACCCGCTCTCTCTCCCTTAGCAGTTGCCGTGCGGGTTTCATGATTTTTTTTTTAATAAACATTTTATTGCTGTAATTTTTGGTTTTACAGCGACAACAAAATAAACAATGTACATGAATCTATAAACATAGTGCAAAAGCCGTCTCCCTCCCTTACAGGTCCCACCGTTATTAACCCCCTACTCTAAGCTTAACTTACCCTCTGAAATACCCCGTCCATCCTTCACGGGGCAAACCGGTGATTATTACAAATTGGAGACCAAACCGACGCTCCCTCTGCTCCCACATGCCTCCTCCATCGCCCCCAGACTATCAGGGCCGCCACCACCACGGGGCTGGTGGTTCATAATTTTAAAAGCACAAGTGAACCGCGCCGTCTGGAACTCAGCCCATCGGAGGCGGAGAATTGGGGAGGCCCCGGAGAATACTGAGTCGGGCCCGCTAATGATATACAAATGGTGTCTACTGTACGTGCATTGGCGCCGCTGTCAAGGTGCTAGAGCATTGTGATTTGGTATCAAATCGGGGCCTGCAACGATTTTGGCATCGGAATCAATTCTCTGCCAATCGCTTTTCCAGATTTTGACATTGGCTAAGATTCTTGCCCCTTATCCGCCAAGAGACCCAAGTCTAACCTCCACCATGGCCTCTGCAGCTGCTCCGAGCTGAGCCTCGCTCCAGCCAATGTGGCGCATGATCCAAAATCACAATTCCCGCATCCTCTCCCCCACCTTCCCCATCAGCACCACTCGACTCACCACAAAGATACCTATTCTAGAATACACCTTATACACGTATGCGAAGAATGAGTACTCCCTCCCTCCCGGGTTCCTGATCCTCCACGGATCTACCATCCCCATACCCTCCATAAACCCTCCCAGCTCCTTCGCCATCCTCGACCTTCCCATTGACTTGGGGCTCGACCTGACAACTTTCAGCTCCATAGCAGTTAAAATCTCCACCCATAATCACCCCCGGCCGTTGAATGTATCCCAACGTCTCGCCGGGTGCAGCCTTATTTTCCATTGGTACAACACAGCCTTGGCCTTGTTAAACCCCGCGCGCCTCTTCGCCAGCTCAGTGCCGATGTCCTGGTATATCGGAACTCGATTATCCACCCATTCACAGACTCGCTTCGCCTTGGCACACCTCAGAACCTTCTAATGTCCACAAACGTGTGCAACTATACAATCACCGCCCACAGTGGCTCGCCCGCTCTTGGCTTCTGCCTCAATGATCTGTGGGCCCGATCCACTTTGTCCAGCACCTTCTCCTCCACCAGCCCGCTAACATCATCGAAACGTACCTCATGGCGCTCGTTCATTCCACACCCTCTGGCAGACCCACAATCCACAAGTTCTGCCACCTGGACCTGTTCTCCTGCTCCTCCACCATCACCCGCAAAGATTTGCATATATCCCCCAGGATCCCCACCTCCGCCTCCAATCCGATCGCTCTGGTCGGACACCACCTTCTCCTCCTCGAGGCACTTTTCCACCCAGTCCAATGACCCTCACAGAAATGCAACTGTTCCCTCAATTGCCTTCGACGAGTTGTTGTGCATCTTTGCTGGCGAAATTCCTCCTCGATGAAGCTCATCAACTGATCCATCTGAGCTTTCCCACCGAAGGCCACCCTTCCCCATCCACCATTCTCAAAATTGATGCTGTGCAACAGGTTTACTCCAACCCCTTAGCCAGGACCTTAACTGTCTTCTGCCGGGTCTGATAGCCTGTAGACGTGCCAATTATTCCTGGGGGGGAACCTCTTCTCCTACTCCTTCAGCACCAATTTTCTGCCGAACTGCCCCACTAATGGGTAAATGTGCCCAAACCAATGCCTTCGTGCCAGATCTGCCCTGTGTGCGACCACTCAATTCATGGCTGCCACCGGAAGTCAAGTTCATTTCTTCCTGACAATGCAACCCCGTCGTCCCCTCTGCCCATCTGCCTGTCCTTTCGATAGGGCACATATCCGTGGATATTTAGATCCCAGATCTGATCCCCTTGCATTCATGTCTCTGTGATGCCCACAGTATCGTATTCACCAATTTCAATGTGCGCAACAAGCTAATTTACCTAGTTTCATATACTGCACGCATTTAGGTACAACACCCTCAATCTTGCATTGACCGCCCCCTTCTCATGGCCCCCTTTTTCTCTGTGCCTGAAGTTGGATTTCTGCCGCTTTCTATACTCTGCTCTATCATCATTAACCTGCACTCTCACCTTTTCCTTTAACTTTGATTTTTTAATTTTCCATGCAACGGAACCAACCGTGTCAATATTTAGGCCCTAGTTATGCGATTCGCCAGGATTCTGGTCCCAGCTTGATTCAGGTGAAGACCCTCCCATCAGAAAGCTCCCTCCTTCTTCAGTACTGGAGCAAATGTCTCATGTATTCAAATTGTCATGTGAGAGTACCTTTAAGAAATGGGTGTTTATAAATGGGTGTGTATATAAATATCTGTAGTGAGAGTACCTTTAAGAAATGGGTGTTTACTGCTGCAGTGATGTCAGAGAGTGGGTGGAACTGGGCTGTCTGTCAGCTTTTTACTTTTGTTTTTGAGCAGGCTGCAGGGTGTGTTTTAGTTTTGTTTTCAGTGTTGGAGCTGACTCCAGACACAGCAGGTGTACTGCTGTTCTCTCTGCCAAGAAAAGACTATCTCTTGATCATTTGGTGAATTTAGAATGATAAATGTTTTCAGTAGTGACTTTAACCTGATGTGCTTCTGAGAAAGGTTTTGTTTTTAATTCGTATGGATGTTAAAAAGGAAAGCTTAAAGGATTACTTAGTGTTTAGTCTTTGGGGGTTGTATTTGAATTGATGGTTGCTAAGATGTTCACTGTATGGTTCAAAAAGGTTAACTTGAGTTCATACAATAAACATTGTTTTGCTTTAAAAAATACTTTTCCATTTCTGCTGTACCACACCTGTAGAGTGGGCCGTGTGCTCCCCATACCACAATCTATTAAAAGGTGTGGGTCAGGTGAACTCCATGATACACTTTGGGGTTCTCTAAACCCTGGCCCGTAACAAAATCCGTTTCTCCCACATAAAGCTTTGAGCTATGCATTTACCTCTTTAATCTTATTGACCCTGTGCCAATTAGCTCGTGGCTCAGGAAGTAACCCAGAGATTATTACCTTTTGTTCTGTTTTTGAATTGAGCCCCTAGCAGCTCATATTCCTTCAACAAAACCTCTATTCTTGTTCTACCTATGTTGTCTTCCTGTAACGTCACTTTTCAGTTTATTTTCCCCAATTGGAGCACTCAGTGTTTCACTCACCTTCCCAGGACCCTCTCTGGTTTTCTCCCATTCAGCTCAGCTCCCCATGTGAAGTCTGCAGATCCCTGAGGTAAGTTTTTTATCTCACTAACCTTCCCAGGCTGCCCTCTGGTTTTCTCTCGCACAGCTCAGCTCCGATGTGAACCCTTAATTCCCTTACTGATTAAAAATCTGCCCATCTCAGCCTTGAATATACTTAACGACCCAGCCTCTACAGCTCTGTGGTAAAGAATTCCGCAGATTCACTCTGAGAGAAGAAATTCCTCCTCATCTCTGTCTTGAGTTATATCCAATACTAATTGATAAATTCTGGGATACTAAGGAAATCAAGGGAGATGGAGATAGTGTGGGAAGGTGAAGTTGAAGCACAAGGTCTGTCCTAATCTTATTGAGTGGTGGAGTAGGCCATGAGGCCTTTAGGTCTACTCCTGCACCTGTTACCATTCTTATGTATGTTACACTGTTTTTGAATGATATCACTGACTGGCAGCATGTGCATGAGAACTAGGTGGGATCCCTTGCGGATCTCCAGGGGTAATGGTGTGAGAGCTTGAAGAGAAACTATTGCATGTGGTCCTCTGGCTATGATAGATGGATAAGAATGGAAGCAAGCAAGGGCTGTTCTATCCCTAGATGACAGAGAAGAGGCATGGGAGGAGTTGGTGTGGTGAACTGTGTTTAAGACTGCAAATAGGTCAAGAAGGAGAAGGTGTAGTTTATCATTGTCACAGTCACAAAGAATGTAATTATTGACTTTGATAAGAAACCTTTCAGTACTGTGGTGGGTACAGAAACGTTTAGAGGGATCCAACATGCAATTGCGAAGATAGGTATAGATTTATGATTTATGTTCAAGGACTTCTAAGAGGAAAGGAATGTTGATGCTCGGATAGTAGTTTGCATGGAGAGAGGTGCCATCAGTATGTTTATTGAGGAGGAAGTGATGATGGCAAATTTGAAGGAGAGGAAACCATAATATCACAAAGACTCACTGCCCCTACCCCACAAATGTCACTGTCCGGGAGCAGGCAGCAGAGCTGCCCAGTAGGAACTTGATCTACTAGAATTGTCACTCAGCAGGAAATTAACTCATCTCAACCTTCTTCTTGAACCACAGGATCAACAAGCCCCTGTTGGGGAGAGATGGAAGGCTCATGAATATATTTAACACTAGCTCCTATGAGGCAATTGATATCTTGATGCAACTTGAAACAGTGCAACAAGGGTTTTAAATAGCTCGGGACGATCTCCAGGGTAATCCTGACAGAATTGGTGGCAACTTGTCAGTGAGGTGTAAATAAAGGATGTGTGATCTGCCGACGGTTGCACTACTAATAGGTGCTATCTGAAATCACCGGAGGCTATAATTTAATGAAAATATTGTTGTGGATTATTGTCTCGATACATTGTTGGAAAACTAAAGTGTTGATTCTGGATGCTGCTCTAGACAGACTCTGTTAACCTGAAGAGAAGGGAGAGCACCCCAGCAGCAAAGGCAAGAAGATGAAGAAGGGGTTGCTGGTGGGCAGCAGAAAAGGCAGCAATAGAAAAGGTATGTCAGTTTCAGGATAGACTTCCTGTTTGTGTCCCGAGCATTCAAGGTCAGATTGACCAATGGTGTTTTTCTCTAACTATTACCTCCTACTGGCCGACTGTCACTTACAGGAAGACCAAAGGGTTGTCAGGGGACATGGAAGCTGAAAGTTAAACTATTGGCCCCAGAGGTACTCAAAGGTAGGAGAACAACGAAACCCCCCTTTGAGTCTGTGTCGCACTGGTGGGAAGTGATCGAGGAGAATATCAAGTGGTTTTCATCCTCAAAAGTGTTGAGAAGGTGAGAGAGAGAAACGGGAAATGTACCGACTCCAGAAAAGCATGCAAAATCTGTTGCAGCTGCAGTCGACGGGGGCCGATGTCAATGAGGATCTCCAGGAGGTGAAGGGCCAGCAACACTCACTCTTTGCTCTTTTTAAAATTTTGGAATCCTTAATAAGAATCTTTATTATTGTCACAAGTAGGCTGACATTGTCATGTGAGTGTCCCTTTAAGAAAGGTTTGGTCTTGCCACATTACCTGTAGCACGGCTTCAGTGATTTCATTTGTGGGTGGAGCTGGGCTGTGGCTGTCAGGTGAGAGGGGGTTTAGGTTTTTGAATTTCAGTTTTGGTTTGTTGCTTTGGACTGCAGAAGAAAAAAGCAACGAGTCTGCATTTCTTCTTATGATATGCATACTGAGCTCTGTGGTCAGCAGCCTGAAGGAAGAAGACTGCTCAGTAAAGTCATTGCAGTCTGATGCTTTGAAGATCAGTAAATTATTTTATGCCGGATTGTATGACATGAAGCCCACAGGAAGTATGGCCTTCCAGTCCTTCCTATCCTCTACCAAGGAGGTCTTAGACAACAGCGAGCTGGAAAACCTGAACAAATCATTAACTCTTGATAAGTCGACTAAGAGTCTTGGGTCCTTCAAGAAGAATAAAACCCCAGGAGGTGACAGCTTACCGGCTGAGTTATACACGGCTCTGTGGGACTTGATCAACCGAAACTTGCTGGAAGCATACAAGAGACAGCGGCATGGTGGGGCAGTTGTTAGCACTGCTGCTTCACAGCACTGAGGACTCGGATTGTATCCCAGCCCCAGGTCATTGCCCATGTGGATTTGCACATTCGCCCCGTGTCTGCATAGATTTCACCCTCACAACCCAAAGATGTGCAGGGTAGATGGATTGGCCATGCTAAATTGTCCCTTAATTGGAATTTTTTTTAAAAAAGGAAGTATACAAGAGCATGCTTCTGGTGGGCAGCATGTCAGAATCGAAGGGCGTCATTACCCTCGTCTACAAGTTGTCGGGGGAAGGCATGAAATTAGAAATTGGTGATCCATTTCACTGTTGAATGAGGACTATAAAATTCTGTCCAAGGTCAATCAGCAATCGACGCAGATCAGCTCTGGATAAGATGATCCGCCCTGACCAGATCTGGGCCATACCCAGCACGAAGATCTCTGATACAATTCTCTATATATGGGGTAGAGGTGTGGACACCTACCTCATCAGCCTGGACCAGGAAGAGACAATTGACAGAATATTGCACACCTACATGATGAACGAGCTCCAAAAAGGGGTTTGAAGAGAGAATCTGCAATTGGATCTAACTGATCTACACAAACTTCAAAGGTGCAGTTTCAATCAACAGGTGAGAATCAGAAATCTTTCCAATTAAATCTGGAGTCACTTCTCTCTTCTGTCCTGTTTGTATGTTGCTGAGTCCACCAGGAAGGATTCGGATATGAGAGGACACAAGAGGTTTCCCACCACAAATCCCAAAAGACGTGCTTGTTAGGTCATTTGGACATTCTGAATTCTCCCACCGTATACTTCAACAGGTGCCGGAATGTGGCGACTAGGGACTTTTCACAGTAACTTAATTGCAGTGTTAATGTAAGCCTACATGTGACAATAAAGATTATTTTAAAAAATAAAATTAAAAAATAAGTGGAGTGACCATCCTAAGCAGTGGGAGCCACATTCCATCTCCATTGCAGGTAAGAGGTATTCTTGGTGTGTACCAAGAGTATAGGTCTGATCCATTCTTCACTCCTGTGCTGTGGTGATCACCCAAGCCATCTTCCACTTTTATTTAGAGGTCATAAATGGACCGAGTTGACAGGGACATGCTGTGCAAACCTTTAATAAAGTGGGAGAAAGCGTGCCCAACATCGTCCTATTCCTGATGGCTATCTTTGTATGTGGTTGCATCAAACTGTGCGTAGACCCTTGGTATATTAATACTAAGTGTCATTACGTGCTGAGGTTCCACGTATCTCCGGTGTTGCGAAGGACACTCCAAGTAGTTGGACAGTGCCATTGAAGTGTTCAGAAGGTGAAAGAGACAGGCGAAATGTACCAGGAAATGGTCCTCTGGACCACCAGAGAAGCACCTTTGACCACAAGCCCATTTCATGAGACATCCTGGAGGCCCTGCAGAAAAAGGAGATGGTCGATCCTGTCGAATGGTTCCCTGAACAGACTGTCACAAGTTATTTGGCAGAATGCCTCATTGCCAGAACTTTCAAACAAGCACCAAGGCATAGCTTAGCCAGTAGGAAGAAAGTCTTTCCCCATCCGATCCTTCCTACATGCCTAAGTCTCACCGTATCCGCACATTGTCCTCAAGGTGGCTGTGGTGGGGAAGAGATTGTTGTCCACCGCCTCGTGGAATGTGTCTTTGTGAAGAAAGTCTGGACAGTGATGAGGTCTTTGTCGAGGTTCATGCGAAGCAGCTCCATGGCGCAGGACTCTGTGGTCCACTGGTTGTTCCCAGGAATGCACACTGAGACGAACACGACCTGCTACTGGTGGAACATCAACTTGATGAAAGATGCTCTTTGGTCTCCCCAAAACCTGTTGGTCTTCCAGTACAAGGAGTTGCCCTTGACTGAGTGTTGCAGACTGGTACATTCCAAAACCCAAGACTATGTGCTGAGGGACGCACTAAAGCTTGGGTAAGCCGCCTCAGAGGTGCAATGGGGAAAGGCCGCTGTCTAAGACCATTCCGCCATAGTGCAGCAACGGACTGGAAATTGTGTAGAATCCCTCGGGCTGTATGACTCCCATTGAATGTATACAGTGAATATTATTTGTATCACAATTGTATTGAAGCACCTTAGAGTGCAACCTGATCTATGTGGTTGGATATTTTGTAATGATCATTTTGAAATGTCTGTAATGTTCGTTTGATAGTATTGAAGCACCTCGGAGTGCAACATGATCAATGCAGAAAACATGAATATCATTGCACTTTCAGTGATAGCCATTTTGAAATGTTTGTCATGTTCTTTCATATATTTTTGCAAAAAAAAGCAGAAGGGGTATGTGCTCAGAAGGCCTTACTAAACTTCACAAGGCATACAAACAAAGTCTTAGTTTCTTTGATCTTCCTGAAGGGCAGTGCTGAAGGAGGCTCTGCCTGTCAGTGGCACTGCTTGTGACCATCTGCCTCAGCTTCTATACTTCCTGGGTCCTTCTGTTATGGGCCAGGGCTTAGAAACTCCAAAATGTATTATGAAGCTCACCTGATCTATAAATTTTATGTTGAATTTGGCTAGGATGAGCACAAGAGCCTTCACTTCAGGTGTGATTCATCAGACTTCCTAGGCGCTTTTATCAGAATAAAGTTTATTATACAAATGTAGTTAACATATATAAAACACAGCAAGAATTTGTTATCAATTACAAACACAAAGAAAACAAAACAGCTACAGTAATTTATGTATATAACTCTTAATGAATCCCCCTTAGTAGCTGTTCCAATACAATACAAAATCCAATAAACCAAAACCTCTTTCAAGGGCGTGGCCCAGCACTCTGTAATCTCACTTGAATGGGACTGGTCCTTTCCCTGAGATTCTGATCCAGCCTTCAACCAGCAGATTCAAAACTCCTTCTGGAAAGCAACCCTATCTTTAAAGTTACCAAGGCAGTTTGCTTTCAGTTCCCTGGAACAGCTTTAAAATGAAAACAGGGAAACACTGCTTCTCTTCTGCAGTCTAAAGCAACAAACCGAGACTGAAACCCAAACACTAAAACCCCCTCTCACCTGACAGCCAAAGCCCAGCTCCATCCACAGATGACATCACTGAAGCCGTGCAATGTCATGTGGTAAGACCAAACTTTTCTTAAAGGGACACTCACATGACACTTCCAAGCTACCACAGGGGACATATCAAGGTTGGTGCAACCAGTCACCCATAAATGTATCTCGTCAATGACCAATGCACTAGATACAGGTTTTATCTTCCCAGCTGATAATACTGGACAAGTGAGATCCCAGAGAGAATCCTGGCCCGATAGATCTTAACTTGTATATTTTACAAACTGTAGAGGAAAGTTCCTGAACACATTCACAGGAGTCTTCTGGTGAGTATTTAACACACAGAATAAAACATTTATTAAATAAGAAAATGAACTATATTACACAAGACAAAAAAGGCTGGAAAGATCTGAATTCAAACACAAGAAAATTATTCAAATGTTCACTATTCCCCCACCCTAGTTATCTTTACAGATACATACCAATTCAGAAAGATGAAACAATTTACAATAATCTAACTTGCACGCTAATATTCAGGGTAAGTATGTGAAGCAACTGGCAAACTGTGGTCAGACACACCACACTCCAAAGTAAATGACAGATGTGACCAAAGCAGATTCTATGGATCTCTCGACACCCACCAAGATGCTTGTCTCATTGTGAGCCAACCAGTCTCACTGAAGCTCAGACTTTCTCGCAAGGGTTTGTGATCTCCACATTTGAAGAATATTCTCTATAGGTCACTCCCACTCAAATAGTTTCAAGTTGAATCGACCTTCAGGACTTCAATCTGACAATCCAAGATTTATTTTACTTGGATTGCCGAGTACACTCCCCCATGTCCTCTCCATGTGTCCTGTTCCCAGGGACACCTTCTGTCGAATGGTGCACCTGTTCTATCACCTGAACTCTAGTTTCACTTGTTTTCTTCTGTACATGGCGCAGGACTCGTTCCCAACTTGAAGAAGGAATAGCTGCTGACTGTGCATGTGAGCAGGGCCATTTCCCAAACTAATGACGTGAGTTAGATGGAGTGTGTGTTGATGTTTATAGGTCTGGGTAGTTTTCCACCAGTGCTGGATGCCATAGGTTGGACACACACATGGATGTCGGGGCACTCCACAGCCAGCCTTTGCTAGCCACAAGGGTTTGCACTCAATTACTGTTCAGTTAATCTCCAAACACAAAGGAGATCCATGTAGTTACTGCCCCATAGCCAGCAGCTACCAAGCTGCAAAAGCCTAATCCACCGTTGGACCAACAATTTGGATTTCTAACACTCCTTTACTGTCATAAAAGCACCACAAGGAATCTTACCAAAATGTTATCAAACAAAAATCAACACATTAGGACAGGTAACGAAAAGGTGGTTCAGGAACTTTCCAGGCGCATCTTAAAGGAGAAGATTGGAGATAGAGAAACTTAAAGATATAATTCCAGAGCTTATGGCTTAGTCAGCTGAAGCCAGAGATGCAATTGATGGTGCAACTAAAGTCTGGGCTATGCAAGAGGCCAGAGTTAGAAGAGCACAGCTATCTTACAGGTTTTTAGGGCTGAAAGGAGTAATAGAGCTAGGATGAGCGAAGCCATGAAGAGATTTGAAAGCAAGATTGAAAACTTTAAAATCGAGGCATTGCTGGACTGGGAGCTAATGTGAGTCATTGTATACAGGGGTGATAGGTAAATGGTACTTGGTGCGAGTTAGTATATGGGCAGCACGTTGGTGCAGTGGTTAGCACTGCTGTCTCACTGCGCCAAGTCGCTGTGGACCCGGGTCCAATCCCTGCCCTGGGTCACTCTTGTGTGGAATTTGCTCATTCTCCCCGTGTCTTTGTGGGTCTCACCCCCACAATCCAAAAACATGTACAGCGTAGGTGAATTGGCAATGCTAAATTGCCTCTCAATTGAAAAAAATAGAACTGGGTTTTGTAAATTTATAAAAAAGGATATGGGCAGCAGAATTTTGGATAATCAAGGTTATAAGGGGAGACCATGAGAGACCAGTCAGGAGTGCGTTTGAATAGTTAAGTCTGGAGATATGGTGAGCTGAGGTAAGAATGGATGATCTGGAGAGGTGGAAATACGTGGCCTGAGTGATGGTGGGAATATCGGGCATAGAGACAAATGAGGTGTTATAGTTGGTTTTGGTAATGGTGCAGATTTAGGGTATGTGGCATATCTCTGGGACAACTCCAATTCCAATTCTCCCGCTCTTACCACCAGCCATTTGCAAGGTGGAAGGATTTGCTGGTTGACACTCAACCTGTTTGGCCATGTTGTCAACACACCTTCCTTGGCCATTATATGGGACTTGAACCCGGAGATTTTGACTCAGAGGTAAGGCCGCTACTCACTGCACCACAAGACCTCCATTTGGGGTCAAGCAGAATGCCAATATTGCAAATAGTTTGGTTCAGCGTCAGACCATGGCCAGGAAGAAGGATTATCTCATTGGCTAGGGAATGACATTTATGACGGGGAGTGAAGACAATGACTATTTTTCCAATATTTAGTTTGAAGGAATTTCTGCTCATCCTGGAAGTGGAGGGTTTGAAAGAGGTGGTAGTGATAGAGCTGTAATTTTGGATGGTGCTGTCAAGGGGCAGCATGCCCCAACAGTCTTGGAGCAGAATTGGAAGCCTTTGCAGTTGATTCCAAAGCTACGGCTGGATACAATGGAATGGTGCAAGGGTGGTCCCACCCACTTGTAAGCCAGAAGAGAGTATGGTGTGGTCAATTGTGTGATAAGAAATCCAGACACGTTGAAAACAATGAGGAGGGAGAGTTCACCATTACCAAACGATTGTTGTTTGGCTACGATGGATAGCCCCTCCTACCTTGCCTCGTGCGATCTCTTCAAATGGTAGCACAGTGGTTAGCACTGTTGCTTCACAGCGCTAGGGACCTGGGTTTTAATTCCCGGTTTGGGTCACTGTCTGTGCGGAGTCTGCACGCTCCCCCCGTCAGCAGAAGAGGGGTGGGGGGGAGGGGGGGTAAGGGAGGCATGGCATTGTAGAATAAGGATAGGGATTCTAATATACGGGCAGTCAGGAGGTAGGGTGGAGGGGGGGGGGGCAGTAGTTGGGTATGTTATTGTGATGTTGTTGCATGTGTCGGACCGCTCTTTTTTAGAATGTTTAAATGTTAAAATTATAAATGCTTCAATAAAATATTTTCTAAAAAAAAAAGTTTAATTGTCTTCACAACTCTGGAGGCTTTCTACAATACTTCCAAGCTTGAATTTGCAGAATGGTTGTGATATGGTACATCTGCAAACACCATTCAGCAAAGAGGACTGGAGGTTCTAGAGAAGGAATTATTTCAGGACATATCATCTGATGAGGAAGAGAATGATGAAGAGGTAGATGGTGGACTGAAGACACAACATGCAAATCATTATGCAGCCCTCATAGCTTAATATTTCATTTAGACCTCTGTAACCTGGGCCACCTTTATACAAACATATACCCTTGTACAGTCATTCAATCCTTAACTCATGGCCTTGACATCCTTCAAATTGTCAGCTTGGAAACATTCCTCCAATTCCCACACCTATGCCATTAAAAAGCATACACTGAAATTGCCTTCAAGTTATAGAGAACACAAGAATAGTGGAATGCTTCACCTTTCATATCTTAGAAAACTAATACTGAAGCACCTAAGTGTTGATCCTCAGTGACCTATTAAACCACACATTTCTTACTTTTACCACTTCTACAAGGTGCTAGTCAGAGATGAGTCAGGATGTTGTGCCTTTTATTCTTACAAGATGTCGACAGCCAATGAAGTCAGGGTGGTGATGCCTAGGAGGGGACCAACTGTTCCTGTGGACTTCTGCAGGTGAAGTCTGAGGTGGCTGGACTGGAGGCACTGGGTCAAATATTGGCTCGGGAGTGACAATGAAGGAGACTTGGCAGTATTCTGTGAAAGGTCTACATGTGCTATGCCTGTTCAGCCATTCTATCTCCCTGGGACAGCAGCACATTAATCCTGCTGATCTAAACAAGAGTAAATTGGAGCAATTAGGTGATCTTCTTGAAGCCACAGTCTTCACTGTGCCAACTTATCTAAACTGGCTTCCATTGTTACAATGAGCTTGTAGGATATTTACAACAGCAGATAACAGTGAACTATTGGCTGTAATTTTCAAGGAGGTGACCACACATTCTGCAATACATTATTGAGTTTAAAACCCTTGCGACATCACCTCCCAAGGAATGGTGGATGGGAACACCAGTATCTTCTATTCGATAATAGGCAGATTGCCTAACAAGAGTGCCAATACTTCATGCAATTGTTCCTGTAACTCCAGCATTCTCTTTTTCATTGCTGGCCCTTTGTGGCTCAACATCCCTGTGCTATTGAGCAAAGCTTGGAGTAAATGTGCCGCACAGCTCTCCTTGAGTGCCGCGCTCATTGTTCAGAGACTCACCGGACAGTGACTAACATCTCCAATGTATCTGTGTTCTTGCTAGAAATGCCTGTGAGATGGTACATCATTGGGAGTGACGATATACTCCAAGGAGTCTGTTCACTGTGGGCAAAAGCTGATGTCCTTGCAAAGACTCAAAAAGAAACGTACATAAGCAACTGGGATGACGTACATAAGCAACTGGGATCAAGTGGATCCCTTGAAGAGTATAGAGATTGTCGAAATAGAGTTAAGAGGGAAATCAGGAGGGCAAAAAGGGGACATGAAATTGCTTTGGCAAATAATGCAAGGGAGAATCCAAAGAGATTCTACAAATACATAAAGGGGAAAAGAGTAACTAGGGACAGAGTAGGGCCTCTTAAGGATCAACAAGGGCATCTATGTGCAGAGCCACAAGAGTTGGGTGAGATCCTGAATGAATATTTCTCATCGGTATTCACGGTGGAGAAAGGCATGGATGTTAGGAAACTAAGGGAAATAAATAGTGATGTCTTGAGAAGTGTGCATATTACAGAGGAGGAGGTGCTGGAAGTCTTAAAGCGCATCAAGGTAGATAAATCCCCGGGACCTGATGAAATGTATCCCAGGGTGTTGTGGGAGGCTAGGGAGGAAATTGCGGGTCCCCTAACAGAGATATTTGAATCATCGGCAGCCACAGGTGAGGTGCCTGAAGATTGGAGAGTGGCGAATGTTGTGCCCTTGTTTAAGAAGGGCAGCAGGGAAAAGCCTGGGAACTACAGACCGGTGAGCCTAACGTCTGTAGTAGGTAAGTTGCTAGAAGGTATTCTGAGAGACAGGATCTACAAGCATTTAGAGAGGCAAGGACTGATTCGGGGCAGTCAGCATGGCTTTGTGCGTGGAAAATCATGTCTCACAAATTTGATTGAGTTTTTTGAGGGGGTGACCAAGAAGGTAGATGAGGGCAGTGCAGTAGACGTTGTCTACATGGACTTTAGCAAAGCCTTTGACAAGGTACCGCATGGTAGGTTGTTGCAGAAGGTTAAGGCTCACGGGATCCAGGGTGAGGTTGCCAATTGGATTCAAAATTGGCTGGACAACAGAAGGCAGAGGGTGGTTGTAGAGGGTTGTTTTTCAAACTGGAGGCCTGTGACCAGTGGTGTGCCTCAGGGATCGGTGCTGGGTCCACTGTTATTTGTGATTTATATTAATGATTTGGATGAGAATTTAGGAGGCATGGTTAGTAAGTTTGCAGATGACACCAAGATTGGTGGCACAGTGGATAGTGAAGAAGGTTATCTAGGATTGCAAAGGGATCTTGATCAATTAGGCCAGTGGGCCGACGAATGGCAGATGGAGTTTAATTTAGATAAATGTGAGGTGATGCATTTTGGCAGATCGAATCAGGCCAGGACCTACTCAGTTAATGGTATGGCATTGGGGAGAGTTATAGAACAGAGATCTAGGAGTACAGGTTCATAGCTCCTTGAAGGTGGAGTCGCAGGTGGACAGGGTGGTGAAGAAGGCATTCGGCATGCTTGGTTTCATTGGTCAGAACATTGAATACAGGAGTTGGGACATCTTGTTGAAGTTGTACAAGACATTAGTATGGCCACACTTGGAATACTGTGCGCAGTTCTGGTCACCCTATTATAGGAAGGATATTATTAAACTGGAAAGAGTGCAGAAAAGATTTACTAGGATGTTGCCGGGACTTGATGGTTTGAGTTATAAGGAGAGGCTGGATAGACTGGGACTTTTTTGCTTGGAGCGTAGGAGGCTTAGGGGTGATCTTATAGAGGTCTATAAAATAATGAGGGGCATAGATAAGGTAGATAGTCAGCATCTTTTCCCAAAGGTAGGGGAGTCTAAAACTAGAGGGCATAGGTTTAAGGTGAGAGGGGAGAGATTCAGAAGGGCCCAGAGGGGCAATTTCTTCACTCCGAGGGTAGTGAGTGTCTGGAATGGGCTGCCAGAGGTAGTAGTAGAGGCGGGTACAATTGTGTCTTTTAAAAAACATTTAGATAGTTACATGGGTAAGATGGGTATAGAGGGTTATGGGCCAAGTGCGGGCAACTGGGACTAGCTTAATGGTAAAAACTGGGCGGCATGGACTGGTTGGGCCGAAGGGCCTGTTTCCATGCTGTAAACTTCTATGATTCTACTAAGGGTGAAGCTTTAGAAGTGGTATTTCAAGATCGCAACATGAAGACAAAGCACTTAACCATACTGTTTGATGTGAAACCAGCTGAAGGAGAAATTTTGGTTATAGGATACATGTGGTTTGAAGTTAAATACATTGCTGTGATCTGCCAACCTCACCTTCATCAGTACTGTGTGCCTGATGCGGCATTTATCTCCATTGCCTGCTCCTTCCTAGGACTCAATTCCGATATGCCCTTGGTCCTGGTCCTCTTCCTGGCGTTCTGTACTCATGTCTTGCAAAAGGCAGTGTGGGGAGGACAAGCCAACAAGTGTAGAGCAAGGAGATATGCTTCCACTGGATGTTATGCATTGTAAGAACCAAACAGAGAATGGAGATGTGTATTTGCAGAGATTGGCTACAATGGCAGTACAGTCGCACTGTAGTAATGACAGAGCTCTGCGGTCCAGGGAAAACATTCCCAACTTCTCACATCCATTCTCATAGCTACAGTTCTTTATTCCTGAATCCTCTCTCCAATACCTTCACATCCTCCTTCAAGTATGGCACCAGAACTGGATGCAGTCCTCCAGATAAGGCCAACTAATATCTTATGCATGTTCAATATGACCTTATTCTTGTTCCTATTAATAAAATATATAGGCCGGGATTCTTCGAGCCTCCGCTCCAAAATCGCGATCGGCACTGGGGCGGATGATGGGCATTGATGCCCAAAACCGGCGCGACACCGCTCCCGCGATTCTCCAGTCCCCGCGGTCTACACGGCGCAAGTAGGGGACCTTTGACAGAGCGCCCCCCCCGCGATTCGCTGAAGAAAACTGGCCGAGTTCCTGACGGTGATTCCGCGGCCGCCCTGGTGGGGATGGGGGGTTCCTTCACCAGGAGGGGGCCTCAGGGATGGCCAGGCGTGCGCGATCTCGGGGAGGGCCGATATTGTTGGGGCTGCTCCGCATTGTGAGGACACCGAGTCGCACAGGGCGGCCGCTGAAGGCTGACGGCGTGCGCATGTGCGGACTCCCGACCGGACGTGCAGGGCGTCGGATCGGCAGGCAGAGCTGCGTGGAGTACTCCGGGGCCCTGTTAGCCCCCTTCAGGTCGGAGAATCACTCTGGACTTTCTTCAAGAAAGTGCAGAGTGAAACTCCTGCGTTTTGCCGCTGGAGTGGGGACATAGTCCCATTGGAGAATCTCGCCCATAGTATCTTGGGCTTTATTAACGACTCTCAACATGTGCTATCATCTTCAGTGACTTATGTACATATACAGAGGTCCTTATGACACAGGTTTAACAAGTCATGCAGTCCCGTGGGTTCATTTATTAATACATTCATGGTACATGCTTGTCTTTAGGTTAATATCAGGGCCAAAAAATGTTCCTTGTGAAATGCTGACATAAATGACTTAAACAGCTACCTTTAGAAGCTGGTGATTTCACTTACAAATCTCATATCAATGGCCAGTTCAAAAGCTCTCAGATACAGCTGCAACAGGGCAACTTTGAAATGGGCATACTGCTCACATTTGTGCTTTTTGAAACTTTGTGTTGTACCTTGGATCACTAGTAGATGGCAGTGCTCAACTATTAAAGCTATAAGTCCTAGTACTTGCAGAAACAATGACGGCATATACATTCACCCAAATCACAGAACTGGTTGTTGCTTCTCATTAGGTTTATTTTAAAAAGGGGCAGATAAATCATTTTTAGCGTAGACATTTCTAACACTATATTTGCTCTTAATTAATCAAGTAATGTCCTTTGTCCTTAAATCTCAGTTTATTTCTCTGTGTCACGAAGCTCAACTCTATTTCAGCTCATTCTGAATTCTCATCAGGCTGGATCTATTATTATTTCACACCTTTCCTAAACTGGGCAGGGTTCTATGAACTTCATTGCATGTTATTTTGTAATTGTAATGAATGTAAAATTTCTAATGGGCGGCACGGTAGCCCAAGTGGCTAGCACAGTGGATTCACAGCACCAGGTTCCCAGGTTCGATTCCCCACTAGGTCACAGTCTGTGCGGAGTCTGCATGTTCTCACCCTGTCTGCGTGGGTTTCCTCCGGGTGCTCCGGTTTCCTCCCACAGTCCAAAGGCATGCAGGTTAGGTGGATTGGCTATGCTAAATTGCCCTTAGTGTCCATAAAGGTTAGGCAGGGTTATTGGGTTATGGGAATAGGGTGGAAGTGAGGGCTTAAATGGGTCGGTGCAGACTCAATGGGCCAAATGGCCTCCTTCTGCACTGTATGTTCTATGTTCTATTGTATGTATTTGATGCAATAAGGGTTAAACGCCTGGGTTAGTGCATGTATGACTACTGCAGTAGTGTTTTTACAAATCCTGATTTGTAAGGCAACTGTATTTTTGGGAGTCAGAGGTGCAATTAAAGCATTGTAAAAGCTTGGGCTAATAGATGTGTTTGGATTAAGAAGGGTTCCCTGTGAAGTAGTTAATTAGATACATTGGGCACGATCTATCGGCCATGTTTCGCTCGAGTGAGCGCGCAATGTGGCCGATAGATCCTGGGAGAGGCCTCCCGCAGTCTTCCTGGCAGCCTTTACATCTTGAAGATATACCAAAGTCCCGAGAGGCATCGGAATCAGAATCCCATCCAAATGGGCTGTGACCAAACAGCACGCGCCTAAGTAGGTTTTAAACCAACTTAGGCAACCGTATCCAGTATCTACCAGCTTCCCCAGGGAGACCGCAGCTGTGGGTCATTCAATACTGGGCCACACAAACATAGACGAGGCGGAACGGCACCCAGGAAGGGGGGGTGCGGTCTCTGGTCTCTCGGAGGCCCCTGGGAGGCCAGTGATGGTGCAGGGTGGCCCTTTGGCCCTCCCCTGGAACTCGGGCACCTTGGCCCTGCCACCCTGGTGCTGCTAAGGTGCCCAGCTGGCACTGCCAAGCTGGTAGCAGTGCCAGGGTGCCACTGCCAAAGGTCACAGCCCAAGGGGGGGCCATGCCCATGAAAGAAGGGTGGGGGGGGCGCAGGGAAGGTAAGTAGGGGCCTGTAACGGGGTTTGGGGAGGCTGAAAAGGGGGTCCCCCAAGGTCGCCATGGCGGAGTGTCCTCACTTGGGGGTGGCGAGGGGTAATGCTCACGTGTGTGAAGGGTGACATTGCCTATGGGTGGGAGTGACCCATAAGCTTACTTAGAGATCAGGGCACCCTTTCAAAATGGCGGCCCGATCACCAAGTTCCACTCCCCTGTGCTGAAAAAAATTCTAAGCATGGGCTAAACCAGTAAGAAACTCCCCCGGGCCCAAAAAACTACGTGTCGTTCGATAGCAGTGGGGAACTCATCGGTAGAGCCAGCGGGAAACCCCCTGCAAAAACCAGCCACAAATGAACTTAGAAATGCCACCGTTAAATTCCGCCCATTGTGTTTAGTTGGTAAGATGTAACTAATGGGTGGAGCTAGAGATCCTGCATTATTCTGACAGGATTCAGGTCTATCTCTTAAAACAATCGCAAAGAATGTCTCTTAAGCAAGTATGCCTGGGTCTGCTAACTGTATTTAAAATTGGATTGAGAGCAGATGGTTTTGTTGTTTGAGTGAAAATAAAGATAGCAGTTAAGGGTATTGTGACAATTGTATTGATTAGAATTGTTCAAGGGGTAATTGTGAGCTATTTACTTGTGTGATGTTAAAGATATTTTAATATTGTGTTAGTAACAAAGTTGTTTCAATATACCATATCCCTATTTTGCATGAAACCACTCCTGGAGTGAGGTAGCCTTTCCTCAGTCTTACAAAATTAAACCAAAATATATGGGTTTCTGTCCAGTATCCTAGTCACTATTGGAGTCTGGTCTGGGATCATAACAGTAATAAGCTGTTTTGACTTCCGGTGGCAGCCATGGTGAGTGGTCGCACATTTGGTGGCTCCCGCTCATGGTGGACGTTTTGGACCTTTTCTCCGGCTACCGGCGGTGCTGAGAGATTGTAAAAGGTGCAGGAGGGGTGGAAGGAGAGAGTGTCCCACCGGTGTATGGATTTGTGGACCAGAAGTGGTTGAAAAAGGAGGGAACAGTCGTCAAAAGCTGGTGTGGAGCCTGCGACACAGGGGTAGATGGCAGAGGGTCAGGGTCTGGTCCTGCCCCCCCCCCCCCCCCCCCCCCCCCCCATGGTTTGCGGAGCAGCTCGTGGGCTTCCTCCATGAGAAATGTTCCCAGCAGAGGAAGGAGAACTTGGAGGACCTGGCCAGGGTGGTGGACCCGATAAAGGCGGGGATCGACTGCATGGAGACATGGAGATGAGGTTAAAGACCAAGGGCCAGGCGATCCAGAAGGTGGAGGAGGTGGTGGGGGAGCACGAGGAGCAACTTGCCACGATGGCTGCAGAGATGGGGTTGATGCGAGATCAGCAAAGGAGGCTGCAGGAGAATGTGGAGGATTTGGAGAATAGATTGCGCAGGCAGAATGTAAGGATTGTGGGCCTGCCAGAGAGCAATGAGGGAGTGGACACCAGCTTATATGTGGCACGGATGCTTGAGAAGCTGCTGGGTGAAGGGGCATTTGCTTGGCCCCTGGAGGTGGACCGGCGCACAGGACGTTAATGAGGAAGCTGCAGGGGATAAAGAACGGATTTTGAGGTGGGCCAGGCAGATGAGGCGCTGCACTTGGGAAGGTAGTGAGCTGCCCATTTATCAGAACCTGGGTGCAGAGCTAGCCAAAAGGAGGGCGCGCTCCAATAAGGTGAATGTGGCCCTCTTTAAGAAGGGGGTGAAGTTTGGTATGCTATACCCAGCATGCCTGTGGGTAACATACAAAGGCCGGGAACTCTACTTTGGGTCGCCAGAAGAGGCGATGGAGTTTGTCAGAGACAATTGACTGGCAGGAGAAGGAGGACATTGAACTCTGGAGAAATGTTCCTGTTTGTATTTTTGTGCTTTGTCTGGATCACTTTTGCACTGTGTTAGGGGCCATTGTTTTATTTTGCGTTTGTTTTGTTCTTGAAGGGGAATGATGGGTTGCTCTTTTCTTGGTGTTTTGTGGGGATTGTAAAGTTTTCACTTGGAGGATGTTTGGGGGGGGGGGGGGGGGGGGTGGAAATCAGTGGGGGGATAGGACGCTGGGCGTCATGGGCACGGGGCTACCAGGCTAGCTGGGCGGGCTAGTTCACGGAGGCACAGTGGGGGGGGGAGGGGAGCAGGTGGTTAGTGTGTTGATGGGGGTTGGGGTTGCTATTTTGTGCGGGGGGGGGGGGGGGGAGAGACTACTGACAGGGGAGGGGTTGTTAAAATGTGACATGGGGAGGGTTAATGACGGTGGGCGCCCGAGGGCGACCTGAGGTGGTGCTGGGGGCTGGCCCAGGAAGGGTTATGGTTGACTGTCAAGCAGGCAAGGGTGGGTGGCCCCCGACCAGGCTGATCACATGGAACATGAGAGGATAGAATGGGCTGGTCAAGAGGGCCCATGTGTTCGCTCATTTAAAAAGCTTAAAGGCGGACGTGGCAATGATACAGGAGACACATCGGAGGGTGGTAGATCAGACTAGGCCGAGGAAGGGGTGAGTTTGGCAGGTATTCCATTCGGGGCTAGATTCCAAAACAAAGGGTGTGCGATTTTGATTAACAAGTGGGTGGCGTTTGAAGTGGGAAGTATAGTGGTGGACTCAGGGTAGATATGTTATGGTGAATGGGAAGCTGGATGGATGGCGGTGGTGATGGTGAACATCTATGCTCCAGGGGGAGGGGGGGCAAGAAAGGAACTTTAATATGGTTATAATTCCAAGGCTGGATCGGTCGAGCTTGAGGTCAGGGAGGGTGTCGGCGGCAGCGCAGGAGCTAAAGGGGTTATGGAACACATGGGGTTTGGGCGGCCGAGAGCAAAAGAGTACTTATTCTTCTCCCATGTACACAAAGTGTACTCCCGAATCGACTTCTTTATTATGGCTAAGACATTGCTGGCAGGGTGGTGGACATTGAGTAATCGTCGATTGTGGTGTCTGATCACGCCCTGCACTGGGTGGACTTGCAGGTGAGTAAGGGGGGGGGGGGGGGGTGGAAGGTGGGCAGCGTCTGCAATGGAGGTTAGATGTGGGGCTGTTAGCAGAGGAAGAGGTGTGTGAGCGGGTGAGGGAGGCCATTCGGAAGTATGTGGAGATAAACAATACGGGGGAGGTTTTGGCAGCTACAGGATGGGAGGCATTGAAGGCAGTGGGGAGTTTATATGATACGGACACACAGGGAGAAGGCGGAGCGGATGGAGATGGTTAGGTTAGTGGAGGAGATTCTCCAGGTGGACAGGAGGTATTCAGAAGACCCGGAGGCAGGGCTGTTGAAGGAGCGGCAGAAGCTGCAGATGGAGTTTGGATTGCTATCTACAAGGAAGGTGGTGGGGCAGTTGAGAAGGGCGGTGTACAAATATGGGGAGAAGACTAGCAGAATGCTAGCTGAGGAAGCAGGAGGCGGTGAGGTAGATTGGGAAAATAAAGGGCAAAGGGGGGAATACGGTCTTGAGCCTGGTGGGGGGTGAACAGGATGTTCAGGGACTTTTACTGCAGATATGAGTCGGAACCACCAGCCAGGGTGGAGGGGTGAGGCGGTTTTTGGAGGGACTGGAGTTTCCAAGGGTGGAAGAAGAGCTAGTGGAGGGCCCCAATTGGGCTAGTTGAAGTGGTGGAGGGAATGGGGGCGATGCAGTCGGGCAAGGTCCTGGGGCCGGACGAGTACCCAGTGGAGTTCTATAAAAAGTTCTCGGGAGCGCTGGGGTTCTTGTTGGTAAGGGAGTTTAATGAGGCTAGGGAGCAAGTGGCGCTCCCCCCAACAATGTCACTGGCTTCGATCTCTCTCATCCTGAAGTGGGAAATGCGGGTCATACAGGCCAATCTCCCTACTAAATGTCGATGCCAAGATCTAGGCCTCGAGAACATTGTGTGCCAGGGTGATAGGGTTAGAAGGCTGCTGAATGTAATAATGATGCCCTCCGAGGGAAGAGAGGTGGAGGTGGCCATGGATGCAGAAAGGTCCTTTGATTTGATGGAGTGGAAGCACCTGTGGGAGGTCCTGGGGCGGTTTGGGTTTGGGCAGGGTTTTGTCGACTGGGTCCGGTTGCTGTACCAGGCACCGGTGGTGAGTGTGCGGATGAACCGAGTGAACTCGGATTATTTTAGGTTACACCAGGGGGACGAGGCAGGGGTGTCCACTCTCCTCACTGCTGTCTAACTTGGCTGTAGAGCCACTGGCACAAAGAGCATCGAAGGACTAGTGGGAATAGAAGATGGGGAGGGGGGTCGGAGCACAGGGTCGTGCTATACATGGACGACCTGCTTTTGAATATATCTGACCCGCTGGGGGGGATTGGAGAGATTATGCGGATCCTAGAGGAATTCGGCCGGTTTTTGGGGTATAAATTGAATATGGGTAAAAGTGAGGCCTTTCCGATTCAAACAAGGGGACAGGAGAGGTGATTGGGGGAGATGCGTTCAAGGTGGTGGAAGGGAGCTTTCGATATTTGGGCATCCAGGTGGTGCGGGAGTGGGAGCAGCTGCACAAACTGAATTTGGCTCGGTTAGTGGAGCAGATGAAGGTGGACTTCAGAAGGTGGGATATGCTCCCGTTGTCACTGGCAGGGAGAATGCAGACAGTAAAGGTGACGGTTCTCCTAAGGTTTTTGTTTGTATTTCAGTGCCTGCCTATTTTTATCCCCAAGGCTTTTTTTAAAGAGGGTGAATGCAGTGATCTCAGGGTTTGTGTGGGTGGGTGCTGCTGGAGCGGTGTCGAGGGGAGTGGGGGCTGGCCCGACACAACTTTCGAAACTACTATTGGGCAGCGAACATAGCAATGATCAGGGAGTGGATAGTGGGGTAGGAGTCTGTATGGGAGCGGGTGGAGGCAACCTCATGTAATGGCACAAGTTTAGGGACACTGTTAACGGCAACCCTGCTGTTCTCGCCGGCTCGGTACTCCACAAGCCCGGTAGTAGTGGCTGCCCGGAGGGTATGGGGACAGTGACGGAAGCATATGGGAGTGGAGGGGGCGTCAGTATGGGCACCAATTTGGGGCAACCACAGGTTTGCACCGGGGGAGGGGGGCCGGATTTTTGGGGGGGGGGTGGCAGCGAGCTGGGATCGAGCAGTTTGTTTATCAATGGGGGCTTTCCGTGTTTGGAGGAGTTTGAGCTGCCTAGTGGGAATGGGTTCCTCTACTTGCATGCAAAGGACTTTGTGCAGAGGCAGGTTTCGACGTTTCCGCACCTGCCGCCCTAGAGGATACAGGACAAGGTAGTATCAAAAACAGGAGTGGGGTGGGGAAGGTATCGGAAATTTATAAAGAGCTCGTGGAATGGGAGGGAACCCCGATAAGGTGAAGCAAATGTGGGAGGAAGAACTGGGCAGGGAGTTAGAGGTCCCGAGTAGAGTCAATTAGTCCTCGCCGTGTGCCAGGCTTAGCCTGACACGTTTCAAGATGGTCCACAGGGTACATATGACTGTGGCTCAAATGAGCAAGTTCATTGAAGGGGTGGAGGATAGGTGTGGACAGTGCAGGTGGGCCTGTGAATCATGCCCAAATGGTTTGGGCATGTTCAAAGCTTAGGAGACTTTGGCAGGGATTTGTCGATGTCATGTCAACGGTATTGTAGTGGTTCCAAGTCCAGACACCATTACTTTCCTTTAATTTGAAGCAATTTAGGCTGCAGTCACATTATACTGTGGCAGTCATGGTCAACCTGAGACCCGTCAGGGCTAGTGTGGCCCATTTATTCTATTCCGGGTCCAGGGTTGCACTGCCACAAGTCGAGGCCAGGACACGCTGCTACAGTTCCCGCTGTTTAAACAGCATGCCAGTGCATTCTGGGTATGCAAGTGCAGTGAAACCATTGTGTGTGGTGCCAAGCATGACACCTTCCTATTAATCTTTTGGCAGTTATACACTTTTCTCCTGCCAAATGGATAGTTTTACGTTGGAAATGGATGGTGAGGAAGGAGAATCTAGTGCAAAATAAAAATATGTAGCGGAAGTAGGAGCAAAATGAAAAAACAATCAGTGATGAGGGCAGAATGGTAAATAGAGTTGGGTGCTGGATTACTTTGTTACTCAAAAAAGGATATAGTTCCCCAAAAAATACAATGCAAGTTGATGACAGTATTAATATGAATTTTATTTAAGCATCTTCTGTAACTGGTTATGAAATATTTGACATGTATTAAATGTATTCAATCTTATTCTTGCCCAATTTCACTCATGTGGCACATGGACATTGAGGACCATGGACATTGAGGGCCGCATCACTAGTCTAGGTTGCCTATTACTGCTAATGTGATCTAACAATTTCCTAGAAAACAGTCTTAACTCAAAAGAAATCAAGTCTTCCGCAACATTTTAACTAATGCATAATGTACTTTTCCTCAACTATCTACGACATACCATTCAAAATGTGTTAGACATCTGCAAGAGCGGGAATAAAACCATGACAAGAAAATAATAAGATTACAGGGTGGAGCCTCACGAATGCCTGATTCCTGCACTAAATAGCCGCAAAGGGCCATTTTTGCCTAAATTGGGGGGAGGGGGGAGACAGCAGGGGAGCCAGACAGACTCAAAACAGCTTAAAGATTTGTTGATGGATCCTCCATGATGGAGGACGGAAACAGGAAAACGGGATGCGGCATCTATGTGGAAGACCATGAAGGCAAGCCCGAGGAAGATAGCCCTAAAACTTCCTGCACACGAGCGCCCAGGCTGCAGAGCTAGCAGCAATAGCTTACTTAGTCAGCCGCCCCGACCTGTTTCCCACGCTAGTAGACACACATTCAGATAATATGTATGTCTGCAACAGTTTAACGGATTTTATGGCCCTAGGGGCAGCAAGGGGATTTATCTCGGCGGATGGAAAGTCTCTGCCATCAGCCCCGCTATTGAGATTCATTTTCCAGACCATCCAAGGCAGAAAGTATGGAATAATAAAAGTCAAGGCCCACCTCCGCACCTGGGAATGGAAGAGCAGATGGATTAGCCAAACAAGGTGCCCGGGAGGGAGAACTTTGGCAACCACCAGTCACTGAATGCATTGAAGCGGTTAGTGTCAGTCAGACCAAGGTCGAAGACCTGAAACAGGCCCAAAGCAGCGGCCAGGCCCCCAAATACACTGGACCCCATCCGGTGACAGTGAAGGCCAGCCCCTCTGTATACAAGGTGTTGGTGGGCCCCAAGAAAGCCGGATGGTATCATATCAACCAGATGAAGGCATTTGTCTCACAGCAGAACTTCCACCAATGCCACATCACACTAGCAGGGATCTTCAAGCCCCCAGTACCACTTAACCCACACCCTGTACTCTAGGCTGCAAACCTCTACCCTATACCTCCGGAATCGATTCCTGCCCACCCAGTCCCAGCTCCGATTCACTAGACGTCAGGAAGGCGGCGCCGCCCGAGGGGACCAGAAAAGGTCACCTGCTACAGCGTCACTGGTACTGAGACCCACAGAACCACCTGACCCGGCACTCACTACCAGAGGTGGTAACGTAGCTGGTACCCGACAGCCAAAGCTGTCATAGGTTCCCTCTGCTGAGAAGGAATCAGGACATCACAGTCCAAATTGTAAATAGCTTTATCCATCCACTCCACACATCACCCAATTGGAAAGGGCTTTTATCCACCCACACTGTATTGTTTCCATGATCTCCCGACATACCAGTTTGGTTGAGGCGTGAAAAAAATGTAATATTACTGATTGCTGACCAACCTTTCGTATGACTACTGGGCCTTTATTATTCATTTACTTATTTCTTTGGTTATTTTTTTATTTTTTTGTAAAACACAAAAGGGTCATACGACATTCTAGTAAATAAATGGGAAAAGAGAATCAGAATTTAATAAGAATTAACAGGCGTTACCTTGATTTCCCCAGAACCGCATTCTGTCACACCGAGACATTACAGGACTACTCGACAATCAAGAACCTTGATTTCCGGGTGCGGCGATGACCAGCTGAGTCGCACGTTTCGGCAGCTCCCTGTGAAACGGACTTTTGGGCTCTTGATAGGAGCCCCAACGGCAATTTTGACTGCTAAAAACACTGTGCGGTAAACCAGAAGGGAATCCCCCCTGGATACGGATGGAAAAAGGAGGAGAAAGTGGCCAGATTGCAGTGGAACCTTTAGAACAGCGGCAAGGAAGGCAAGCAAAAACCAAGATGGCGTCGGAAGGTGGCAGTTTAACATGGGGCCCTGAACAACAAGAGTTCTTGAAATGCTGTGTGGAAGAGATCAAAAAGGAAATGAAGAAAGAGCTGTTGGCCCCGATACTACAGGCGATCGAAGGGCTAAAGGAGGAACAAAAGACCCAGGAGCGGGAGCTTCGGGTCGTGAAGGCAAAGGCAACCGAGAATGAGGACGACATACAGGGCCTGGTGGTGAAGACGGAGACGCAGGAGGCACATCAGAAACGATGTGTGGAAAGGTTGGAGGCACTGGAAAACAACGCAAGGAGGAACAACCTGAGGATTCTTGGTCTTCCTGAAGGTGTGGAGGGAGCGGACGTCGGGGCATATGTGAGCACGATGCTGCACTCGTTAACGGGAGCGGAGGCCCCGGCGGGTCCGTTGGAGGTGGAGGGAGCATACCGAGTGATGGTGCGAGGACCGAGAGCAGCTGTTGTCTAGGGCCCCAGTGGCGAGCGTGGTCACGAATGGACGGGGATCTGCATATTTTCGGCTCCATAGAGGGACAAGGCAGGGATGCCCTCTGTCCCCATTATTGTTTGCACTGGCGATTGAGCCCCTGGCGATAGCGTTGAGGGGTTCCAAGAAGTGGAGGGGAGTACTTAGGGGAGGAGAAGAACACCGGGTATCTTTGTATGCGGACGATTTGCTACTATACGGGGCGGACCCGGCGGAGGGGATGCCAGAAATAATGCGGAGTTTGGGGATTTTTCAGGGTATAAATTGAACATGGGGAAAAGTGAGTTGTTTGTGGTGCATCCAGGGGAGCAGAGTAGAGAAATAGAGGACCTACCGTTGAGGAAGGTAACAAGGGACTTTCGTTACCTGGGGATCCAGATAGCTAAGAATTGGGGCACATTGCATAGGTTAAATTTAACGCGGTTGGTGGAACAGATGGAGGAGGATTTCAAGAGATGGGATATGGTATCCCTGTCACTGGCAGGGAGGGTGCAGGCGGTTAAGATGGTGGTCCTCCCGAGATTCCTCTTTGTGTTTCAGTGCCTCCCGGTGGTGATCACGAAGGCTTTTTTTAAAAGGATTGAAAAGAGCATCATGGGTTTTGTGTGGGCCGGGAAGACCCCGAGAGTGAGGAAGGGATTCTTACAGCGTAGCAGGGATAGGGGGGGGCTGGCACTACCGAGCCTAAGTGAGTATTATTGGGCCGCTAATATTTCAATGGTGAGTAAGTGGATGGGAGAGGAGGAGGGAGCGGAGTGGAAGAGATTAGAGAGGGCATCCTGTAGGGGGACTAGCCTACAGGCTATGGTGACAGCCCCATTGCCGTTCTCACCGAGGAACTACACCACAAGCCCGGTGGTGGTGGCTACACTGAAGATTTGGGGACAGTGGAGACGGCATAGGGGAAAGACTGGAGCCTTGGGGGGGTCCCCGATAAGAAACAATCATAGGTTTGCCCCGGGGGGAATGGATGGGGGATATGGAATGTGGCAAAGAGCAGGAATAACGCAACTGAAAGATCTGTTTGTGGATGGGAAGTTCGCGAGTCTGGGAGCACTGACCGAGAAATATGGGTTGCCCCAAGGGAATGCATTCAGCTATATGCAACTGAGGGCTTTTGCGAGGCAACAGGTGAGGGAATTCCCGCAGCTCCCGACACAAGAGGTGCAGGACAGAGTGATCTCAAAGACATGGGTGGGGAATGGTAAGGTGTCAGATATATATAGGGAAATGAGGGACGAAGGGGAGACTATGGTAGATGAACTAAAAGGGAAATGGGAAGAAGAGCTGGGGGAGGAGATCGAGGAGGGGCTGTGGGCAGATGCCCTAAGCAGGGTAAACTCGTCGTCCTCGTGTGCCAGGCTAAGCCTGATTCAGTTTAAGGTATTACACAGGGCACATATGACTGGAGCACGGCTCAGTAAATTTTTTGGGGTGGAGGATAGGTGTGCGAGGTGCCCGAGAAGCCCAGCGAATCATACCCATATGTTTTGGTCATGCCCGGCACTACAGGGGTTTTGGATGGGGGTGACAAAGGTGCTTTCAAAAGTAGTAGGAGTCCGGGTCGAACCAAGCTGGGGGTTGGCTATATTTGGGGTTGCACAAGAGCCGGGAGTGCAGGAGGCAAGAGAGGCCGATGTTTTGGCCTTTGCGTCCCTAGTAGCCCGGCGCAGGATATTGCTAATGTGGAAAGAAGCCAAGCCCCCGGGGGTAGAGACCTGGATAAATGACATGGCGGGGTTTATAAAGCTAGAGCGGATTAAGTTCGTCCTAAGGGGGTCGGCTCAAGGGTTCACCAGGCGGTGGCAACCGTTCGTCGAATACCTCGCAAATAGACGGAATGGGAAAAAGAAGGCAGCAGCAGCAGCCCAGGATCGGCGGGGGGGTGCGAGGAGGAACCAGAAGGACTCTCAGGGTTGTTAATATATACTGTATAGTATGTATAGGTCGTTGCTACAGATAATTATATATTGGACTGTTAAATTATATTTTTGGAGAGTGTTACTTGTGACAAGGCAGTTGCCAATCAGGGCTAGTTTTCATTTTTGTTATTTATTATTTATTCATTTTTTGTTTATAAAATAGGTCATTGTTATTTGTGTTGTTATAATATTGTGTAAAGGATGCACAATGTACTGTGTTGGTTGACCAAAAATTTTCAATAAAATATTTAATTTAAAAAAAAGAACCTTGATGTATTGTTTCTTCATTGTTTTTTTTCCAATTTGTTATTATTGTGGGTTAGGGGTGATACTTTAAAACCCGGATTCGGGGTACTTGCTCGTTGAGATGGTTTGGTAAGGATTGTGAGATCTGTTTCACTGGCACTCACTGGATCAAGAGGAGGGTATGTGGTCATTTTGAAATCATACTGCAGTCAAACTTCGTAGCCCAGATCGAGTCAGACTTTCCGTCACCGAGTATCTACTGTTCCCTTATATGGGAACAGGTCATGTGCAGCCCCCACCATCAGAGGTGGGACACCTGGGGCGGTCTCGGTGGCCTGTCAAACAGTCATCATTGGCTGCTGGGACCCCCCTCCTGAGACCTCATTGGCTGGAAGTCAGAAGTTTCTGGAAAAGCGAGCGGAGGGGGTATAAAAGTAGGCATCTCAGAGACCACAGGGCAGAAGGAGCAGAGCAAGCGGAAGAAGCAAAGGAGCAAGTAAAAGAGGCAGAAGAGCGAAAGACAAGCAAAGACTTGGTGTGTGAGGTGACCCTGACCAGACCAGAAGGAAGCAAGCAAGCAACAGCCAGTGAGAATCACCTTTGCAAAGAAGAAGCAGAGGGACCAGGTGGGTGTTTCTTGTATGTTTAGTGGGTAATTTACGGGTTAACTATATTTAAAAAAAGTGTGTTGCATTATATCCATGTCCGTAGTTTGTTCTACTCATAAATAAAGACGTCTGGGTAAACTTTAATTAAGGAGCTGGTTGAAGTATCTGAATTGGACAGATACAACAAAATCTTCAGCAACATTTTAACCCTAATGCACAATGTACTGTTCCTCAACTATCTACGATATATCATTCAAAATGTGATGAGATTTGCAAGAGTGGGAATAAAACCATGAAAATAAGAAACCGCATCAAGAAGCTGAGGTTGCAAGTAAAATGACAGCACAATCTTAAGATTGAAATTTTATTTTGTATAAATTTCAGTTTTTCCTCATGATTACAAAATAAATCGCCAGCCCACAAAGAGCAACAATAAGTACTAATAGATTTGATTCCACTCCAAGATGGATCTGGGAATAGGCTAGGGTAACATTAAATTTCATTTGAAAACATTCTGACTTAGTACCAGAATGAGGCACAATTAAGTCAATCTTTTGCAGCACTGACTATTCCAATCATTCACTTAACTGGCAGCATCGGCCAGCAAGTGTCAGCTGAATCCAACTTCAGACTGCTACCAAATTCATACTTTGGTAAAGACAGTATAAAAAAAAGTCCTTGTACATCCACTTAGTGCCATGCTATGCGGTGGAGTCTGGTATAAAGTTTGATTTTATAGAAGTGTAGAAAAATATTACATCTGTGAAACGGCTTCATTTTAAAAACTCACCAAGTAGATTTTGAATTTCAAAATAATTACATCCCTCATCTTTACACTGTCCCTTAGAGCTACAATAACTGAATGGCGACATTTAATGTGTATTTGAATCATTGCAATCACATCCCATCAATGATAACGAATCTATTAAAGCTGCAATATCTTTAAACAATGATCTTTAAGAATATTAAAACTGAAGACATGATGGATACACAGCAAGTGATTTTCAATTGATTTCTAATTCTTTTCATAGAATCAGTGTAACTCAAATGCCAAAGTGAATCCATCCAAGTAATTCAATATTTTGTTCAATGCCACAATGAGTGGCAAAAATATGACCATCACCCTCACCGTATCATGCTAAGGTATATGTAATGGAAGCTTATAAACATTCTGTCTCACACAAAAGTAAAGTCTTACAAATACATGCTATAGTAGGTAGGCTACCTTCTCAAAGATTTGTAGATTACAGTAGATTTAGTAGTTGTTTAGCAATTGACTCCAAATGCAGGCAAGGAGATAAAGCATTCCTGGGCTGCTTAACAGTACCCAACAGGACTTTCAACCATGGAATACTGATCAGGTAAGTGAGAAAATAGCCATTGATACAGATAGATGAGTGGAGGACAATGCTGGGAGGAAAAGCAATGAGTCAGTGCCTCTGCAAAGTCATGGTATTAAAAAATAGCACAAGGTTTACAGTGATAACACATACAGGATGTACTTTAACTCAAGTGCTAAACTTTAGGAAAAAAAAGGATCTCTAATTACAAAAACAATCCAGATGGACTTATACATTCCCAGTAGAAATTCACTGTTTGAGTGCTTTTTCTATTGCTAATTTACAAATACAGGTAATACAGTGATCATTGTAATGCCAAGTTTCTATGCTTTTACCCAAATAACCTTTGTTCCCAAGTATTCTGCTTCACATTCCATCCAAAGATTACATTCCCAATATCCTGATATCCAATTGTTCAAAGCAGGACTAGCAGAAGACAAAAAGCAGCATATAAAGATTACTGGGATGGTATGCTCTCTGTTCTCTGACATACATGTGAATGTCTAAGGCTGCTGTGAATCCAGTTTTCAGCAGAGGTCACTTTAAAGAGCAGTTGAGGTAAGTTTCTTTGCACCCCTTCTCTGGGCCAGATTTGAGCAGCCGACTGGTTCTAGAACAGGCTGTAACGGTGTGCGGTTCAACGCAGAGTAAGTAGCAGCCATGGCCCCCTAGAAAAACATGGCACAACGATAAAATACAAGTTTACCAAGAGGCACAACAACATCTGCAGAAACTCCCACTAAGATGAAAGGGTCATTATTTATCTCCTTGCTGCCTTTTTACCGTATGCAGATAGGCCTGCAGGTATATGGGTGGGGGTGGAGTGCCAGAGTGCTGCGGGGGGGGGGGGGGGGGGGGGGGGGAGAAGAGAGAGAGAGGAGGAAAAGTGCTTAAGTACAGTTTTTACCTTTACTAGATGAGGTGTATCTTGACGGTTTAAGTGAAATTGTGGCAGTTTATCCCGATGTACAATCCAGTGGTGTCGGAGGACTTGGGTGGTAGACAATCTTTGCTGTGGATCTACATGAAGCATCTTTGATACAAGATCCTGTTGGATCAAAATTGAATTTATTATACGTTTCCAACGTTTATAGGCAAGTGAACGCATTGCTTCAATGACTCAATTATGCAAAAAATTAAATCCAATCGTGACCAAATAAAAGGTTGTAGGACTAATTAATTCCCAAAAAAAATTTGAGTACCCAATTCATTTTTTCCAATTAAGGGGCAATTTAGCGTGGCCAATCCACTTATCCGCACATCTTTGGGTTGTAGAGGCGAAACCCATGCATATACTGGGAGAATGTGCAAACTCCACATGGTCAGTAACCCAGAGCCGGGATTGAGTCTGGGACCTTGGCGCCGTGAGGCAGCAATGCTAACCACTGTGCCACCATGCTCGGCACCTCCAACTACATACTGACACTAACCAATGACGAATACCAGAAAAAATAAAATTGCATTTTTAGAACACTTTCACAACCTCAGGACATTCCAAAGCTTTCCAACCAATGAAGCCACCGTTTTAATGTGGAAAATACTGCAGCCAAAGTGCACTCGGCAAGCTTCCACAAACAGCAAATGTGACAATGGGTAGATAATCTTTGTTTTAGTGATTATTAAGAGATAAAACTTGGCCAGGGGGTGATGAAACACTTTTGGAGGCAACACAGATCCGACTGGCTGACTAGAAACAATAGCCAATCTGATTTGCAACACTGGATATTTGTAAGCGACAAAAACTCTGTAAACCCTACAGCATTTTATAAATATCAGTTCTTGGGTAATCTTTTTTGTAAGTATGAAACAAGCAAACTGACAAAATATTTGCTGCTTTGCATACACACTAATGCCATTGATGTTAGAAAAACAAAGCTGTAATTCCATATAACTAAGTTGGACATGCTACCAAGATAGCCAAACGTGTTAGCTGAAAATTGCAAGATTTTGTTGCATTCTGGCCATTTACCCATCAATTAGCACAAAGATAGGGTGCTCTTTCAGAGGGTCGGTGTAGGCTCAATGGGCCAAATGGCCTCCTCCTGCGATGCAGGGATTCTATGAATAACTTTAAAAGTGCTGTAATAATGCCCTGGGCTTAGGAAAGGTAGCATAAAATTGCAAGTTCATCCGTCCATATGGGACAGAACCGCAAGTCCTTATTTACTGGGATTGGATGGAGGAAAGAGGAATGGAGAATATGGGCGACACGGTAGCACAGTGGTTAGCACTGTTGCTTCACAGAGTCAGGGTCCCAGGTTCGACTCCTGCTTGGGTCACTGTTTGTGCGGAGTCTGCACATTCACTAAATGTCTACGTGGGTTTCCTCCGGGTGCTCCGGTTTCCTCCCACAAGCCCGAAAGACGTGCTTTTTAGGTGAATTGGACATTGAGTTCTCCCTCAGTGTACCCGAACAGGTGCTGGAGAGTGGCAACTCGGGGATTTTCACAGTGGCTTCATTGCAGTGTTAATGTAAGCCTACTTGTGACAATAATAAAGATGATTTTGAAAAAATAAACTCTTCACTACATTGGATTCTGGGATATTTGGGAATAAGAAGAGGTATAGAGTTGTTTGATCCTCCTCATTTTCCTACAAAAATGGAATATTCAACTGGATCACTTGGAGCAGATAAATAATGTCAATTTCAGTTCTGGAACATTGTACATGGTATCACATTTCAGTATCAAAACTAAATTGCCTCAATGCATCAATATTTATTAAACTCATTCTGCTCCAAATGATCTCTTCGATTCACATGTGAATCTAGTACTGGGTTTTTACTACAGCCTTGGACACAGTACAGATTTAATCAGCAGGCTTGCAAGCTTTTCATCCAACCAAATGTTAACCATAGTTATCTCAGCTATAAAAGGGCTTAAGAGTGGAAAGACATGTTGGTAACCAACTGGAGTTCTTTGAAGTAGTAACACGTGCTGTGGGATAAAGTCATAATGGATGCACTATTTAGATTTACAGAAGGCATTTGATAGGATGCCACATAAAAGATTATGGAAAATAAAAAACTCATGATATGGGGGTAACATATCGTCATGGATAGAAGATTGTCTGGCTAGTTACCAGGAGAAAGAGGGTAACCATAAATGAGTATTTTTCTGGTTGGCAAGATGTAAAGAGCGATGTGCCACAGGGATTGCTACTGGGGTTTCAACTTCTTACAACTTATAAAAATGAATTGGATGACGGTATAATTGCTAAATTTACAGATGACACAAAAATGGGTAGGAAAGTAAGTTGTGAAGAGGAATAAGGAGACTACAAAGGGATATAGATAGTCAGTGAGCAAAGATCTGACAAATGGAGTATAATGTGAGAAAATGTGAAATTGTCCATTTTAGCAGGAAGAATAAAAAAATAGTTCATTATCTAAATGGAGAGATATTGCAGAGCTAATAGAATGTTATTGTATATTTTGAGGGACATTGAATACAAGAGTAGGGAGGTTATGCTTCAGTTCTACAGGGCAGCGGTGAGACCACAACTGAAGTACTGGTACAGTATTTAAGGATGTAAATGCATTGGAAGCAGTTCAGAGAAGCTTTACTAAACTAATAACTAGAATGGGAGGGTTGTCTTAATGAGGAAAGATTGGACAAACTGGGCTTGTATCTGCTAGAGTTTTGAAGAGTAAGAGGTTACTTCACTGAAACATATGGACCTGGAGAGGTCTTGACAGGGTGGAGGTGGAGAAGATGGTTCCTCTTGTGGGATAATGCACAACAGGAGTTACTGTTTAAAAATAAGGGTTCGGAAATTTAAGATAGGAGAAGAATCTTTTTCTCTTGGAGGGTTGAGTTTTTGGACGTTAGCTTCCACTGCATTTTGAAGAGGAGAGACTTTGAATGTTTTCAAGGCAGAATATGTTTTCAGGTGGGAATGTGGAGTTGCAGCTAACATCAGTTCAGCCGTAATCTTATTGAATGGTGGAGCAGGCTCAAGGGCTCAAATGACCTATTCGCCTTCCTAATTCGTAAGTTAATATGTTCATATAAACAATTTGCCTTGTTCAATTACCTTAGCAGCATCAGAAACCGTATCCCAATAACCTCCAGTTAGGCTGAACTTTCCACTACCTATTCTTGCCAATATTTCTTCAGGAGTATCATCAGGTCCATTAGCAAAGGGTGTGTAACTGTGAAACAAAATTAAAGTTCAGGTGATTAAGCCACAAAAATTGAAATTTCAAGATGGACAATCAGGAGCCACTGAAATGATGCAACACTGATGAATAACTGGGACACAGGTTTTGTTGAAAGCAGGGGATGGGGAAATAGGAAAATAGCCATCATACAAAATATGGTTGCTGAGTGGCGGTGGATGAGTAAATATACACACATGAAGTACACTTACCTGTATGATCCAAATGTACACAAACGTTTTCTACATAGAGAATATGTCTCAAATGATGTTCCCATAGCTACATCTATGGCTGGTCTCAGATTTCGACTGGACAATACTAGACTTGTAACTATTTGAAATGAGACGTGCTTATATTAAGAATGAATCAAATTAAGACAGAAGGAACTCATTCTATTACAAAGTGCTCCAATCGGATTTTTAATCCCAAAGAAACCCTACAATGCTTAAGGAGGCCTTTCGGTCCATTGGTTCTGCACCAACCTCTTAAGAGCACCCTACCCAGGCCCACCTAATCTGCACATTTCTGGACACTAAGGGCAATCTACTTAACCTGCACATATTTGGACTGTGGGAGGAAACCAGAGGACCCAGAGAAACCCCATGCAGACACAGGAAGAAAGTACAAACTCCACACAGTCACCCGAGGCTGGAGTGGAACCTGGGTCCCTGGCGTTGTGAGGCGTCAGTGCTAACCATTGTGCTACCGTGCCATCCTAATTGGCATTCTCATTTTAGATAACCAAAGCATGATTCACCACCTTTAAGGGAAGCATGGTGGAAGAATGTACAATAGAAAATCTGTTTGGTATTTTTAGTACTTTGATCAATGATATCCTAGGTAGTACACACACACATACCCTGTAAGCATAGTGTAAAGGAGAACACCAAGACTCCAGATATCACAAGCTGCATCATATCCTTGGCGCTTTAAGACCTATGAAGTACAACACATGGAAATAATTAAATTAGCTTTACAATTCCTCTTACACATAAAACCGTAAGTGTGGTACGTGCAGTTTTGGACTTCACACAGTAAGAAAAATATTGAGGAATTAGAGGGTACAACACAGATGAACTAGGATACAGCTTGGTATGAGGAGTTTGGCAGGGGTGGTTAGTTGGTGGATTCTAGAATGAGGGCCCACAGATACAAAATTAAACAGATTTAGAACAGAGCTTTCTTTACAGTTGTAAAGCTATGAAATGCACTTTGGGGCTGAGTGGCTAACACAATCTACATTACCATTCAAGATCAGATTGGGTTGGTTGATGAAGCAGGAGAGATTGAAGGGATATGAAAACAGGGCAGACAAATACAAATATTTTGTAAGCACTGACACGAATTTGAGCCAAAACGAAATACATGTGACTAGGCTATATAATTTAGCAAAAACTAGTTAAATGGTCACAAAATGCACGTGATTATAATTCTAGTGAACTGTAATTCAGCAGTTACAACACAGTACAAGGGTCAAATTGCCAGAATAGAATTAGTGCGCTGTTTTTTTTTTTAACAGGGCAAATTATTTTTCAGCCTCATCTCCTAACTTCAATCCCTAATCAATTTAAGGTTACCAAATAAATGTATTACTTTCGTTAACAACCAATTAACTATTCTGACTTGGTATTAATTTGATAAAAATTCACCAAAAAAAACAATCAGCAAAAGAGCAAATTAATTAGAATGATAGCTCTATTGATAAGCCAACATCAACATGCTACTGCTCAGATTTTATGATCCACATTTTAATTAGAGTATTTATCGAAATGGCATCGTAATGTCAGTTAGGCCCTCACCCTATTGCCAAATTACCTACAGCATATCTACACATAAAAGTCTATTTCCAAGAGGCTCTCAATGCTGTGAACATTTACTATACAAGGATATGCTGGGTTAAGTGTAAAGAGATGCAATAGCTTCACATAGTTTGTGGAACTATTTCCTGAGTCAATATGATGGATGTTCATCCCATACTTCAGAATTTAAGCACAATGCCGGCACTTTAATTTTGATTACACCTTTCAACTACTTGGGTCTATTTTTCTACTTTAAAAGGAGCTATATGAAGGCATGTTGTTTCAATATTAAAGTAGTATCGCTCATTACAAGTTTGTCCTTCAGGCAAGAGGTTACCCAAGGCTTCATCTGGATGTCAAAGATTTCATGGCAATATCCCTGCCACATTTGTAAACAAGCCAGTTTAGCCCCTTGCCCGAGATGACATGCCTAGCATCCCTATGGGAAATGTTTGTTTTCAATGAGAAGCCCGATAATAAGCACACGTGAAGTTGGTAGTTCATCATGAGGGGAAGGAGAGACATAAACCTGCACCTGCTTACTGCGCCAGCCCAATCACCAGCGCTCAGCTTTAAAAGTTTCACTGTTTCAAGGGGAAAATAAATTAACTGTGGTAATGTTTCAGCAAAAGACAGAAATAAATTAATACATCATACCTCAGGAGCAACAAAATTAGCTGTATAACACGGAGTCATGAGAAGGCCATTATCAGCACGCAGCTGCTTGGCAAACCCAAAGTCACAGATACGAATCGATTCTGGGTTGCCTGACTCATCCACGTACAAGATGTTACTCGGTTTCAGGTCTCTGTGCACCACCTAAATGCATTTAAATACATTAATATATCAGCAAATTTTTCAACTGCTTTTACTATTGATGCACTTTAAATGAAATGCTTCCAGAGGATTATTTTGATGCATTGCCAATATCCACATCAAAACTCCAAATATAAAAGATCATATGGCATGGTGCCCTGAAGTCAGTAAATCTATTTTGCAGTTTATTGCTTGTTCTGTGCAGACTCAACTGACAACTGCTGAAACAATAGTGGAAGCACTTGTAACTGCCCTCAATGTCTGCAGGTTAGAGAATGAAACACGACCTAGAGAGAAATGGTCAGCGTGCCCAATCATCTGATGGCTAATTAACAAAAAGTACATGCATGTGTCATTTAAGTGACACAGAATCATCTCAAGGTTGAATTGGATTTTGACACTTACTGTCCAATGTATGCTAAGGATAACCACATAATTGAGGAACTATACCCAAGTATAGAAATGCCAAGATATGGGACAAACTGAAGATAAAGAAATCAAAATGTGATTGTACACAGATCCCATTAGTTTTTCATGTGCTTTTTGTATTAATTTGAAATTAATTTTGCAATTCAACAGAAGCTAATAATCAACATTGGGCTATTAGATTTCTTCAAAACATTAATTGTAGATAAATGGTGATAGCTTTCATCTTGGAACTAGAGTTTTGAGCCTAGACTAATTAAATGAAACTCCTTTCTATGTTAGCACTAAAGGGAAGAAGTGAATGTCAAGCAAATTGTCAAGATAATGAGAGTCCATATCACAATGTTGTTCCTGGTTCAGCATTGTCTGTCACACCAAGTCAAATGGGAACTGTAGAGAAAGTAAACATTGCATCTGTGCAATTGAGTGATGGCCGCTTCCCAATTGAAGGATGAAAACACATTAGTAGGGGAAATATTGCAGTTTTAATATGCACCTACCTGTGCTATACCTGACCTCAATGCTTGATACTGACACAATGTTACATTCCTCAAACATTCCTGTCCTTGAGAAAAACAAAAAAACTACAACTTATTGACCTAACAAAAAAATTGATATCCTAAATCCCTGATTTAAATCAGCTGATTTAACTTTCAATATGGGGCGTGATCAAACCAAAAAAATTAGAGTCCATTCTGGGCAGGATTAGCAGGGTCTGCGATTTAACAGCACTCTGTTGCTATTTCGGGCCCAAGTGGAGAACGTCCCCTCGCCACACTCAACATCATTTCCTGCACTTGGAGCTCCAACAAGCGAAGCTCCTGTATGCAGGAAGAGATCGTGATGCCTTTTAAAAAAAATGGTGCCCCAATTTCTCGACACCCCCGCACCCCAACTCACCTGTAAGGGGGTCCCCTGCCAGGAGGCCGAGCCCCCACCCAAGTGAGGACTAGTACTGAACGGCACCCAGCCATGGTCTCCTCGGCGAGGTTGGTAGATATCGGGTGGCCATTCAATCCGGCATCAGAGTTAATTGGGTTTCTAAACTCGCTTAACTTTGCAAGTCTGAGTCCCACCCATTGTGGGTGGAATCCAGATCACGAACTCTTGCGAGGTGTAATGACCGTTAGGAATCCGGGAGAAAGATCTCGCTGGATCATTGGGAATCCTGGGATCTATCAGCCACATCCCACCCCAATTCTGGTGGGATGTGGCCGGTAAATGGCGCCCATAGTGTCTTCATTTGCAGAATGCCGCTTTTTGTTTTTAAAGAGCCTCTTTTGTTTTAAACTTTAGCTCTCTCGCTTAAGTATGCCTATTCTCTGGACATTGACTGGCTGGGAGTACGAGCTGTAAATGTTGTTTAGGCTTCAGCTTCCTTCACCACTTGTCTGACCCTCAGCTTTTTTTCTCTATATTTGTGCACAAGTGCTTGGCCTCGGCAGTGGTCAGCTCATTACACGTACAAACTCGCTTCCCCATTTGTACTATTTACATCAGTAGGACTGGGATGTATCGGAGTGAATAAATCAAAGTATATAAGCGTAGCTCAGTTATTTCCATCTACAAATGACATGCTACCTTTACCTATGAGGTAACCCGTCGAAGGGCAATACTATTTAAACCCAAAAATGTGAGCCAGAATAGCAGAACAGGTACAAAGTCAGAAAATAATGGTAAATCACTCCCAATTTGCAGGGGGGGGGCGGGCGGAGTTTGACGTTTCACCATGGTGAGCATCAATTTTCGTTACAGCTAAAGATCGGTGTTGTTTTGGTGGTTAATAGGTGATAACATTTGATTAATTTGAACATGCAGTATTTTAATTTGAACGATCTTCCAAAGAATCTGAGGGGCAAACTGACAAGTACCAGAAGCTACTGCTCGATGGATTGCATTATTAAAGAGCATACATGAAAAAGAGCTAGTTACTGTGATCTCCAGCTGTAGCCCCAATATACTTCATGCAGTTGAGTTCTCCAATTACTTCACTGACTGAATGTAGTTGAACCACAGTATGTCAGGAGATACTTGGAATAAGTTGTTGGTTTCCACACAGACTCTCCAATCTGTGGCAGATAGATTATGTTCCAGGATTTACATCATAACAGAGCAAGATATGTGACGTCCAAGATTCACAGTTGTTATACAACAAATGTATTATAGATTATCTTGCACACAACTCAAATACACCATCCGATGTCAAATACACCATCACTGAAGTCCTTCTCTTAAATGATTGGATGTCAATGAACTGAATTCAACCAGGCACAACACTGATGTAACTCAACAAATTAGCAAGGCCACTGGTGCAGCAATGGTACTTTGCATCTGAACCCAAGCTGGAAGTGCTTCATGTTGGGTGACAAAATGACAAGTGCTATCTTTGCATCTCAGAAGATGCAAGAAAAGCCCAAAATAAGACCAGGTGGTGAAGTGCCCCAGGGACATTAGCTCCATGTTTGGCTTCAATTACTCTAATTCTTTGCTCCATTCTTAAAGTTACAAAGCCAATGCGAAGGGTGGACAGGGCAAACCCTTAATCCATCTCATTCCTTGTTGCAAAAAACAATTTAAATTGTATCCAATTCATGGTCTCAATAAGAGAGACATACAAGATCCAAGAAATAGCAGGTTGGGTCAGAACCTGCGCTTCGAGACAGGATTGCATAGAGTACGAAGTTGTATTGAAAATGCAGGGTGAGGAAAGGTGGGTCGAAGGGATGATCCCAGCCCTAAACCTACAGGCTAGGCTTGAGGATGGGCCAAAAAAAAGTTAGTTGTCTTGATCAGTCCTCATCTGACAGCACAGGCAATGCTTTCTAATAGCATGCAAGCAGAAGCTCAAATCCCACACACCTCGTAGAAAGTCAAGAAAAACCCTTTGACTGTGAGCACATATATAACATGCTTTGATTGGGAAACTACAACAAGCAAAATGAATAGAGCATTCTAACTTACCTAGTTAAATGTTGCTTAGCAATTTGTTGGCAAAGAAAACAAATGTATCCGACCGCAGTTTTAAGGAAAAGCACGGAGGATGTATTTTCTATTTTGCCAGAGGCAGCTTTTGGTAGATCTCTAGCATAATGTGAGAAAATAAATTTACGAACAATTCTAAAGAAAGTGATTATATAGTGTGATTTTAGAGCAGTCCATTGAAGGCTAAGAATAGGAAACTCACCAGATTGAACATGAAGTACAGCATTAAAGATCGCAGAAAACAATCTGTTGAAAAGTAACAAATCTCTATCAGGTATTCTTAGACATGCAATCATTTAATCTCGTGTTACCTTTTAGGACTTGATTCGGATTCACTATCACAATAACCTGCACTACATAAGAGCACAAGTCTTTTGTCTTGGATGGTAGTTTTGAGATACCTCACCTAAACAGGGAACAGCATAGAGGAACCTGCACCTGGAGAAATGAAAAAAAGTTTCCCCACAGCCATTCAATCTCTCCATAACCCACCAGGACTTGATGTGGAGATGTCGGCGTTGGACTGGGGTGAGCACAGTAAGAAGTCTTACAACACCCGAGGAAGGAGCAGTGCTCCGAAAACTAGCATTTAAAACAAACCTATTGGACTTTAACCTGGTGTTGTAAGACTTCTTACTGTGCTCACCAGGACTTGGTTAGGGTTTAGAAATCAACCCACGGTCTCCCAATCCTCAGTAACCATGAGACATCAAAACCTGAAAAATTGGCTAGTCCACCAAATAGTGGAAAAAAATCCTACGTGGAGTGGAAACGAGTATTCAGTTAAAAGGTTACTCCCCAATTCAGTTTACCAAGCAGCGAGAATAAGGCTCTTTTCTGAGTTACTTAGATGCTCTTTAATCATTTTTAAATTAACATATCACTTTCAATGAACTGTCTCATGTAAACTAACGGCCATAGATGTCTCATCAGATGCATAATAGGTGAAGGCTTTCAGTATGATTTGAATCTCCATTCTGTTATTGCAAAGATATAAATCACATGCACTAATCATGTGCACAGCAGCCCAGTCATATAGAGAGAAAGATCTTGCATGATCAATGAAGGTTACTTATTATCAGTCCAAGCTGAATGTTGTCAAGTTTTGCTGCACATGGGCAAAGACCATTTGATCAACACCTCATCCACCACTAAACATTTACTTGCTTCACCACTGGGACAGCACAGTGATTGCAGTGCACACCGATTGCAGTGCACACCATTTACAAAATGCACTACAGCAACTTTCCAAGGCTTCTGCAACAGCACCTCCCAAATCCACGATCTCTATCCCTGGAAGGATAAGGGAAGCAGGCATATGGGAACACCACCCTTCCTTCTAAGTCATTTAAATCTTTACTCTCAAATATTGCCATTCCTTCATAATCACTGGGTCAAAGTACTGGAAATTCCTACCTAATGGCACCGGAGTAAAGCCTGAAGTGTTTCAAGACAACTCACCATCCCTACATCATGGGCAATTACAGATAGGTGATAAATGCTGACTTTGCCAGTGATGCCCACCAATCTATCCTCCAAGCTGGTGTTTTTCAAACTGTTTTTCCCATTTTGCCCAACGGCTGACCTTCACAACTACACGCCACATTTGGGGGTGGCGTCGGATGGTTGCAGAGCGATCGGTCACACCATTCCCACGGTGTTTCCGATTGCAGGAGAAGCGCCCGATGACCGCTGCTGGCTTTTATATCGAGAATGGCGGCCGCTTCCGCCTTTTAAATGAAAAGAAATGAGGCTGTGTGCAGTCTTCCGGCCAGAAATGGCAACAGTGAGTAGGTCATGTCCCCTGCATGTACACTTGACATCAAGCACCCTCCATGTATGTGGAGCCAAATCATGGAGCAGAGCTGCTTCCATTTTCCTGCTGCTGGCAAGAAGACTGTGAATATGTATCACTTTCTCAAATGTAAGAGACAGTCAGGGACTCAAATATGCAGTGCATCTACTTGACAGATTCTGGAAAGAGCTGCGCAGGAGAGTCCAGGGCGGGACATAACAGTGTTAGTATTCAGGGTCTCAATTAACAGCCTACAAGGAAGAAACTTAACTTGGGAACAAAGCAGTATATAAAGATGATTTCTTGAGATAAGTTTTGTCAATTGTGCCAATGCAAATAAGGATGCAAAGCCCATGTGCGTTTTATGCAGGGAAGTACTGGCAAATGAGAGGAGTCAGGGCAGCACGGTGGCGCAGTGGGTTAGCCCTGTTGCCTCATGGCGCCAAGGTCCCAGGTTTGATCCCGGCTCTGGATCACTGTCCGTGTGGAGTTTGCACATTCGCCCCGTGTCTGCGTGGGTTTCGCCCCCACAACCCAAAGATGTGCAGAATAGGTGGATTGGCCACGCTAAATTGTCCCCTTAATTGGAAAAAATTAATTGGGTACTCTAATTTTAAAAAAGAAATGAGAGAAGTTTCAGATTTCGAAAGAAAAGTGGCGAGTGAAAAATTCCTTTTGAGGTTGAGACCTTGGAGTCAGTTATTAACTTACACCTGACTCCAAATTAAAAGACTATGTTGCTGTAGCAGATGTGATACCACATGAAACACGGCAAAAGCCCATGAGGCTGTCAGCATTCTGGTGCAGCATTTTCAGGAGTATCCAGTGCTGAGAAAAAAAACATTTTCACGACGGCCGACATGTGCAAGGCTGGATTTTCCGTTTTCATAAAGATGAAGATGGCACAAAGGAACTGGCTAAACTTGTAAATTTAAATTACGAACTGTAATGTGTAACTAAGAATGTGAAAACCAATAAAAACATTTAAAAACAACAAAGGAACTGGCTTAAGTCTGCACAGGACATGTGTATTGCCCTCTCCTCCTTTGAACCCGATTCCAGTGAGATATTGAGGACCAAGCAGGTTCCTCTTTCACATTAAAGGTAAGCGAATGTGGCATGTCGCAGAGGCCGGCCGGTTGGCAAAATTAGGTCCCAAGAAATAAAAAGTTTGAAAAACACCAAGATGCACTGCAGCAACTCACCAAGGTTCCTCTAAAAGTACCATCCAAACCCACAACCTCTAACTACCTAGGAGGGAGCAGGTGCATGGGAACACAACCACCTGCAAGTTCCCCACCAAGCCACACAACATCCTGGTCATACAGTTTGTCAAACCAAAGACAGAGATTCTCCGTTTCTGAGACCCAAGTGTTGATGCCGACGCAGAATTCGCAGACTTCCACGACAGCAAAACTGTCGCCGTACCTGGACTGATTCAGCGACTACTGAGGGGTTAGCACTAGGCGCCACGTGGAACACAATCGATTACAATGAGAAACAGTGCGGGATGCGCCGGTTTCCCGATTGACACTCAGGAAGCTGACAAGCTGCAACTGCGCATGCACACTGCACAGCTCACACGCACCATCCCAACCAACAAGATGGCAGCAAGAAGCCCTGTAAGCTTATTTTGTTTTATGGTTGCGTTTGATGTGTAAATATATAAATGGCTCAATAAAATATATATTTTTTAAAATGGCAGCAAGTCGTGTGGCACCACGTTTCGTGGATGCAGGGTTCAAGACCCTCCAGGACGTGGTGGAGGAGAGGCAGATGACCCTGTACCCCAGCCCAGGAAGGAGGCTGCAGCCGGCGCAATTCGCCGTGCCTGGGCGCAGCTGGCAGGAACAGTCAGCAGTCCAGACCGGCCAGGGCGAGTAGGCAGCACTGTGCCCCTGACACCAGCCCATGTCCCACACACTCTTAACCGCCGCCCCCCCCCCCCCTCCCCCCACCTCCCAAAGGGCGACCAAACCCCATCCCATACCGGCCACCATGGCCGCTGAGGCCACCTGCTACCCACCCAGTGCTGCATGCGTCAGGCTGTCTATCACTGTCGTTTTCTGTGTCCTGCTCCCAAACCCCGCCCCCCCGAGAAGGCTGCCCACAACCACCGAAAGGGATAGACGACAAAGAACAATACAGCACAGGTACAGGCCCTCCAAACCTGTACCGGTCATACCACCCGTGGCCAAAATCCTCAGCACTTCCTCGTGCCGTATCCCTCTAAACCCATCCTATCTATGTATTTGTAGAGGTGCCTTTTGAACACTTTTAATGTATCTGCTTCCACAACCTCCCCTGGCAGCACGTTCCAGGCACGCACCTCCCTCGTGTAAAAAAACCTGACTCGCACATCTCCTCTAAACGTTGCCTTACTGACCTTAAACCTATGCTTCCTAATGACTGACCCCTCTACCCTGGGCAAGAATGCCTGCCTATCCACTCTATCCATGCCCCTCATAATCTTGTAGACCTCTAGAACGATGGAAGTTGAGGGGTGATCTGATAATGAAAACAGTTCTGAGTCTATTCAGCCTCTCCGCATAGCTAACATCCTTCAGACTAGGCAACATCCTGGTAAACCTCCTCTGCAGCCTTTTCAAAGCCTCCACATCCTTCTGGTAGCGTGCCGACCAGAATTGTGCGCGATATTCCAAGTGCGGCCGTACTAACGTTCTATACAACTGTAGCATGACTTGCCAGATTTTATACTTGATGCCCCGTCCAATGAAAGCAAGCACTCCGTATGCTTCCTTGACTACATTGTCCACTTGTGTTGCCACTTTCAAAGATCTGTGAACATGTACACCCAGATCTCGGAGTATATTCCTAAACGTTTTGCCATTTATTGTAGATTTCCCCTCTTGTTAGACCTACCAAAATGCATTACTTCACGTTTATCTGGATTAAACTCCATTTGCTATTTCTCTGCCCAAGTCTCCAACCTATCCATAAGAAAGGAGGGTGACCGCCGGATCTACAGCCCCTAACCATGGCAGAACAGAGGTCCGCAATGGCACCCCCGTAGGGGCTGCAATGGGTGTTGCTCTAGGTGGGTTGCCTGATGCCCCGCCGGCGGCCGGGGAGTATGGCAGAGGGTGGGGTGCAGGGGTGGTGGCACTCATATGGCTGGTGTCACTCTGCAAAACAAGGACCAAGGTGGGTGGTCAGTGGGGTGCGCAGCAAGATAGCTGCCTTACAGGCTGCGGTAATGGCGGACCGTGACTAGACACTACCCCAGTCCCGTGGGGGGGGGGTCACCCCGGCCACTCGGCCCGTTTTCCCAACACCGCCCCCTTCCCCCCCACCCCATTCCAGCCAGTGACCAGCCTGGCAGCCCACAGTTGCACCTCTCCAAGTCCTACCTCCTCACTCTCCCTCAGCAGCCACAATACCGGTTTCACGATTTTTAAAAGTACGAGTGAACCGAGCAGTCGGGAAGTTGGCCCATCGGAGGTGGAAAATCGCAGAGACCCTGGAGAATAGAGCCATGCTCACTAATGCCATGCAAACGGTGTTTACTGTACACTGCGTTCCTTAACGCATTGGTGCCGGTGTTGAGGCAATGAGAATTGCGATTTGGCGTCAAAACGGTGCCCGCTGCGATTTTGCCGCCAGAACAGATTCTCCACCCAATTGCGTTTCGCAATTTCAGTGTCAGCCAACGGAGAATCCCGCCCAGTGTCTTTCACTGCAGAGAGTTTGTCTTAAACTCAACACTCCTTCATCTTACAAGTATCCCAGTTATTACCGTTTATAGATGTACAAATGCACATCGGTTTAACAATGCAATTAAACAGTGAGCGTAATTGTCATTAAACATTAATGCAATTGCCAACATTGACATATAGCCCTCTAAATTAGAATATCTTAAAAATGGAAACAAGCCATCTTTCAAACTAATCGAAAAGAAACTAAATGATATATATTATTTTCACCTTCTATGTCCCACATTATAATACAACCAAACATTAACGAATCCCACATTTCCCCTTTTTAAACAAAACTTTCTTATTCACCATGTATTAATAATTCCACAGCAATCAAAAAAATATTGGTTTTCCACATCCTCATTATATCATAAGTGTCCTTCTTCCAGTATATCTAATAACTTGGATCAAGCACCTCTTTTCGTAAAATAGTTTGACAATTGGTGACCTGCATTCACCCATTTTGGAAATCTTTCATCTTTCCAACATTTCCTTTATGCTAGCCAGGTCTATCCTCAATCTTTTTTCAGTGACACCCTTGGTCGAATGAACATTGTCCCAAAGAGAGGTGTTATCCACATAGCATTCTATGGGCAAATCTCATCTTGCCCCTCGTAAAGAATGCCCCCATATCTATTATTTCTACTATCACCAGGTTTTCAGCAGCTAAAGTGCTTTTTACTATCCTTATTTTCTTTGCTTCCCAGGCCAACAGATAACATTTATTATTCTTTCCCACCGAGAATATGATAAACCCTGCTGTGCTAAAATATCCATCTGGTAGATTGGCATGTGAAGCATTGCTAAAAATTATTAACTTCATATCTTCTGGATCGCCCAAGGCTGCAAATTTAATGCACTTTAATGTTTTATTTGCTCTCAGAACTTAACTGTAGCATGTTTCATCATAGTATTCAGCTCCAATATGTTATAACTGGTATCAGGTCTAGTCTAAGTGCACAACCAGTTCAACTGTCCAATTAAACTTAATTGGTCTGTTTCTTCCTTGGACGCAAGATCCTCGTTCTGTGAGAACCAAGCCCAATGTATTGTGATGCGATTGACAATTGACAATTCCTAAGAAAGATTGTAAAAGCCTCCCAAGGCTGACATCCAACCTTAAATTCTTTCTTTATTTTATCTATTACTCTTTGCTCAAATTCCATAGAACCTCCCCACAGAAAATCAACATGCATTGTAAATATGGCTGTAATTTTCTCCTCGTGACACTAATAGAACATTGCTGGATCTGCCTTTAGCTGTACACAACCCATTTTCAGCAGGGTGGAGCTAACGGAGAAATACCACAACATTCAACCCAAAGACACACACTTGTTTAATTTCCAGTTATTTCTGTATCACCAGCTTCTTTAGGTTGTTTCAAAAACATCTCCCCTTGAAATTTCTCATCCTGCAAAAACGCAGCTTTCATATCTATCGATTTACATTCCCAGGAATATGTTGCCAAAAAGCTTCAAGTTCGCTTTTCCTGCAGTATGGAGTCCACTCTTGATATCTTAATCATCAAGTCTTTCTTCAAAACGCCAAACTACTAGTCTAGCTTTGGCCTTATACGTGACATCAGGAAGTACCTTTTCTGTGCATATCCATCTGTGTGTTAAGACTGGCTGTCCCTGCCTGGTATTTCAGTGTATACACCAAATGCTTTCCAACTCTTTGGCATCCTTTATTAACTCACCTTCTAATTTGTTAGTAGTCACTAAAACTTCTCAATCATAAGGGATTCTACTTCTAGTGGGATTCCTAGCCTGTTCTACAGTCCTGGTTCTTCAAACAATGACCTCTTCTCGCCGTCCGCTCTCTCGACTACTGTTTTACAATTGCTCCCTCCTATATCAGAGTCCCTTTCTTAAGTTCATGATAGAACATAGAACAATACAGCGCAGTACAGGCCCTTCGGCCCACGATGTTGCACCGAAACAAAAGCCATCTAACCTACACTATGCCATTATCATCCATATGTTTATCCAATAAACTTTTAAATGCCCTCAATGTTGGCGAGTTCACTACTGTAGCAGGTAGGGCATTCCACGGCCTCACTACTCTTTGCGTAAAGAACCTACCTCTGACCTCTGTCCTATATCTATTACCCCTCAGTTTAAAGTTATGTCCCCTCGTGCCAGCCATTTCCATCCGCGGGAGAAGGCTCTCACTGTCCACCCTATCCAACCCCCTGATCATTTTGTATGCCTCTATTAAGTCTCCTCTTAACCTTCTTCTCTCCAACGAAAACAACCTCAAGTCCATCAGCCTTTCCTCATAAGATTTTCCCTCCATACCAGGCAACATCCTGGTAAATCTCCTCTGCACCCGCTCCAAAGCCTCCACGTCCTTCCTATAATGCGGTGACCAGAACTGTACGCAATACTCCAAATGCAGCCGTACCAGAGTTCTGTACAGCTGCAACATGACCTCCCGACTCCGGAACTCAATCCCTCTACCAATAAAGGCCAACACTCCATAGGCCTTCTTCACAACCCTATCAACCTGGGTGGCAACTTTCAGGGATTTATGTACATGGACACCTAGATCCCTCTGCTCATCCACACTTAAGAACTTTACCATTAGCCAAATATTCCGCATTCCTGTTATTCCTTCCAAAGTGAATCACCTCACACTTCTCTACATTAAACTCCATTTGCCACCTCTCAGCCCAGCTCTGCAGCTTATCTATATCCCTCTGTAACCTGCTACATCCTTCCACACTATCGACAACACCACCGACTTTAGTATCGTCTGCAAATTTACTCACCCACCCTTCTACGCCTTCCTCTAGGTCATTGATAAAAATGACAAACAGCAACGGCCCCAGAACAGATCCTTGTGGTACTCCACTTGTGACTGTACTCCATTCTGAACATTTCCCATCAACCACCACCCTGTCTTCTTTCAGCTAGCCAATTTCTGATCCACATCTCTAAATCACCCTCAAACCCCAGCCTCCGTATTTTCTGCAATAGCCTACCGTGGGAAACCTTATCAAACGCTTTGCTGAAATCCATATACACCACATCAACTGCTCTACCCTCATCTACCTGTTCAGTCACCTTCTCAAAGAACTCAATAAGGTTTGTGAGGCATGACCTACCCTTCACAAAGCCATGCTGACTATCCCTGATCATATTATTCCTATCTAGATGATTATAAATCTTGTCTCTTATAATCCCCTCCAAGACTTTACCCACTACAGACGTGAGGCTCACCGGTCTATAGTTGCCGGGGTTGTCTCTGCTCCCCTTTTTGAACAAAGGGACCACATTTGCTGTCCTCCAGTCCTCTGGCACTATTCCTGTAGCCAATGATGACATAAAAATCAAAGCCAAAGGTCCAGCAATCTCTTCCCTGGCCTCCCAGAGAATCCTAGGATAAATCCCATCAGGTCCCGGGGACTTATCTATTTTAAGCCTGTCCAGAATTCCCAACACCTCTTCCCTACGTACCTCAATGCCATCTATTCTATTAGCCTGGGGCTCAGCATTCTCCTCCACAACATTATCTTTTTCCTGAGTGAATACTGACGAAAAATATTCATTTAGTATCTCGCCTATCTCTTCAGACTCCACACACAATTTCCCATCCCTGTCCTTGACTGGTCCTACTCTTTCCCTAGTCATTCGCTTATCCCTGACATACCTATAGAAAGCTTTTGGGTTTTCCTTGATCCTTCCTGCCAAATACTTCTCATGTCTCCTCCTTGCTCGTCTTAGCTCTCTCTTTAGATCCTTCCTCGCTACCTTGTAACTATCCATCGCCCCAACTGAAACTTCACACCTCATCTTCACATAGGCCTCCTTCTTCCTCTTAACAAGAGATTCCACTTCCTTGGCAAACCACGGTTCCCTCGCTCGACGCCTTCCTCCCTGCCTGACCGGTACATACTTATCAAGAACACGCAGTAGCTGATCCTTGAACAAGCCCCACTTATCCAGTGTGCCCAACACTTGCAGCCTACTTCTCCACCTTATCCCCCCCAAGTTACGTCTAATGGCATCATAATTACCCTTCCCCCAGCTATAACTCTTGCCCTGCGGTGTATACTTATCCCTTTCCATCATTAACGTAAACGTCACCGAATTGTGGTCACTGTCCCCAAAGTGCTCTCCTACCTCCAAATCCAACACCTGGCCTGGTTCATTACCCAAAACCAAATCCAACGTGGCCTCGCCTCTTGTTGGCCTGTCAACATATTGTTTCAGGAAACCCTCCTGCACACACTGTACAAAAAATGACCCATCTATTGCACTCGAACTGTATCTTTACCTAATGCCGTGATCACTTCCTGGTGCCCTTTCAGAACTTTAAAAAAAAAATGTAGAGTACCCAATTATTTTTTTCTCAATTAAGAGGCAATTTAGCATGGCCAATTCACCTACCCTGCACATCTTTTTGGATTGTGGGGTAAGACCCACGCAGGCAGGGGAGAATGTGCAAACTCCACAAGGTAGTGACCCGGGGTCAGGACTGAACCTGGGTCTTCTGCACTGTGAGGCAGCAGTGCTAACCACTGTGCCATCCTGCCCTTTCAGAACTCACTGCATTTTCTGGCCTTCCACGTCTTTACCTCTTTTTGTCAATCTTTGGGACCTCCTGTCCCTTATCTTGCACATTCAACCAATGATTCTATTTATCAGTGACTTTTTCTGCTCTATAAAGATGGCATCCTTCCATACACTGGACCCTACTAGCATATATATCACTTTAGTGCCAACTTGGGGTGGTTGCCCTTTGGTGAAAACAGTCTTATCCTACACTTCTGCATCACTTTCTTCATATTCAGTTATCTCTATCTGTCATAATCTGCACCTAATTGTCCAACATCTGCCTGGTGCCTCTCCATTCTATATTCTCTGTTGGGATTTTGTAAATGTATAATCAGCGCCAATTTGCCTCGAGAAATGTACCCTAACAGTTTGATTGCCATGTTGCAAAATTGTCTATAACCTTACCCATGCTTTTCCAATCTTTCTGCCCTTCTCTTTTGTAATATACCATCCCCTGAATTTAAAATTATTTCTTAGGGCCACAAAGCTCACAGAATTTTCTGTGAAACCTCAGCCTTAATGAATATCTTTCTCCCTGCTAGCAGAGCATTCAAATGATCAGAAAAAATTGAACTAAACGCAGTCCCTTACAAGGCCAAGCGGTGATGCCACATCACAAAGCATTTTGGGATTTCTCCATTAACCTAATAGATAGGCACTGTAGCCCTGAACCATTTGAAGTGAATTGGACTGTCCACGTAAGGGCTAATTGGCAGATTAAAACTTGGTGGGTCAACAATGATTTTGTGAAGCATATCAATTACAGTGTGATTTATATCACAAATCCCATTACCAAAGGAACCTTCTACTGCTGTGTTCACTACTGCTCATGCATACTTTAAATTCATTTGAAATTTCCCCTCCATTGTCAGTTAGGAATTTAGCCAGTGCTCCCACTCAGGTTCCTGTCCATTTTTTCATTATCTTGTCCACAATTACCTTTTTGTCTCAACTATATATCACTGCTGACAAACTGAATCTAGTTGCCATGTCTTTGAGGTGTAACAGAAAAATGTTTTTGTCCTCATCCCATACATTCTTGCTAATGGGAAACTTACTGCAGGACGTGATGGTGTCTTTTTATAAAAAATAAATAAATCACATTTCTCACTGATCTCTTGTATAAGTTGAGTATACTTATCATCCATTAGTAGAATTTTAACCAATAACAAGATAGATGGGCAAACTGCAACGTAGTTTTAAAACAATTTAAACTCCTGTCGCCCTGATATCATCAACACCTTAACAGTGATTAGATCGATTAAGGGAATATAATGGGTCACTGTGTGCGGAGTCTGCACATTCTGCCCATGTCTGCGTGGGTTTCCTCCAGGTGCTCCGGTTTCCTCTCACAAGTCCTGGATGACATGCTGTTAGGTGAATTGGACATTCTGAATTCTCCCTCAGTGTACCTGAACAGGCGCCAGAGTGTGGCGACTAGGGGATTTTCACAGTAACTTAATTGCAGTGTTAATGTAAGCCTACTTGTGGCAATAATAAAGATTATATTGTCCCTATAATGCAAACTCTAAATTTACATATTTCCCCAAAACAACTGCCTTGTGTTCCATATCCAATTTCATTTGCAAGGGGCTGTTTAGCACAGGGCTAAATCGCTGGCTTTGAAAGCAGACCAAGGAAGGCCAGCAGCACTGTTCGATTCCCGTAACAGCCTCCCCGAACAGGCGCTGGAATGTGGCGACTAGGGGCTTTTCACAGTAACTTCATTTGAAGCCTACTTGTGACAATAAGCGATTTTCATTTCATTTTCATTTGAGCCTTTTTTATATAAACGGCTTACGCAATACAAGGGCATTTCATTGGATACCACAACTGTGCCGATATAATAGTTTACACTTGGCTATTTTACATGGAATTACCACTCTCTTTAGGTGATTTAAGTGTTATTATCCCTGAACCTGAATCAACTTGAACTTTCATGTTTCTTTACTTTACATTGGTCTTAACTATTCAGAGAATTCAGGTAACACTTTAACCAATCCACTCCACAGACTGTAGACATGCACCCACTGTCTAACACAGCACAATCCGCTACTAGAACACACATTACTGGGCTAAAAGTTCTGGTGACCAGGACATTTCCTTCTGACTGACCAGTACTGTCACCTTCCCCTTCTGATCCTTCCTTATCATATGTCATTTCAAAGATCCTGTTATTCCATTTCGGACAATTCATCGTACAATTAGTCACATCTGAAACACTTGTTCACCATTCCTCAATTATCACTGGGGGGAGTGGGGGGGGGGGGGGGGGGGGGGGGAGGTATCATTCTCCTGCCACAGTTACCCAATTCCTGTTGTCTGATAGAGCTATCAAAAGGATCTTGATCCTCATTTTTTATGCTTGCTTTTCTTCTTTTAGTCTTGAAATGTTGCCAGGGTGGAATCCTCCAACTTGTGTTACTGCTGAATGTCCCAGTGGTGCCATAAAAGTGGCTGGAAATGAATGCCAGAATTATTCCCCCCCAAGGTATCTGTTCCAAAAAGCAGATGGCTTTCAGAATTTAACTCCAATCAAACCCAAGAGCAGATCTATGCAGATCTATGTTCGATACATAGCGTAATCCAAAAATTTGAAAGCAAGCACTGAATTGGGAATCTCAAAATCTGTTATATAACCTGTCAAACTGCATAATATATTCTGCTATGGAGTAACCATCTATCCGTCTAAATTTATCAAAGTCTGACCATGCCACAGAAGCATTTAACAGAGCACCTTTCTTATAAATTGTGTCTATAAATGTTGAAATTTGCCAAACTTTCCTCAGTGTCCAAATGATGAACCTCTAGCTCTGAAAATACTTTGTGCCTGATCATGCTTCAGGTGGGAAGTGAAAGTGCCAAGGTCTTACCTAGCTTTCTTTGGCATGGACATATCCTAGGTCTATATATTCATTTCAAATCTTCCATTGGTCATAAGATTCAGCTTCACAGAGCATTTATAGAAATTGATATCTTGATACTTTACACTTGGTTTCAGCCATTCTTCTCAAAATCAAGTCTGGTTATAGAATCCCTCCAGTGCTGGAGGTGGTATTTTGGCCCATCAAAACTGCAACAACCCTCGGAAAGAGCACTCCACCCAGGTCCACTCCCTGCCCACCCCACCCTATCCCCATAACATAACCTGCACATCCCTGGATACTAATGGGCAATTTATCATGGCCATCCACCTAACCTGCACATCTTTGGACTGTGGGAGGAAACCGGAGAACCCAAAGGAAACCCACGCACACACTGGGAGAATGTCAGTCACTCAAAGGTGGAATTGGAACCCGGGTCCCTGGCACTGAGGGGCAACTGATGCCTCCAATATACTGGTAATAATATGGTCTCTCGTGCCAATTACAATCTTCTACCTGGAAAAAAGAACTCCAGTCTTCACCTCTAAGCAACCATTCCCTGCTACCACGTTGTACGGTGAAGTCCTAACTAACTGTCTATCCGTGCAGAGAGTGTTTAACTGAGTGCAGAGTCAACACTCCTCCACCCTGTCAGTGTCCCAGTTATCCCTATTTACAGGTGTACAAATACTCATCACCTATTTAACAATTAAATTGCCATTAGAACATAATATTGCATTTTGTAATTAAACCATAACAATGCATTTACCATTGTAACAATATCTTAATGTAATTGCCAGTAATATTGACAATGCTGACCAGGAACAACATCGCCATTCCTTCAGTCACTGGGTCTAAATTCCAGAACTCACTTTTGCACTGTGGGTGTACCTACACCACATGGACTGCAGTGGTTCAAGAAGGTAGCTCACAACCACCAGATCAAAACCCTGTATTGGGAGGGGAATGGAGACTGCCATTTGAAGTTTTGCAAAAAACGAGGAACACACAGACCGCAAAAGTAGCTCCACTTTATTCTATAACTTTGGAGACTTTGTTAATTCTGTACCACTGTGGCCATCCCAGACAGACCAGTCAATAATTTCCAATGGTGAGGTTTAAATCAATATTTAAAAAAAAAAAAAATTAAATCGATGACTGGGCCAGCATTTATTACTCACCCCTAGTTTCCCTTGAACAGAGTTGACTAGGCCATCCCAGATGGCATTGAAGAGTCAATCATATTGCTGTGGATCTGGAATTACATGTAGGCCAGACCAGGTAAGGACAGATTTCCTTTGCTAAAAGACATTAGTGAACCAGATGAGTTTTTACGAAAATCAACAATGGTTTCGTGGTCATTAGACTTTTAATTCCGGGTTTTTATTGGTGTGGAATTTGAACCCAGTTTGTCAGAGCATCATCCTGAATCATTAGTCATGTGACTATACCACACCACTGCCTCCCCAGAAGTTATATTTGTGTTGAGTTCTTGTGCTTCTGCACTAGATTCTGCTCAAACTACAGTGGCACAAGTAACACTGGAGTTTTAGGACAAGAGCCAGGGCAGATGGAGAACAACACCCAAAAGCCAGGAATCACACATTGAATTTTAAAATAGCCAGACATCTAAAGTAAACGGAATGGGGTAGGTTTGTCAAAGACACCAACAGAGAACAAATGGAACTTAAAAGGAATAACACAGCAATTACTAAAATTGACTCACACTAAGTAAATGTGGTACTAAATTAATTAACATGTAACATGGAAGAGATACAAATGGAATGTCTTTATTATGGTGGATTTTAAATATACAGAACAATGACTGTGAGGACCAAGGGCATAAAAGAGATAGGAGTGGTTCAAGGAGTAGAAAATCTCAGTACTACAGTGAGAGACAGGAGAGGTGAAAACCTAAACAGGTACAGGCAAGCTTGAAAGGGAGAATGAGTACAAACTAGTAAACATGATTACTTCTTCTTCGTGTGGGATCCACATTTTGCAATTCCCACCCATTGCCAATGACTCTCCTTTAAGATTTGGCTTTAATCATGTTTTTGACCAAGGTTTCCAATATTTCCCCCTTTGGCTTGCAATCTTTGTATAATTACATCCTGTGACATGCGCTAGAATGCATTTGATATGTTAAAAGCACTATACAAGGTTCAGTTGCTCTGACTGTATTCGTAACAGAAGACTTGAGCAACACGATGTCACCAAACCTTGTTGATCCAAGTAAAACCATGGATTTCAACATTAACAAGATGAAAGCCTAAAGAGGCTCAAAATGAAAATCTCCAGGGAATAATTTATACGTGCCCCACTTAGCCGTACATAGAACATACAGTGCAGGAGGCCGCCATTCGGCCCATCGAGTCTGCACTGACCCACTTAAGCCCTCACTTCCACCCTATCCCCGTAACCCAATAACCCCTCCTAACCTTTTTGGTCACCAAGGACAATTTATCATGGCCAATTCACCTAATCTGCACGTCTTTTGACTGTGGGAGGAAACCGGAGCACCCGGAGGAAACCCACGCAGACACGGGGAGAACGTGCAGACTCCGCACAGACGGTGACCCAGCGGGGAATCGAACCTGGGGCCCTGGCGCTGTGACGCCATAGTGCTATCCACTTATGCTACGGTGCTGCCCATACTCATCAAGAATTGTCGTTACTCTAATATCCTCTCCTAAGAGTTTTGAGTTAATGCAAATCATTTGCCCCATCCCTAGGAACTACACAGAATCCAAATGTTCTCTGCATGGAGTTTCAAATGATGACATTTAATTTTCAAAGACAAATTTCCAGCAAGTTAATTTGGAATGGATTTGCAGCTCTAAAAAACAAACAACATTGGGATATAGTCATTCATGGATCTAGACGATGGCATCAACTGAGGTCAACATTGAATTAAATTAATGATCTGACCAACAGGGCACGACCAGCTGATTTTACTTACTGACCAAGACAGTGCAAACCCAGAAAACAATAATGCAAGAGTCCTTCCTGTTTATTTCGTTTGTTCTCATTTCTTTTAGTTTTTATTATTTTGGTCCATGGACCCTTAATCAGGTTGTGCCTTTAAGTAGAAGATTCAAAGTTGAAGCAGTCTGCTTGCCAGGACCCAGTGTTCCCGGTTATGTATTTTGAAGAGGAGAAACCACACTCCTTGGCACTGAATGGATCTTAGAAATAGCTCTGGAGGGACTCGGTCTGATTGGTTAATTGGCAACCAATGTGTTGGCCAGGGGCAGTGTTCTGTCTGACAAAGTCAGTGATTGGTTCCTGCGTGATGCATTCGGAAAGAACTTAGCTTTTAGCAGAAGTGTTTAGACCTTGGAAGTAAAAGGAACACTCTCTCACTCTCTTTCCTGCTTAAAGTGAAAAAACATCTCTATTGTTCGGAAAGCAATGAATGCCTGGCACATCCTTTGCTGTGAATCTGAAATGATACTGAGTCTTCAAAAAAAGGTAGACTGCCTTGCCAGAGAAAATAATCAAGTCCAGAAGTACCACCAAACCAAAAGCCTGAAATTCAGAAAGATATTAACTGGAAGTCATCCCAGTGCATCAAATATCAATACACTTTTAGTTTATTAACTCTTTCCCTTTCCACCATCCTTTGCCCTCTGTTGTGTGTGTGTATGTGTATAGAGGGTTGGGAGAGTTAGAAGGGGAGGGGCGGTTGGGAACGGGGTAGTGGACAGCTTAATTATAGTACATAATAAAGAGATTACTTGTGTTTTAAAGTTACAAACCTGGTGACTGTAGTTTATTGGGATCAACCAAGGATCTCGGGCATTTTAAATAAAATCTAAATTTCACCCGTGTTGTGAATCCGGGTCACGTGGGGCTGGCATTGACCACGCACTAGCCCAGGGTGTGGTGACAACAATATAATATTCTTTTTAAAAAATATTTTAATTACGGCATTTCGTATATACATTGAACACAGCCAAGACCAGAATGGGAACAAACGGGAAACCTCAAATAAACAAACAACACCTAACCACCCCACCCCTCCCACGTTCCCTTCTAACCATCATGCCTCACTCATTTTAACCCGTTTATTCCCCCCCCCCCCCCACGGTCGAAGAAGTCTCTAAACGGTTTCCACCACTGACCCTCTTGAAGGAAAGTTAATTTTTTCCAGCCGAAGGAAATCCGCCAGGTCGCTCACCCACATCCCCGGCTTTAGTGCCTTCAAGTTCCTCTATCCAACAAGATCAGTCTCCGGGTTACCAGGGAGGTAAAGGCCAAGACGTCGGCCTCCCTCGTCCCCAAGACTCGCGGGTCTTCGGATACTCCGAATATCACCACTTCTGGGCTCGGAGCATCCTTCACCTTCAGAAGCTCGGAGATTACGTCCGTGAACCCCTGCCAGAGCCCCTTCAGCTTTGGACATGTCTAAAACATGTGAACATGGTGGTGCTCCCTGTGCACCATCCACATCTGTCCTCCAACCCCTCAAAGAACCAGCTCACCCTGGCCACCATCATTGTGCACCCTATGCACTACCTAGAATTGAATAAGGCTAAGCCTAGCACATGACGACAATGCGCTCACCTTCCTCAAAGCCTCCTCCCACAGTCCAGTCTCAATCCCCCCCCCCATTCCCCCAAACGTCCTCCCACTTCCATTTAACTTCTCCTATCGGAGCTCCCTCCCAGTCTATTAACTCCTTGTATATCTCAGATACCTTACCCTCAGCCACTCCGGTTTTCAATATTACCTTGTCCTGCAGCCCCGGGGACGGCAGTTCGGGAAAGGATGATACCTGCTTCACATAATCCTGCACCTGTAAGTACTGGAACCCGTTTCCACTGGGCAACTCATACTCCTCCAATTCGTCTCAACTCAAAAAGCTGCCCCGCCACAAAAAGGTCCCCATACCGCTAGATCCCCACCTGCCACCACCCTCAAAACCCTGCATCTAAGCCCCCCCGGTGCAAATCTGTGAATCCCGCAGGTCGGTCCCACACAGGCACCCTCCAACCTCAGATGCTACCGCCACTGCCCCCACACCTTCAGGGCCACCACCGCCACGAGGCTCGTGGAGTATATGGCCGGCGAGAATGGCAGAGGCGCCGTCAACAATGCCCCCTTACAAGAAGCTGCCTCCATTCGCTCCCATGCCAAGCCCTCCGCCACCACCCACTTCCTAACCATGGCTATATTTACTGCCCAGTAGTAGTTAATTATATTTGGCAAGGCCAGCCCACCCACCCCAAGCCCCCTCTCCAGTAATACCTTCTTTACCCATGGAGATTTCCCACCCCACAAACCCCAAAATCAGAGCATCAAGTTTCCTGAAGAAAGACTTTGGAATAAAGATCAGGAGGTTCTGGAAAACAAATAAGAGCCTCGGGTTTACCATCATTTTCACCGTCTGCACCTGCCCCGATAGAGGAAGCATGTCCCACCTCTTGAAGCCCCCTCACATCTGCTCCACTAACCGTGCCAAATTCAATTTATGTAGTTGTTCCCATCCGTGCCACCTGGATGCCCAGACACCTAAAGCCCGACCCACCACTTTAAACGGCACCTCACCCAACCTCCACCCTGCCCCCTTGCCTGGATCGGGAAGACCTCACTCTACCATGTTTAATTTATATCCGGGATCGGCCAAATTCCTCCAAAATATTCATAATACTCCCAATGCCTCCCAGTGGATCTGATATGTAAAGCAGCAGATCGTCCGCATATAGCGGGACCGTATGTTCCACTGCCCCCAAGCACTATCCATCTCCAACTCCCAGATGCTCTAAGCACCATTGCCAGTGGCTCTATCACCAACGGGGAGAGTGGGCACCCCCTGCCTTGTCCCACGGTGCAGTCCAAAGTACCCCAAACTCACCGATTCGTCCTTTTACATGCTACCGTCGCCCTGTATAGCAATCGGACCCTGTCCACAAACACCTGCCCAAACCATCCCAGCACTTGCCACAAATACTACCATTCCACCTGGTTGAACGCCTTCTCCGCGTCCATAGTGACCGCCTACTCCTGTCCCTCTGGGGCCATCATTATCACGTTTAAAAACCGCCTAACGTCAGCCGACAGATGCCTCCCCTTTACAAACCCCATCTGGTCTTCCCCTAGCATTTAGCTCCTCCTCCATTCCACAAGATCATGGCTGCTCTGATTGTGGCCTCACCACTTGTCTACCTCCAATAGATTCTTAAAAAGGAATCAATCTGTTAAGAATCTATTTGTCTTAAAAAATATTCAATGACTGCCTCTACCGCTCTAAGGAAGTGATCCAAACTCTCAAACCTCAAAAAGAATTTCTCCTCACCTCTATCTTAAATGGTAGACCTCTTAACCTTAAACTCTCTCTGCTAGTTCTGGTCAAACTCCAGTGGATTTAGGCCCAATCTTTCCTCAAGATAACCCTTTCATCCCAGGTATTAGTCAAGTAAACTACCTCTGAACTGCTGCTAATGTAATATCATTTTTAAAGTAAGGTCACCAAAACTGTACACAGTACTCCCATATGTGGTTTCACCAGTCCTCTGTACAACTGTAGCAAAATACAACTCTAGCACGCGAAGGCTCATCACCCGATTCGTCAGGGCAGTGCTCGCCAGTCTCTCTCTCTCTCTCCCCTCCTCCTCCTGCCCCACCCCCCAAAAAAATAAATCAAAAAACAAGGTTGATAAGCACGTAAAAAGAACTAGCACAGCCAACCCCACTCAGCTCACAGCCATGGTGCCGAGTAGACTGGCCGCCTGGGCGCAGTGGCAGCAGCCATAAGCTCGGGAAGCATTACCAGGACTGGCCTCTACTGCCGCAAGAACGTCAACTAACTACACCGGGCAGCACGGGCGAGTTGACACCAACGCCCCCCCCCCCCCCCCCGGAGACCTTTGTGCCCCCACGCGAGCATTGACCCCCTCCCCCCAACCCACCATGTGGCTCCCCAACCCTCCCTTCACCTCTCCCCTCAACCACCGTCCCCTGCCCCCAACCCAACATGTGGCCCCCAACCCTCCCTTCACCTCTCCCCTCAACCATTGCCCCGCTCGCCCCCCCCCACAACCACTGTGAACCACGTGTACGGTTAACAATGCCCTCTGTTTCTCCACAGGAGAAGCTCTCCCACAATCACCAGCAGAGGCTGGGTGGAGGGGTGCGGACATAAGAACCCTCCTTATCTTCGAGGAACAGGCCCTGGAGGTGACCAACAGAGCGGTCACCAATCAGGAGGTTGCCGCATGCCGCAGAGGTGCAGATCCACAGGAAAACTTGTCAAACTGGAGTTGTTAATGCCATACACACTGACCTAACTCTCCCACTGACCCATCCCTCACACTGACCATATGTCCATTCTCCCAAAGGCCCTCCAGCCGGCGCCGCCAGCCTATCCGTGGTGGCCCCCTTCCCTGCCTCCCATGAGACCTCTTCAGAGTAGAGCTCCAAGGATTCCACGATCGACGCGTCACAGCTGTCATCCCCACCCTCCACCAGCGCAGATACACGCACCTTGGTGGGAAACGTTGGTAGGCTTCTGGGGCACAATCGGCTGAGCACCACACAGTTGCAGATGCACATCAGGTGGAGGCAGTAATGCCCAAGCGAGACAACAGTCCGAAGTCTGGTGAATCCCAGGACCCAGTTGGGTCCCAGCCAGATACTGAGCATATGGAACATACTGTCCCAGAGTTGATGGAGACATTAGGGTGTGGCCGGGACATTGAGGGAGATGTCAGCGACACTCCAGCAGGTCCATAGCTGATTGGATGAGTCCCAGAGGCTACATGCGCAGGTGATGCCGCTGGCAATGTGTGGCACCGAGGCCAACACTGCTAGAGTGGCGACTGCAGTGGAGAGACTGGTACACTACATCGGCAGAATGAGTGACAGTGTCCAAGGCGTGGCGCAGTCAGTGACGGCCATGGCGGAGGGCCTTGGTAGACTGCCCGAATCGCTGGGGAATGTGACCCAGTACCAGGCTGACCTTGACAAGGTGCTGCGGGACATATTCCACTTTCAGATGGGAATGACCAAGGCGCTGTCAACACAATGGTGCAGACATGGGGGAGCCGCCAGGGCTGGCAGTGCCAGATGATGCAGAGGCAGTACCAATCAGGAGAGTGGGGCATTGTTGCACACCTGTGTTACCCTTCACCACAACCAGTATGACATCTTTGTCACATTCTTCTGTAACGCAGGCCGACCTACGAATCCTTGGCCCATTTCTCCAGGCATGCCTCCTCCCTTCCCTAAGCATACCATGTGCAGGTGATGGGTGTGAGCAAGCACCCAGCAGACAGGCAGGAGTCTGGCGCTCAGCTCTCTGCAGGTTATCACCCCCTGCCCTTGACAGTGACCTACTGATGGTACCGAGATCCCAGCACCCTGGAGTTATGTTACACATACCCTGGGAGGGTGGGAAATGTGGGGTGGGGGGGGGGGGGGGGGGGGGGTGAGAGAGTAAGGAGAGAGATAGCAATGAAGGACCAGGCCACATCCTCTGAAGTAGATGAGTACGAGGGCCTCCATAGTCCTCCGGGCTGCCGCCCTCGCCGCTGCCGCCTATGGCCTGTGAGATGCTACACGGATCCAGCTTGAGCCCTGGAAGGATCCCAAGGAGTAAATGTTCAGGGCTGCAGTGACCTTGACGGCCACCGGGAGCCCCTGCAGAAGCCCTTCTGCCAGGATCGTGCTTTTAAAAAGAGTACTAATCACCACCAGTGTGACCACTTGCTGGTGAGGCCATTGGATTCACTCCTGTTAATTGTATTGTGGTGATAATTGGTTTCTCTCCCACACCAAGGCAAGATCCCGATTTCACCTATGGGAGCAGGCCGTTTTTGGTCTCTCTCCACTATTCACCTGCCTCGTTCCGCTCGAGTGAGCGAAACGAGGCCGGAGAATCACGGCCATAGTCAGTCATTCAATCACATCTTCAGGAAGAAACATTTAAATATTAAAAATCAAAATCCAAATCACGAAGCAGCACTATTCAATCGCACAGGAAAGACATACCAGGCACTGGCTTTTAACTTAGTCAGTATATAGGCTATGCTCCGAAATATCTAAGCCTTTGTTTTAAAAACTGTCAATGTTTAACTTCAGAAAGGAATCAAGTTGGTTCAGAACTATTTCTTGAATTATATTTAACTTAAAAATGAATATCTTTCAAAAACAAGAGTCTGCCCATGATATTACAGCAAAGGAACAGCATTTTTCTCTATTGCTGCTAAAAATAAAAATGTTGGAAATGTATTAAATTATATTTACCCCCTGCGCATGCAGATAGTCCATAGTGTTTGTTATGGTGTACAGTACAGCACTGGCTTCACGTTCGGAGAAAAACTTTTGCCTGAGAATCTTGTCCAGCAATTCTCCCCCTTTCATGAGTTCTGTCACTAGATACACATATTTACCATCATGATAAACCTGCAAAAATGACAGCAAAATCATGAGATCTATAATTAACGCAGAGCTATTGCCATTTACAGAAACACTTTTGAGCAATAGTGTTAGATGTGGAAAAATTGTGTTTTATTCATCATTAATATACGGTACTACAGTGCATTACAGTACTGCAAATAGCAGGTTTGTACAAGGGTAACCTACCAAATTAAGAGAAGGCAGTGTGGCTAAACTTACTTACATCTTTCAAGGTAATAATATTGGGATGTTGCCCATATCGAAGTAGAATGTCAATCTCCTCAGAAGGATCTCTTTTGCTTTTATCAATTATCTAAAAAAACATAATTACTGTTGTGTGCAGGAATACAGCTATATTAAAGAACAATTAACAGCATCAACAAACCAGGTTTCCCCTTTACTATAAACATGACAATTCCTACAATTTTAAGTATTCTTAAAAGGAAGAGGTATGTAATATCACCAGTGAGAATCTACAATAAAGGAATGTAAAAATTAGCTCATTCTTTTAATGTCCGGCTTTCTAGAGATTTTCTTTGTTCTATTGCATAGAATCACGTAGACGTTTTGACTGTCACTACGGAGTCAAAACATTGAAATATCCATCACCCAACGTGCATAATCACCACACGAATCTTCTAAAGGAAATTAGGGACTGTGAATAAATGTCACCAAATCTTCATGAAAAGGAGGAAAGTTTAATGCTAGACATTCTTCAGAAAAATTTCAGGGCACACTTTTGGACAGATATGCAAATTTATTTAATTATTTCACAGGATGTGGGGACTTCCGGTGGCGGCATTAGGTGGAAGTCGCACTTTGGGTGGCTCCAGTTCCAGGCTTGGTTTTTTGGAATTTAATGCCCGGTCTCAGGGGCAGTTTTTGGATGAACAGGTGCAGGAAGACATAAGGAAGTGGGGGTGGGGGGGATGTCAAAGAATCAGAAAAATGCCGTCGGGATGAAGGGGGCAAGCGAAGGTTCACCGCCGAGCGAACTGGTCAGCCCAATGGCAGGAAAGATGGCGGAGGCTGGGTCGCTGGGTGGGGCCACGCCCTTCAGAGTAGAGAAGATGACCGAGGTGATGGCCGGGGAGTTTGAAAAGCAGTTTGAGCACATGGAGGTGATGGGGAAAGAAATGATAGCAGTGATGAAGGTATTGGTGGAGGAGGCAATAGCCCTGGTTGAGGATATTGGCCGAGGTGCAGGAGTAGGAGAGAAGTAAAAGGGGGTGTAGGAGGCTCTGTCGCAAATTAGCGACCAGTTCACCTCGATAGGCGAGGAGCTGCGGAGGGTGGTGGAGGCCAACAAAGGATTGAGAGTTAAGGTGGAGGATCTGGAGAAAACAGGTCAAGGCGGCAGAATTTAAGAATTGTGGGCTTGCCCGAGGGGGTGGAGTGCCAGAGACTGATTGTGCACTTTGCCAAGATGTTGGCGGAGTTGCGGGGGGAGGCGGAGGAACCCTCTCGGTATGAACTGGATAGGCCGCTGATGGTGGGGATGATTGAGGTGGTGATAGGTAGGGAGGTAGTAACACAACACTGGGACAGGCTTTGATTTCCCTGCTGTTAAAAAAGACAAGAACCCGACGGAATGAGTGTCGTACAGGTCCATATCTTTATTGAATCTGAATGCCAAGATATTGGCAAAGGTGCTGCCGGCAAGGTTGGAGGGGTGCCTCCCGAAGGTTATAGAAGATCAGGCAGGGTTTGTGAAGGGCAGACAGCTGTTCTCGAATGTTGGACGGTTGCTAAATGTGATCATGACATCGACAGAGGGAAAGGAGTCCGAGGTGCTGTTGGCGCTAGATGCGAAAAAGCCGTTCAAACGGGTAGAATGGGGGTATCTGATGGCGGTCCTAGAGAGATTTGGGATTGGGCTGATGTTTACAGGTGTGGGTACAGCTGCTCTATATGGAACCGATGGCGAGTGTTCAGATAAACAACATGAGTTTGGGGTACTTTGCTCTGCGCCGGGGTATCCTATGTCACCCCTGCTATTTACATTTGCGATCGAGCCATTAGCCATTGCTTTAAGGAGTTTGTGGAAGGGGATAGTTAAGGGGAGGGGGGGGGGGGGGAAAGAGAGAAGAGAAATGGAACATAAGGCATGCGGATGATTTACTGCTGTATATTTCAGAGCCGAGTACTTCGGTGGGGGAATATAATGCGGTTGCTCCAAAGATTTGGGTTGTTCATGGGGTATAAATTAAATTTAAAGAGTGAGTATTTCATGGTGTCCCAACCAAGGGTGAGGGCGGGAGCAGCCATTTCACAGGGCGGCAACCCACTTCAGGTATTTGGGAGTGCAGGGGGCGCGTGACTTTGGGGGGGGGGGGGGGCACTCCGTAGGCATAATTTTACTAGTTTGGTGGGGAGGGTGAAGGCCGAATTGGCAAGGTGGGACAACCTCCCTTTTGTCGTTGGCGGGCCAGTTATAGGCGGTTAAAATGAATGTGCTACCACGATTTTTGTTTCAGTGCCTGCCGGTCTTTTTACCCAGGTCTTTTTTAGGGGGATGCAGGCTAGCCAGGGTTAGGAAGGTGCTCCTGCAGAGAGGGCGACAAGCGGGGGGGGCTGGGCCTCCCAAACGTATTACTGGGCAGTGAATGCGGAGAAGGTGCAGGATTGGGGTAGATTTTAGAGGATAGGGTGTCCATGCAGGGGATCAAGGCCAAATAGGAGGAAGAGTTGGGGAGGTTTGGAAGAAAAGTTGGAAGAAGGTTTGTGGTGCGAAGTGTGAATGCCTCAACCTCATGCACGAGGTTGGGGCTGATACAATTGAAGGTCTGACATAGGGCGCACTTCACAAAAGCGAGGATGAGCCGGCTCTTTGAGGGGGTGGAGGATGTCTGCAAGCGGTGTGGGAGGGGCCCCACAAACCATGTACATATGGATCGGTCCTGCCCAAAGTTGCAAAGTATTGGAGGGAGGTTTTCAACACCATCCCGGGGGTAGTACGTGTGGACTTGGAGCCGGGTTCCCTAGAGGCCATTTTCGGGGTACTGGACTGGCCTGAGCTACAGGCGGGCGTGGGGCAAATTTTTTAGCCTTCACCGCACTGATTGCTCGTAGGCGGGACCTTCTGGGGTGGAGGTCAGCCTCTCCACTCTGTGCCTCGGCATGGCGGTGGGGAACCTGTCGGAATTCCTGACCTGGAGAAGATGAAATTTGAGCTTGGGGGTGGGGGGGCATGAAGGAGGGGTTCTACAATTCATAGGGTTTGTTTATCATGCACTTTCGGGAACTTGTTACCATTGCACACTAAGTGGTTTGGTTTGGTTTTTCTGTTTTTTTAAAAACTTATTTTTTAGCATTTACGAGTAGATGTTTCAGGCTGTATAATGATGGGGTAATTTTTGCTGTTGTTTTTGTTTTTCTTTTGTTATTTGTATGATGAAACTGGCGAATAAAATGATTATTTCACAAGATGTGGGAGTTAACGGCAGGCTGGGCCCGCATTTGTTGCTCCTCACTAATTTCCTTGAAGCTGGTGGTTAGCCACCTTCTTGAACCGCTGCAGTCCATGTGGTATAGGTACACCCACAGTGCTGTTAGGAAGGAAGTTCAGGATTACAACCCAGCAACAGTGGAAGAATAGTGATTTAGTTCCAAGTCAGGATGGTGCGTGGTGAATTTGCAGGCAGTGTTTCTCCACGCTCCTGCTATGAAGGAAGTTTGATGAGTTGCGACAGTGCATCTCAAATACAGTACACAATGTTGCTACTGTACATCAATGGAGGAAGTGAATGTTGAACGTAGTGGATGAGGTGCCAATTTAGCAGGTTGCTTTGTCCTGGATGGTACAGAGCTTCTTGCATGTTGTTGGAGCTGTACTCATCCAGGTAAGGAGAGTATTCCATCACACTGCTGATGTTTGCCTTGTAGATGGTGGACAGGCTTTGTAGAGTATGGGGCGATTATTTGCCACAGAATTCCGGAACTCCAGGATATTGATAGTAGGGGATTCCGGGATGGTAATGCCATTGAATGTCATGGAAAGATGGTTTAATTCTCTTGTTGGATATGGGTTTTGCCTGGCACTTCTGACATCCAAATATTACATTATTTAAAAACAATGGCCAGGGGGAAAGTTAAGAATTTATAAAATGAAAACGGGTGTAAAATATGAACAAAGCTGTAAAACACAAGTCAGAAATTATTTCAATACAACAGTAAATGGGCAGTCACTATGCAGTCTATATCTCTTTGTCACGGATTTCATTCTAACCACCCCCCATTATTTTAGGCTGAACCAGTAGGTTTATAACCTCAACATCCTGTTTGATTGCGACCAGAGTTTCTGACTCTGCATCATGAGGTCCATCTACTCCCACCTCTGACCCAATCTCAGTTCAGTTGCTGCTAAAACCTTAATCACGGTCAGTTCTGATTTGACTATTCCAGTGCTCTCCTGGCTGAAATTGAAAACCTCCAGTCTTGATAAACTTCAACATATCTAAAACTTTACACTCTGCAGGTGATAGATGTGAAGATAGAAAAGCAGCAAAATTCAGAAACAGGCAACTAACACAAGGTTTACTTGAAAGATGTTCTTCAGTCTAGAGTAGTCATTGAAATCATCCTAAATTGCACATGGTTTGTACTGCAAAAATAGTATGCACATACCTTGACAGCATAATCCATGTTAGTAGATTTGTTTACACATAGCTTGCAGATGGAGTAAGAACCCACACCAATGTCCTCTTTCAGGTCATAATTGTCTATAAACTGAATACTGGTTCTGTGCAACTGCAAAGGAATTGTGAGGCCAGTTACCAAAACAAGTGCTGCTTTCAGAATCGTGGAGTAAAATGCTCATGGAAGTTCAGAACAATCAGTTAATATTAACAATGGTTGGAAATACAACACCATCTCTTTATCTTCACGGCATCTTGGCGAGACTATCGCATGAGGATAACTAAATTGCCTAGGATTAGTCATTGGAGTTTAGAAGAGTGAGAGGGAATCTCATAGAAACTCAAATTTCTAACAGGATTAGACAGGGTAGATTCAGAAAGAATGTTCCCAATGGTGGGGGAGTCCAGAATTAGGGATCATAGTTTGAGGATAAGGGGTAAACCTTTTACGACTGAGGAGGTGAAATTTCTTCACTCAGGAGTGGTAAATCTGTGGAATTCACTACCACAAAAAGTAGTTGAGGTCAAAAGGTATAATTTGAAGGAAGAGTTACATATAGCTCTTTTGGCTAAAATGATGAAGGGATGTGGGGGGGGGGGGGGTTAGAGAAAAGAGAGGCAGGATCAGGATATTGAACTTTATGATCAGCCATGATCATAATGAATAGTGGAGCAGGCTAGAAGGGCCGATTGGCCTCCTCTTTTCTATGTTTATTTCTATTTTCTATGTATATTTCTATGTCCATGTATCTTCCACATATTCTGTTCCACTGCCTCTGGCCCGCGGGAACCAGTTTTCCTTACTTACTTTCAATTATCAAAAGAAAGGAATATTCTGTATAAATGTGGGTTGCTGGGAGAAGCAAATGAAAATAAAAATGGGAGAAGAGGACTCAAACAGTCCAGAGAACACAGGAACTGGAGTCGGTCAAACAGCATCTCAAGCCTATTGAGCCATTCGGTTAGTCACGACCAATCTGAATCTCAGCTCCATCTGCCTACCTTGGCTCTGAAATCCATAATACCCTTGAATAAAAAACTTTAATCAATGTCAGAGCTGAAAATTGTGATTGACCCAACCTCATCAGGGTTTTTGGCTGGGGAAGAGTTTCAGATTCCCACTACCCTTTCCTGGCATTGGAACTGAATGGTCTAGTTCTAATTTTAAGATTATGCCCTTAATATTGTACTTGGATAGATTGGCAGGTCAGGCAGAAACAGGTGCTATGGCCGACAGTCTAATCAGATCATCGGGATTATCTTGATAAAGAGGTTTAGAACAGCTTAACCATCAGGAATAGGAGTGGAGATCAACAGATGATAAACATAGGAGGAGGAGGCGGCCATTCGGCCCTTTGAGCATGCTCCACCATTCATTACCATGGCTGATCCAACTCAATAGCCTGATCCCACCTTCCTCCCATATTCTTTGATCCCCTTTGCCCCAAGTGTTATATCTAACTGCTTCTTGAAAACATACAATGTCTTGGCCTCAACTATTTTCTGTGGTAGCGAATTCCACAGGCAGACCACTCTCTGGGTGAAGAAATTTCTCCTCATCTCGGTCCTAAACAGTCTACCCCGTATTCTCAGACTGATCCCGACCCGGGAAAAAGAGATCATGGTCATAGAGTCATAGAATCATACAGCACAGAAAAGGCCCTTCAGCCCATCGCGCCTGCGCCAGTCAAAACTAACCACCTAACCATTCTTTTTTTAAATAAATTTAGAGTACCCAATTAATTTTTCCAATTAAGGGGCAATTTAGCGTGGCCAATCCACCTACCGTGCACATCTTTGCGTTGTGGGGGTGAAACCCACGCAAACACGGGGATAATGTGCAAACTCCACAGGGACAGTGACCCAGAGCCGGAATCGAACCTGGGACATTGGCGCCTTGATACAGCAATGCTAACCATTGCACCACCGTGTTGCCCTACTGCCTAACCATTCTAATCCCATTTTGCAGCACTTGGCCCATAGCCTGATATGCCCTGGGATTGCAAGTGCACATCTAAATACTTCTGAAATGTTAGGAGTCTCTGCCTCAACCACCCTTTCAGGCAGCGAACTCCAAATTCACACTACTCTCTGGGTACAAAGGTTTTCCTCACATCTCCTCTAAACCTTCTGCCCCATACCTTAAATCTGTGATCCCTGGTCACTGATCCCTCCACCAAAGGAGAAATGTTTGTTCCTATCTACTCTATGCCCATCAAAATTTTAACAGCTCAATCATGTCCCCCCTCAGTCTCCTCTGCTCAATCTCTCCATAACTAACACTCTCCAGCCCAGGCAACATCCTGGTAAATCTCCTCTGCACCCTTTCCAGTGCTATTACATCCCTCCTGGAATGTGGATTCCAGAACTGCACACAATTCTCCAGCTGTGGTCTAACCAACGTTTTATACAGTTCCAGCATAACCTCACTGCTCTTCAACGCTATGCCTCGGCTAAGAATGGCAAGTATACCATATGCCTTCTTAACCACTGTATCCACCTGCTCTGCTACCTTAAGGGACCAGTGTACATGCACACCAAGATCCCCCTGATCCTTGGTGCTTCCAGGGTCTTACCGTGACACTTGGAACACTTTTCAGAGCATCTGGTTGCCAGCCAAAGATTTGAGCAAGACTCCGAGCTAACCATTCAGCAGTTCTCAATAGACCAGGATTTAACCTGAAGCCCAGAAAGAGACACAGCAACTAAATATCACACCCTCAGTTGGCATGGCCCACCACAGTCAGGTAAACGTCACAGACTGCAATGAAGTTGACCAAAAAGATTTCAACAAGCACCATGACAGGCAGGTTTATGATGCAGATTTGCAGATTGGGTTCTTGATTATATATTTTGCCAACAAAAGCATTAAGTAACACATACACAGCAGTCTGGAAACTGCAGGTTAACTAAAGCTGTCTAAATTAATAGATAATGCAAGAGACACCACATTGAGGGCATCTTATTTTCCTGTTGGATTTTAAAATTGTTTATTATTTAAACCCAGCTGTGCTCACCCCCACTGCTCCTTTCACACTTCATCTACTCTCCTAGCGCCATGTGTCATAGTGGGTGACATGGTGACAGTGATTAGCACTACTGTCTCAGTGCAGAAGACCTGGGTTCAATTCCAGCCTTGGGTGACTGTCTGTGTGGAGTTTGTATATTCTCTCCATGCCTGCGTGGGTTTCCTCCGGGTGCTCCAGTTTTCTCCTACAGTCTGAAGATGTGCAGGTTAGGTGGATTGGCCGTGCTCATTAGTATCCAAAAGGTTATGTGGGGTTACTGGGTGAGGATGTGTGCCTAGATCGGGTGCTCTTTCTGAGGGTCAGTGCAGACCTGATGAGCCGAATGGCCTCCTTCTGCACCGTAGGGATGCTATGATTCTAAGTGTAAACTCTTGTATCAGGAGACGGGTTAACATTCTGGATATGTGACGTGCGAGGACAGATACAAACGGGTCAGAGGTCGTGGGACGGTGGAGCAGTGGTTAACACTTCTGCCTCGGCTAGAGGTCGGTCTGCTGGCAGATGAGGGCGGTGTGTGAGAGGGTGTGTGAGAGGGTGAGGAACTGTATGCAAAATTACCTGCAGGTCAATGACACAGGGGAAGTCTCAGCTGCGGTGCTCTGGGAGGCGCTGAAGGCAGTGGTGAGAGGGGAGCTGATCTCGATTCGAGCACATAGGGTCAGGGCAGACAGGGCAGAAACGGGCCGACTGGTGAAGGAGATTTTAGATAGACAGGAGATACACGGAGACCCCGAGGGCAGAGCTTTTAAGGGGGGTGTTGTCCACAGGTAAGGCGGTAGAGCAGCTTAGGATGGCAAGGGGTGCGATCGACAAGCATGGGGAGAAAGCCAGTAGAATGCTGGCACAGCAACTGAGGATGAGGGAGGCGGCCAGGGAAATAGGGAAGGTGGGGGGGGGGGGGGGGGGGGGGGGGGGGGAGAAGAGAAAGAGAAAGAGAGACTTGGTAGGAGATCCGGCAGGGCTGAACAAGGTGTTCAAGGACTTCTCTAGTAAGCTTTATACCTCGGAACCCCCCCGCGGGGCCGGAGGGAATGAGGAGTTTTCTAGATGGACTGACATTCCCAAAAGTGGGTAGGGGGGTTGGTAGACGGGCTTGGGGCCCCGATTAGGACTGAAGAAATATTGGTGGGCTTGAGGGCCATGCAATCGGGTAAAGCCCCGTGGCCAGGTGGGTATCCGGTGGAGTTCTATGAAAAGTTCTCTGGGATAGTGGGGCCAGTGCTGGTTAGGGCTTTTAATGAGGCACGAGACAGAGGGGTTCTGCCCCCGACGATGTCACAGGCCACCATCTCCCCTGATATTGAAACGGGACAAAGACCCGGAAGCATGTGGGTCCTACAGGCCGATCTCTCTGCTCAATGTAGATGCAAAATTACTGGCCAAGCTCTTGGCTGCTAGGATTGAGTACTGCGTGCCGGACATTATTATGGAAGATCAAACTGGGTTTGTTAAGGGCAATCTAAGAAGGCTGCGAAATGTGATCATGATGCCCCCGGAGAGTAGGGAGGTAGAGGTAGTTGTGGCAATGGATGCCGAAAAGACTTTCGACCGGGTGGAGTGGGACTATTTGTGGGAGGTGCTGGGACGATTTGGGTTCGGGGAGGCTTCATCGACTGGGTTAGGCTGCTGTTCCAGGCTCTGGTGACTAGTGTAAGGACGAATAGGACGACATCTGACTATTTCAGACTGTACCAAGGGACAAGGCAGGGGTGCCCCCTCTCCCCACTGCTGTTTGTGCTAGCAATAGAGCCGCTGGCAATTGCCCCGAGAGCTTCTATACATCATGGATCCAGTGGCTGGGATGGACAAAATCATGGGAAACCGGAGGGAATTCGGCCGGTTCTCACGGTATAAACTGAACACGGCAAAAAGTGAGTTGTTTGTAGTCCAGGCAAGGGGCCAGGAGGGCCGGCTGAGGGGGCTGCCGTTTTGGTTAGTAGGGGACAGTTTTAGATACTTAGGGATACAGGTGGCACGGGACTGGGGTCGGTTGCACAAGTTGAACCTATCTCGGTTGATGGAGCAAATGAGGGTTGAGTTCCGGAGGTGGAATTCGCTCCCACTGACACTAGCGGGGAGTGTGCAGATGGTTAAAATGACGATCCTCCAGAGATTCCTGCTCGTATTCCAGTGTCTCCCCCATTTTCATTCCGCGATCCTTTTTTAAGGTCAATAGAATTATTATGGGATTTGTGGGGGCAGGAAGGTCCCCGCGGGTGAGGACATTGATGCTCGAGAGGAACCGAGGGGAGGGGGGCTGGCACTGCCAAACGTTAGTAATTACTACTGGGTGGCCAAGCAAATGGATGGTTGGTGCGGGTGTCGGTTTGGGAGCGGATGGAGGCCGCATCGTGCAGCAGTTTGGCAGCCCTGGTTACGGCACGGTACTCCACCAGCCCAATAGTGGTGGTGACTTTGCGGATCTGGGGCCAATGGAGAAGGCACGTGGGGGAAGAGGGACCATCAGTTTGGTCCCCTATTTGCGACAATCACCGGCTTGCCCCGGGGAATATGGACAATGGGTTCAGAGCATGGAGGGGGGGCTGGGATTGAGAGGATGGGGGATCTGTTCTTAGACGGGAGCTTCCTGAGCACGAGGGCGCTGGAGGAGAAATTTGGGCTGGCGAGAGGGAATGATTTCAGGTACTTGCAGGTGCGGGACTTTCTACGCAGACAGATTCCATCCTTCCCACGCTTGCCACTTAGGGGGATCCAGGACAGGATAGTGTCCAGAGGATGGGTAGGGGAAGGGAGGGTCCTCGGATATATATAAAGAACTTAAGGGGCCTGAGGAGACGCAGACCGAGGAGCTGAAGCTTAAGTGGGAAGAGGAGCTCGGAGGTTAGATAGAAGAGGGCATATGGGCGGAGGCATTGAGCAGGGTAAACGTGACCGCAACATGTGCTAGGCTCAGCCTGATCCAATTCAAGATCGTCCACCGGGCCCACATGACAGTGGCCCAGATGAGTAAATTCTTTGGACTGGAGGACAGGTGCGCCAGATGTGCAGGAGGACCAGCGAACCATGTCCACATGTTCTGGGCATGTCCAAAACTCAGGGGGGTACTGGCAGGGATTCGTGGAGTTATGGCCCGGGGTACTGAAAACCAGGATGGCGATGAGTCCAGAGGTGGCAATTTTTGGGGTTTTGGAGGAACCGGGAGTCCAGGAGGAGAGAGAGGCCGACGTTTTGGCTTTTGCTTCCCTGGTAGCCCGGCGACGAATTCTGCTGGCGTGGAGGGACTCAAAGCCCCCGAAGTCGGAGGCTTGGCTATCGGACATGGCGAGCCTCCTCGGGATGGAGAACATCAAGTTCGCTCTGAGGGGGTCATGTCAGGGTTCGCCCGGCGATGGCAACCATTTATCGACTTCTTCGCGGAAAATTAATCGTCAGCAGGGGGGGGCGGGGTTTAGGGTATCGTAGATTAGGGGGTTAGTTAGGCGGGTCCTTGTGGGACGAGAGCTGGTTTTTTGCACTATGTTGATTGTTCTTTGCATACTGTTTTGTATTGTTGTTGTTTGTTATGCCAAAATGCCTCAATAAAATGGTTTATCATGAAAAAAACAACACACTGCTGCCTCACGGGGCTGAGGACCCAGGTTCGATTCTGGCCGTGGGTCACTGCCCATGTGGAGTTTGCACATTCTCCCAGTGTTTGCGTGGGTCTCACCCCACAACCCAAAGATGTGCAGACTAGACGGATTAGCCACGCTAAATTACCACTTAATTGGAAAAAAAAATTGGGCATTATTTTGAACGGATCATAAAGGGGCAAAAGGACCAGTTACAAGAGAGGTGGATTTCGATGTGACAGGAGAATGGAACATGTGTGAAGACAGAAGAGAAGTGGGTTGGAACGTGGGTGAGCAGAGTACGATATAACCGGTTAGGCTAGAGATGGATTGCGACCAGTGGAATAATGGAATGGGAACTTAGAGGCTGAATCAGAGCAGTGGGAGGAGAGAAAATGTTCCTTCTAAGGTGCATGCATGTGGCCATGTTGCAACCTGGAATGTACTGCACATTGAAATAAAGAGGTCATTCACAACTTGATGGATGTTCAGTAGCTTTATTTGTAAAGCTCTCTAACAGGATGCAGGTGCTGCTGGCTATGTCAGCATTAATGGTCCACGAATGGAGGTGGTGGTGGTGGGGGTGACCTGCTTTCATGAACTGCAGCAGGGAAGGTAGCTCCAAAATTTTTACCCAGTGACAAATGAAGGAAGGAGATCTAGTTCCAACTCAAAAGTGTGTGTGGGTTGGAGGAGAACTTGCATGTATGTAGTGGTGTTCCCATGCATCTGCAGCCTTCGCCATTCTAGGTGGTAGCAGTCATTGGTTTGGAAGGTGCTGTTGAAGGAATCTTGGTGAGTTGCTGCAGTGCATTTTGTAGATGGCATACCCTGCTGCCACTGTGCGTCAGTGATGGAGAGAGAGGATTTTGAAGGTGGAGTGCCAATCATGTAGGTTACTTTCTCCTGGGTAGTGTTGTGCTTTGTGTGTCAGTGCTGCACTCATCCAGGTAAATGGAGACCATCACACTCCTGACTTTGCCTTGTAGATGGTGGACAGTCTTTAGGGAGTCAGGGGGCGGGTTCCTCTCCACAGAATTCTCTGCTTCTGTAGATTTTAAAATGTAAACTGCCCACGGGCAATAAAGTAATGCTCAGGAGGTTATGTACCCATCCACTATGAAAAGAATTGAGGGAAAACTGGTCAATTTAAAAAAGAGAATATTTACATTTACAAGTAACTTGCACATCAGGATATACAAGAAATTGGTCTGTATATTGTGTTGAAATTGGAATCCAATCAAGTTTAATGGTATTGGGTAAATGACAAATCATAATTCGTCTAGAGTACTGCCTGCAGCCACTTGAAAGTTAAATAATTGCGTAAAGAACTTCCAGACACGTGCTACAGTGATGTAAAAACATTGTACTATTAGAGTATTAACAAATGCAGCTTCTCTGGTTTTAGAAATGGGCGTTATGCTTTCATTTTAAAAAAAAGTAGGTATTTTAGTTGGGCACAGTGTGAGGGCTCAGACAAACTCTGCTTTCAATGCCCAATATCTGGATTTATTTAATCAAGACATGAAAGTGAACGATCATGTTTTTTTGCCTTCCAGGATGTATTCTATGTTCTCATGATCATCCTTAAAGATGGTAGAATCAATACAGCAGTTGTCATGAGAATATCGCTTTAAGAAATGGTTAGTTGCTCATGTTACTGCAGTGATATCAGAGTGTGGGTGGAGCTGAGCTCTGGCTCGGCTTTTTAGTTTCACTTTGAGAAAAGCTTGGGTGTGTCTGGGGTTTCCAGTGAGCTGCAGCTGAAGTTAAACAAAGCTGTCCTGTTGATCTCTGCCATCCAAAGACTATCTCTGGATCATTTGGTGAATTCAGAATTATAAATGTTCTCAATAGTGAATGTAAACCCTGATGTGCTTCTGTTTAAAGGTTTGTTAAGTCTTTTGGATGTTAAAAGGATAGCTTAAAGGATTACTTTGTGTTGTATTCTTTGGGGGTTATCTTTGAATTAATGGTTGCTAAGATATTCACTGTTTGTTTTAAAAAGGTTAACTTGAGTTCATAGAATAAACATCTTTTTGTTTTTAAAAAATACAGTCTGTACCATGCCTGTAGAGTGAGCTGTGCTATTAAAAGTTGTGGGTCAGGTGATGCACTTTGGGATTCTCTAAACCCTGACCCATAACACAGTAGATTGTGACTTGCGTGATAAAAACAGATTAAATGGTCAATGGATAAGTGAGGGGAAGGCACAGAGCAGATTTACAATAGTTAAGCATTTCCCGATTAACCTTTATGTTTAGTTGCAAAGACTTACACAAGGTTACTCTCATGGCTTCAGAGCAAATAACTCTTCTTTTTTTTTTTTTTAAGCAAAGCGAAGAATTAATTTTAAAATGACAAAAATAAATTTTTTAAAGTGTCAAATACAAGTTGCTGCCAATGAAACATACATACATCGGCTACCCAATGGTGTTTATATCCTGCAGCCAATATATCCAAAATTGCTGATTATCTGTGACTGAACTGTTTTTTGTCACTGCACTTGCTCCATGATGCAGTGAAGCTAATAACACAATACATGATAAAACAATGTATCACAAAATAATTTTCTATCACAAAATAATTTTCAAAAGAATTAGATGTGAAGCAACAATTAGGGCTAGAATGGGATTTGTGGTCTAATTTGCCAACATTCATGCAAACGTGACTGCAACTTAATGTGTCTGAGTCAGAATATTAGCGTGTCTAAGTCAGGATATTAGCTTTGAATGAACCACTAGATGAACATTTTAATTTAAACATGTATTGACTGTTTTTTTTTACCTGTATAACTGGATGTACAGCTGTTTGCATGGGCTGGGGTTCTTCCTCTGAGGTAATAGCCACAAAACTGAATCCACGAAAGAGCTGATGAGCATTGGCACTGGGTGGAATACCAGGGGAATCTAAATAACATAATAGACAGTAAACTTCATTTGGGCCGGTTTCACACAAATGCTAAAATTGCATTTAAATCAAAACGCGACACGTTGCATCTATTTATATTACATATTGAGTGATCTTAGAAAGGTGGGGATCTTCAATTGAAGAAAATGGTCACCAATTGCTGGTTGATGAACCCTCCTGTAACTGCACCCACCACTACTCTAATAAGGCGCACCCACCACTACTCTAATAAGGCCCCCCCCCCCCACACCCTCCGCCACATGAAAATCAAAACATCTATAGGACAAAAAGTAAGTAGGTTTTTGCATGCAGTATGGAGTGTAATGCACTACTGTCTTGAAGCATAAGTTGAACGGAGAGCCAAACATTAAGGGTTATGTACTAAAGATTTATAATTAATTATCAACATGTTTACCTTTTGGTGTTTTTGCTGTAAAACTCTGGATCAAAATAGAAAGTATCCTCTGGTCTACCAATTGCAGGTTTGAAAGGTGGTTGTATTTCTCTTCTGCACAATTTTCTGAAATAAGCAATATGTTCATATGTATATGTTAATTTGAAATGTCTAAGTAATATTTTTGCATAAGAATGGAACTAAAGACTTCCGGGTGCGGCGATGACCAGCTAAGTCGCACGTTTCGGCAGCTCTCGGTGGAACAGACTTTTGGGCTCTTGATAAGAGCCCCAACGGCAATTTAAACAGCCAAAAACACCGTGCGGTAAACCAGAAGGGAATCTCCCCAGACACGCATGGATAAGGGAGAGGATAGCGGCCGGATTGCGGAGGATCCCTCTGGAGCAGCGGCAAGGAAGGCAAGCTCAAAGCAAGATGGCGTCGGGAAGGTGGCCGTTTGTTATGGGGCCCCGGACCAACAAGAGTTCCTGCAGCGCTGTGTGGAAGAGCTGAAAAAGGAGTTGAAGAAGGAGCTGTTGGCCCAGATATTACAGGCGATTGAAGGGCTAAAGGAGGAGCAGAAGACCCAAGAGCAGGAGCTTCGGGTCGTGAAGGCAAAGGCTGCTGAAAATGAAGACAGAGACGCACGAGGCACAGCATAAAAGGTGTGTGGAAAGGCTGGAAGTACTGGAGAATAATTCGAGGAGGAAGAATTTAAGGGTTCTGGGTCTTCCCGAAGGGCGCAGAAGGGGCGGACGTCGGGACATATGTGAGCACGATGCTTCACTCGCTAATGGGATCGAAGGCCCCAACGGGCCCTTTGGAGGTGGAGGGAGCTTATCGAGTTTTGGCGCGAAGACCAAGGGCTGGAGAAATACCTCTAGCTATAGTGGTGAGGTTCCTCCGCTATAATGACAGAGAGACGGTCCTCAGATGGGCAAAGAAAACTCGGAACTGTAGGTGGGAGAACGCGGTGATCCGCGTATACCAGGATTGGAGTGCGGAGGTGGCAAGAAGGAGGGCAAGTTTGAATCGGGCTAAGGCGATGCTTCACAAAAAGAAGATCCAGTTTGGAATGTTTACAACCGGCGAGATTGTGGGTCACACACCAAGGGAAGCACCCACTACTTTGAGACGGCAGAAGAGGCGCGGACATTCATTGTGGACGAGAAACTGGAATAGTCTGGCGAGAGAAAGAACTTTTGGGACAAAGTGGTGGGGTGATTATGTGGGGCAAGGAAAAGGGGGGGGGGGGGGTTAGGGAGATGATTTTTCAATTTGTTAATCTTGTGATCCTGTAACTTTTCGCTCTTTCCCCCCCCCCCCCCCCGCCCCCATTAGGGGCGGGGCCGAGTGGGAAACGCGGGCTTTGTTCCCGCGCTATGGTAATTATGGCGGGAACAGGGACGCAGGAAGGAGGGGGGCCTCGCACAGTGGGGGCCGAGGACAAGGGGGGGAAGCCGAGGTCAGCCAGAGTTCGCTGACTTCTGGGAGCAACATGGGGGTGCAACTACGCTAGAAAGGGATCTAGCGGAGGGGGGGGGGGGGGAAAGAGAGGGGGGGGTTAACTGTATTGCTGCTGCTAAGGAGAAGGGGGAGCTGTTATGGGATGGGGTGGTCGAGGTGAGAGGGCCCCATCGGGGGGGGGATACACGGGTACGTGGGAAACCGGGTGAGGAGCTTGGTTAAAAAAGGGGATGGCTAGTCGACAAGGGGGGGGGGGGGGGGGCGTAAAGAGACCCCCAACCCGGCTGATTACGTGGAACGTGAGAGGGCTGAACAGGCCGATCAAAAGGGCACGGGTACTCGCACACCTAAAGAAATTAAAGGCAGATGTGGTTATGTTGCAGGAGACGCATCTGAAACTGATAGGACCAGGTCAGGCTACGTAAAGGATGGGTGGGGCAGGTGTTTCATTCGGGTTTGGATGCGAAGAACAGGGGGGTGGCTATCTTAGTGGGGGAAACGGGTACTGTTTGAGGCAAAGACCATAGTGGCGGATAGTGGGGGTAGATATGTGATGGTGAGTGGCAGATTGCAAGGGGAGGCAGTGGTTCTCATGAACGTATATGCCCCAAACTGGGATGATGCAAATTTTATGAGGCGTATATGTTGGGACGTATCCCGGACCTGGAGGCGGGAAAGTTGGTAATGGGGGGGGGGGGGGGGGGGGGGGGGGGGGGACTTCAATACGGTGCTTGATCCAGGGCTGGACCGGATTAAGGTCCAGGACCGGGAGGAGGCCGGCAGTGGCCAGGGTGCTCAAGGACTTCATGGAGCAGATGGGAGGGGTAGATCCCTGGAGATTTAGTAGGCCTAGGAGTAAGGAGTTCTCATTTTTCTCCCATGTCCACAAAGTATACTCACGGATAGACTTTTTTGTCTTGGGAAGGGGCACTGATTCCGAAGGTGACAGGGACGGAATATACGGCCATAGCTATTTCGGACCACGCTCCACATTGGGTAGACCTGGAGGTAGGAGAGGAAAAAGAACAGCACCCACTCTGGAGAATGGATATGGGCTTATTGGCGGATGAGGGGGTATGTTTAAGGGTGAGGGGGTGCATCGAAAGGTACTTGGAGCTTAATGACAATGGAGAGGTTCAGGTGGGAGTGGTCTGGGAGGCGTTGAAGGCGGGTGGTTAGAGGGGAACTGATATCCATAAGGGCACATAAAGGGAAGCAAGAGGGTAAAAGAAAGGGAGCGGTTGCTGCAAGAACTTTTGAGGGTGGACAGGCAATATGCGGAGGCACCGGAGGGGGGACTGTACAGGGAAAGACAAAGGCTGCATGTGGAATTTGACCTGCTGACCATGCGTAAGGCAGAGGCACAGTGGAGGGCGGCACAGGGGTATACAGTATGAGTATGGAGAGAAGGCGAGTCGGCTACTGGCCCACCAATTGAGGAAGAGGGGAGCAGCGAGGGAGATAGGTGGGGTGAGAGGTGAGGAGGGAGAGGTGGACCGGGGAGCGGAGAGAGTGAACGGGGGTGTTCAAGGCATTTTATGAGGGGCTATATAAGGCTCAGCCCCCGGAAGGGAAGGAGGGAATGATGTGTTTCTTGGATCAGCTGGAATTCCCCAAGGTGGAGGAGCAGGAGAGGGCGGGACTGGGAGCACAGATTGGGATGGAGGAGGTGGTAAAAGGGATTGGGAGCATGCAGACGGGGAAGGCCCCGGACCGGACGGATTCCCGGTGGAATTTTATAGGAATTATGGACTTACTGGCCCCGCTTTTGACGAGAACCTTTAATGAGGCTAGGGAAAGGGGGGCAGCTGCCCCCGACTATGTCGGAGGCAACTATATCACTCCTTTTGAAGAAGGAAAAAGAACCCGCTGCAGTGTGGGTCCTACAGGCCCATTTCCCTTTTAAATGTAGATGCTAAGCTCCTGGCCAAGGTGATGGCGACGAGGATAGAGGAATGTGTTCCGGGGGTGGTCCACGAGGATCAAACTGGGTTCGTTAAGGGGAGACAGCTGAACACGAACATACGGAGGTTTCTAGGGGTAATGATGATGCCCCCACCAGAGGAGGGAGGCGGAGATAGTGGTGGCGATGGACGCCGAGAAAGCATTCGACAGAGTGGAGTGGGATTATCTGTGGGAGGTGCTGAGGAGATTTGGTTTTGGAGAAGGGTATATTGGATGGGTACAGCTGCTGTATAGGGCCCCAGTGGCGAGCGTGGCCACAAACAGACAGAGGTCTGATTACTTCAGTCTTCATAGTGGGACGAGGCAGGGGTGTCCCCTGTCTCCGTTACTGTTTGCACTGGCGATTGAGCCCCTGGCCATAG